>NC_139588.1:24760461-24812401 GCF_946808225.1 Silurus aristotelis | reverse complement strand
ATTCCTCTGAAAACAAGGGTTACAATCACTCTGGTTCTCAATCTGAAAACTCATACATAACACACACACACACACACACACACACACACACACACACACACACACACACACACACACACACACACACACACACACACACACACACATCTGTGAGGCAAGAGTGAAAATAATAAGGTGTGTGTCCACTAGTGCGAGAAAGAAAATAAGCCTGAACCTTGAAGTGCCAGACAATCAACCACAGTGTGTGTGTGTGTGTGTGTGTGTGTGTGTGTGTGTGTGTGTGTGTGTGTGTGTGTGTGTGTGTGTGTGTGTGTAAATAATGTCTTTCGATGACAGATGGTTTAGCTTTCAGTGTGTGTCTGTTTCTGTGTGTTTTTTGTGTGCATGTGCGCACGTGTGTGTTTATGCTTGAGTGTGTGTGTTGTTTATGCTTGTGTGTGTGTGTGTGTGTGTGTGTGTGTGTGTGTGTGTGTGTGTGTGTGTGAGAGAGAGATAATTGTCTTCCTGTTTGATTGTTTTCTTTCTCAATTCATAAACCTTTACATTATTTTTGTCATGTAAAAAATGTCAGACGTGTTTATAGTTACAATAACGAGTTCCTCCCTGGATTAAAATCTGCTATAATAGAAATAAACACACTTTCCCTCATCAGTCTCTTTTTATTCCCGCTTACAACTAATTAGGCAAAAAACTGCATTAATTTTTTTGGAAAACTGTTCGTCCTCCGTCTTCTGTCTAGATGTGGGGAATCTCGACACTGGAGACTCCTTCCATCGATGCTACACAAACGTCTTCTTACTGATACACCGGTTTATATACAGTGTGTGCTGGACACGTCCCTGTGAATGCACTGTAGCTATGGAAACTATAACATACCGGAGTGAGCCCTTAGATGTCGCCACCTTCTGACCAATCAGAGCGCAGATCTGTTAGCACTGTTAGCACACGGGCTTATTCATATCGACTCCCCGGTCCAGACTTAGAAAAGGGGCGTGGCCTAATGACAGCAGAGAGTGTATGTGTGTAAACGCTGTGCTGTTTAACGATTCCTCTCCGACATTTCATTTCCATTCGCTCTATTAAATTCCAAAATGTTTTTAAAGCTGGCTCTAATTGATCATTTGCAGATGATGAATAATTAAAAAGTGAAGGAGAGAAGGAGACGTGAGATTAATGGATCAGGAATAATTCAGGGATAATGATCTGTAATTGTGTCTCTCATGAAGCCCGTGTTTTATTACAGCGATGAAAAATGTATGTGCTGAAAACGCTGGAGGGAATTTCACTCTGTTCCTCTGATACATTCACTAAAATACCGTACAGAGGAAACAGCTGGAGTGAGAACATCCTCACGATCCAGAAACTAAGCCCACTGGAACACTGGAATGATGGAACACCAGAACACTAGATTGTTTGAACACTTGAACACTAAAACAATGGTATACAGAAATGCTGGAACACTGGAATGCTGGAACAGAATGCTGGAACACTGGTATACTGGAATGCTGGAACAGAATGCTGGAACACTGGTATACTGGAATGCTGGAACACTGGTATACTGGAATGCTGGCAATAATTGGAACAGTAAAATGCTGGAATACTAAAACAATAGAATGCTGGAATTGTTGGAACGCTAGTAGAAAAGAATGCTTCCAATAAAAGTGCATTTGACCAATACAATTCTGGAACAATAGAGTGCAGGAAACCGGGAACACTGAAACAATAGAACACTCAGAGCAATGGAATAATTGAACACTGGAACGCTAAAACTCTTGAACATTGAAACACTGGAATGCTGGCTCAATGAAATGCTGGGAACCTGGAAAATGAAACGCTAGATTAGTGGAGTGCTGGAAAAAACATGAGAAAACTGGAAGTTATTGCCACCACCATCATCATTATCATCATCATCATTATCATCATCAGAAGCAGCTGCTCATTGGTTAAGTTGTTAGACTGCTAATTGTAAGAGTTTAAACTCCATCACTACCATTTTCTCCTGCAGTTCCTTTACCCCAGGCCTCCCTGCCCTCAGCTCAGCTGCAGAAATGAGACCAAATGGATAAGAAATTTTGTCATTATCATCATCATCACCATCATTATCATCATTAATGAGTTTCAGTACTTTCTTATCTCAGAGTTAACCAGCAGATTAGTTATACATGGTTTTATCTCCTGGATATTACCATCTAATCCTGAATTACTCTTAAAACTAATAAGCTAACAGAGCTAGCTAATGTAGTTAGCAAACAGAGCTGTGTTTGTTCACAGAGATGTTCAGTAGGATCTTAATGTTTTAGCGTCTGGATGCTCATTTTGGATTTGTGGACAACAGTAAAGAAGAATTGAATATGGGTGAGGAATGCAGATGTTCTCTTTAAGTTCTAGATCTGTTCACTTTGGAACCTTTTTTTTTTTTTTTTTTTTTTTTTTATTTTTTTATATATATATAAATGCTGCTGCTGAAAACCTCTGGTCAGTCCAGAACTATAAAACTGAACGTCTGGTTGGTTCATCAGACTGCATTCGTGTTGGTCGTCTGAAAGCTGCATGTTGAGATTCATGAAATTCTGAAACATCAGAAAGAGCAATACAACACATACCAAATTTACCCGTAGCTCCAGTAAAGAATATATGACTGCAGATAAGGACAAATTATAATAAACAGAATGAGGAGCTTCACCTCTCATCTTCTGGTCCGTGTCTTTAGTCACGTGACTCCCATAATTATTCTAACAATAATGTGAAGATTCGAACCAAAAGAAACTGATTCATTGCGTTGTGTAGAGTCTGTAGGAGTCACGTGATAAAAGAAAAAACGAGAGAGATGAACTACACAATTCATTCTGTACATTTGTGTAGATAACCTACAGAATCACTCTTATAGACGACTCGTTGTTCTGAGTCGCATTAAAGACTCGTTCAAAACGAATGAATCATTCATGAATGACTCGTCACTCGTGTCCATGCTGTTATCTGGTTGGGACATTAAACTGTCTTTGTTCTGTCACTGTAACACAGCCAATCATAGGTGTCTATGAGCTCCAGAATGCAGAAGAAAGTAAAGAGCTTATTCCTCTGAGTGTGTGTTCTTCAGAACGATTCTTCACAGATCTTGAGCTTTCAGTCTCTGATTGATTGGTGAAAACTGGTTCTGGCTCATAAACAAAAAATATTTAAGTAGTATGATAACAATATAATATAAAACCATGTACAGAACGAGTGTAATGATGTCCAGCAGGAGCTTCACAACATCACAGAGTGTCTCGTTGGCTTGTTTGTTTTCCTCATCACCCTGGTTATGTCTTTTAGATTTTATACCACTACACCTGTACATTCATCATCAAATTCCCCTGCTCTGTGTGTGTGTGTGTGTGTGTGTGTGTGTGTGTGTGTGTGTGTGTGTGTGTGTGTGTCTGCAGCTCTGTGCTAATCAATATAAATCACCCTGAAGGAAACAGCAGGATCAGGACCTTCACCTGCTCAGGGACTCTGTAAATAAAAGCTAAAGGCATTGAGGCGTCATTAACGTCACCATTAACATTATTTTCTTATTAACTTCTTTATTTGCCCTGGTTCCTCTCAGCTCTGAATTACCCGACTCTCATCTCCAAAACTGTAATGTGATTTCCTGAAATGTTCATCTTCATTAGCCAAAATAAAATGAGGACATGAAGTGCAGTGTTGCAGAAAAGTCATGCTAATAATATTCCACACTTTTCTCATAGAAAATCAGTAAATGGATATTCTGACCTGGATAAAGAGTTTAATAAAAGTGTGAGGGGGGGGGGGGGGGGGGGGGGATAGCAGCGCTAACGCCACGGAGCCGTGTGACAGGATGTGGGTCATGCTAGTGATTAACCTCTGGGACAATAGCGTCGCCTGCGTGAGACCTGATTAGCCTTTCTGCTGCAGGGTCCAGGCTAAAAAAATGTGGCTCGTCAGTTTCACCGATTGACGGAGAAGAGTTTTAAAGCTGTAATTAAGCTTCAGGTCGACGTTTCTCACACCAGAACGGCCGACAGGGACGAACCACCAGCTCCCATTACTGATTAAAGTCATCCATCCACATTACAGAAATCCCACCTCCGCTTCGGAGAGTCACTCCAGCCCCGAGTTCAGGATTAATCCGGAATTCTGTGATCCTGCTGGATTTAATACCACACACATATCCATCATTACTGCGCAGGAGATTAGACACACGACTTCCTGTGGAACCTCTCACTCTTTATAACCTGACTTAAAGGATTTTTTAACACTTTCCTTCTCACATGTTAAATATTCCACAGCGAGTCGGAGTTTCGTAGCTGATTGCTGAGGACTGATTCCCTTCTATAAGCCGTGGTTTGGGTTTTTGTGTCTGTTTATTTAAACTCACAAACAGGAATTTGGATCTGATCAGAAACCCAGCAGTGGAACGAGTCTTACCAAGGCTCTGCAGAAGTGTGAATACAAAGTGACTTCATCCGGAAAATACCACCTCCACACAAACATACACTCCTCTTTCAAACATTCACATGGCCATCGCACGTGTCCAGAGGAGCTCACGGGTACACACATTAGCAAAACAGTGCTGCATCTTCACACCTTGTAAGCATCTGCCCTCTTAGCAATCTAGTTTACCTTCTAACAAAATGTCCTCCTGGCTTTTTTTTTTACAGGAACTAGCACAATCTCAGTCCAAGCTACAGAATACTGGAACTGAGGCTACAAGCGTCGCTGTTCTGCCCCACTCCAGTCCCCTCAGATCCCTCTGTAGCTTGAGACAGTGGCTGTGGAAGTGGTAGCTCAGTGCTTAAGCAGTTGGATTGTACCATTGCAGGGTTCTTGAACAATTCTCAGATGCTCAGTTATATTTCTGGATATAACCACACCGGGTAATGCCTGTGAGACCATTGCAGGCTATAAGCAAGTGAGGGCTCAGTGATTAAAGCTCTGTGTTACAGATTAGAAGGTCAGGGGTTCAAGTCTAGGTATCGCCAAGCTAACCCTTGAGACCCTCTGTGCTCCAGGGGTGCTGTATCATGGGGGACCCTGGACTCTGACCCCAGCTTCCGAACATCACTGGGACATGCAAAGAAAGAATTTCACTGCGCTGTAAAGTCCATGTTACAAGCACCTTCTTTTCTTTCTACCTTTTTTGACACCAAGACCTCCTGGATATTACCACATAGGTTAATTCCTGTAACAGGTGACTCAATGGTTAAAGCCCTGTGTTACTGATCAGAAGGTCAAGGGTTAAGGCTCCCACACCACCAAGCTCTTACTGTTGTGTTCTTACGCAAGCTCCTTAAACCTCCAAAGGATGGCTGTATCCTCGCTGACCCTGGGCTCTGATCCCAACCTCCTAACAAGCTGGGATGTAAACAATAATAATGAGCATGTGACTATCATGAAAGAAAAGTGCTGATGAGTTATCATTAGTTCTTCTCAGAGGACCTGATTGCGATTTTTCTAACCCTGTATCATTTTTGACATGAATGTAATTAAAAGCTCTCTCTCGATGCTCCAGATGCAGTCTGTTAGCTCACTGCTGATTCATGACTGGCTTCCCTCAGGCTGGTGTGAAATGTGACAGATTTGAGGGTGTTTTTCTGCACCTCTGAATTCCTGTAGCACGCTGACAAAACCAGGCTGTGATGGAGGCGTTTACAGGAAGGTGATGCGGCCATAAATCACCACAACAACCCGGTTCTGTTTAACGCAGCAGAGCGGCGATAAATCATCACCGCTGGCTGGAGCAGACGGCTCGGCTTTTAAACCATACGTCCCGGCAGCGTGTTCCTGCAGGTCCTGGATGTTTGATGGATGGCTGGAACAGAAAGTGTGACACTTTCTGCAATGCTGTATGTCACACCACTGTGGGGATGAAAATATCTGGCAGGAGAACAAAAGCGAAAAACAATGAAAAGGAGAGAAACAAAATAAAGTTATATTTTTATCTGAATGTCTCTGAGATTGGATTGAACCTCAGGGCTTGGGGCCAATGCGTGGAGTTTAATGCTGCGGTACTTTATTTCATTTCAGATTTCAAAATGACAGAACTGTTGGAACTGATCGGGATTTCAGTATAAACACTCAGAGGTGCTGTCTGGTAGAACATTGCTACTGCAAGCTGCTCCGAGAAGAACATTTTGTAGCGTAGCTCAGCATGGATTCATCTGGGAAATAACTCGCACTCAGAGAAAATTCTGGGCTCCGTCCCAAACCACATTCTGTACACTATATACGTCTAGAAAAAGGGGTAAATGTGTAAAGGGGGATTCTTTCTAGTCACATGTACATATTGGAATTCCTTCTTCATGTGTCCCAGTGATGTTAGGAAGCTGGGGTCAGAGCGAGGGACAGCAACGATACAGCACAGCTGGACCTCTGAGGGTTAAGGGCCTTGCCCAAGGGCCCAAGAGAGGCAGATTGTGGAGGCAGATTGAATCCATTACCTTCTGATTAGTAACCCAGGGCCTTAATCACTGAGCTTCCACTTCCCTGGATTTTCTTTGTACCTGATTTCACATGATTTTCAGAAATAAACATTCTCATTTGCATATATCGACACCCACAAAACTCCAAAAAAGTTTTTGCCACTACTATATGAATGATCAGGGTGAACAACAGAACAGAGAGTTCCCTGGACTTATTTCTGCACTAATAATTACAATAATATTAATAATAATAAAATAAGACGCTAAACCCCGCCCACTCAGATATGCCTTATTTATTGATATGGGATGCATATAACATGAATATAAAGGTAGATTTTATACCCAGTGTAGAGTTGACGTTTTATTACAGACGTGTTCATGTGTTTCGTTGTTGTTGTAGATGTTTGTGTGACTGATTGTCTCCTAACCTGCCGTGACTGTTGGGTTTATTCGTGTTGGTTGGGGTTTGGACGATACAGTATTTCCTCATGTAAAGCCACAGTGAGTTGATTAGAGACGTGTAAATTGTGTCTCACCTTGAGCCAGACGTCTGATCTCACCTCAGCCTCTCAGGTCTCCTCTAATGGAATTGTCTGAGTATATCACAAACGTCCTCATCATTCAGCAAGCCAAGGTTTAACACTAATCCGTTTAAGTATTGATCATCCCAGTGTGTCTGTGTGTGTGTGTGTGTGTGTGTGTGTGTGTGTGTGTGTGTGGGAGAGAGAGAATTTCCCGCAGGAAAACACTGTTAGATTGTCTTTGAGCTTGTGTTTTCACCCAGCAGGAGACAAGATGCCTTTCTTTTCTCTCCTCCTCTCCTCTTCTCCTCTCCTCTCTCTCTCTCTCTCTCTCTCTCTCTCTGTCAGTTTTTTTGAAACTCAAACACAGACGTGTGTTACTTGTGTAACAGTGCTACGGCATTCCTAACACTGTAGCCATGAAAAACACACAACACACCACATATACACAAATCAACACACAAACCAACACTAAGTTTAAAATGTAGATCAGTTGGTATGAAAGAGTTTGAAGATTCGCTCTGTTTACAAAAACGTAATTTATTTATTTACGTTTCCACACTATAACCTTCTAATTATTCTCTGTGTACAGTAATACAGCGCCCCTAGTGTTCTTCTGGAACATGTTCTGCAAGTCTTCTTTTGGAAGCATGTTGAGGATCTTCTGCTATTAACACAGAATCTCCACAACGGTGTCAAAACAGCGTCCTTTGAGCTTCATCTTCAACTTCAAGAAGAGGGTGAAGTCCACAGGAGAGGAATCTGGTGATTAGGGTGGGTGTAGACGTGAGATTGTGATGTTTCGCGATCAAAGTGGAGCGATCAAAGGTGTTGATAACAATAAAGCAGGTAAAGTTCCTCTGTTTCCACAGCCTTCTGCCTACACAGGGAACACAGTGTCTCCTCTCACCTCAGACATCCTGGATCTGAGTAGAGTTTCATTCAGGACTAGGTGTGAGATGGTGCTCCTGCCCAGGTTCTCTTCCCAGCACAGAAATGGACATTGGAAAGATGGAGCTCAGTGGTTAAGATGTTGAACTTCTGTTCAGAAGATTGTAAGTTCACATTCCAACAAGCTCCCACTCCTGGGCCCCTGAGCAAGGCCCTTAATCTTCAGCTGCTCACTACATAAAAGAGATAATAGCTATCTTGTATGAGGGGCTCTGTAAAATGCTGTAGATGTTGCTGCAGGGCCTGAGTGTGGTATGAGGTTACTGCATTTTAAATGGGTGTAGAACTTCAGAGACCTTCTCTGGACCCTGATTAGGAGCAGGTATTTTCCTACAGCAGCTCTGCAGAAGAAGTTTGTTTGTGTTCTGAGTAGTCCTAAGATACAAATTTGAGTATACAGAGTTTTGATTTCTTTGTTTTCTAATCTAGAAACATCTCAACTCTCAGAGTTTTGGTTTTCAGTTCCATCCCAGTCAAACTGAAGTTGGAGGATTCCTTCCAGGTCCAGATTTGATAATTGATTGGTTTTTCCTTCACCTCGATCTGTTATAAGAGATCATGACTGACTAAACATCTCGCTGATGTCCAAGTAGCTGCTCAAGTTCCTCTGCAGTTCCTGACTGAATGATCAATTCTCCTATGAAGAGGAAACATGACATTTAGGATGCAGTCAGCATTAATCCAGGAGCTGCAGAATGATTTATTATTATTATCACTAATTTATTTATCAAATGCTGAATGAAGTGCAGTTTAGTCAAAAGTTTTTGCCCCCATCCTATTTTCCAGTAGGTTTAGGGAAAGTTCTTCATTTTAGACTAAGACACAATAATACTGTACATGTTCTACAAACCAAGCAAAGACCTTCAGGTTTGGTCTACATGCTTATCATGATGGTGTGTAGATTCTCTCTCTCTCTCTCTCTCTCTCTCTCTCTCTCTCTCTCTCTCTCTCTCTCTCTCTATACTTGATAATTTATGATGTTCTGCTCGTTGCAGAATGAGGAATCTCTCTCCTCTATACACCATTAATAATTATATTGTTTTTTACTTTCACCAAAAATATTTAAAGTTCATAATTCACTCACTCTGAGAAAAGTTTTGAATCCATATATTTATCAGTGGCGGGCGGTGAGGGTCAGTAAAGCCTCTCTGCTAGTCTAAACACTATCAGAAGCTCTGAACTACATTTATAACCTAAATTCCAATGTTTGTTCCATGAAATTGCACTGCTTCCTGTCAGGGATCTCCCTGCCACGCCCCCCTCTATAGCAGTCACGCTGTTTTCCTTGATTACCGACAGCTGTGGCTCATTAAAGATCAGACTACTTAAACTCACGTTCTTGAGTCACAGGCTGTCGGTCGTTGCATTGTCATGCTGGAAAATCGCGTGGCTGCTCGAACGCCGGCATTTACAGCTGGCGTTATCTCTGAACTCCATTTCCGTATTGGATTACTCCGATGGCTTTGCTTACTTTGGATTATGCTTTGGACATTCGTGCTCATGATGGATAACTCGTTTCGAGCGGATGTCTTTATTTGTTGTTTTCCTCGGCTTGTGAGTGTTTTGTATTTTTGCTAGTCAATAAAGACAATGATCGGATTATATCTGCTTCCGCGTCAGCAGCCTGACACTTCCAGTACGTGTATGTGAAAAGTAGATTTTTTGTCCAATCAGATTTCAGCCTCTATGTGCTGCCATGTGAATCTAATCTACCCAGAACCTTCAGAATCAGTACTGCTGGCCTTTTACCTCAGAGAATATTATGAATGGATCTGTTTCTTTAACCAATCAGATTTCAGATTCTCCTCACAGGGCCGCTCGCTGGCCCAGAATAGCGTCAGCATTTTTCCGTCCTCTGATTGGTTGTTCAGAGGGAAACTGTTACAGCCGAGTTCGACTGGTAAAACACGTGTGTAGCTCTGCACACGTTCATACATCTGAGTTAGACTTTTTTATGACTACGGAGGAAGAGAAATTTATTTGGTCTCAGACACTTAAAAATCCATTATGAAGAAAAGCGAGACATGGTGAGGAGGTCACCAACCCTGAAGCTCGCTAGCGTGTCTCAGCCCGGGAAAGGGTTTGATCTCCACTTCCAGACCAGTGAATACGAGCGGTACCACTGGATTACAGCCTCTGGGGGGCGCTGCACATTATGCGTCTGCATCTCTGGTGAGTAGGTTGTGTTTTATTTAAATATGTAATGTTTTTGTCATGTTATTAGACAAATATTGATTGTGAACTGCTCCAGATGTTGTAGGTGCACAGTTGTGGTTGTAGTGTGGAGGTTTGGAGTGTAACTGGGTTTGTTGCTTTAGTAAAATGGTTTTCACCTCCAGATGTGAAACGTCTCTCTGTAATGCCATGTGTTGTTATATTGTGTATTGCATTGATCAGTGTTGGGCAGTAACGCGTTACTGTAACGCAGGTACTTTTGACAGTAATTAATACTGTAACGCGTTACTTTTAAAAATAAAGTAACTCCGTTAGCGTGTGGTTTGTTACCTGTTACTTTATTAAATGAATGAATTTGGGCTGAAGTGTAGACTACAGTCTGACCTGTTTACAGCAGAGACACATTGTAGGATTGGTGGATGAACCACTGTAAACAGGAAGAAGACGCACTGTGGGCGTGTCTCCGTTTATTCAGGTCTGTGCGGCAGTAATGGCGAGTCGAGGCGAGAGCAAGACGAGTTTCTCAAAGTGGAAATATGATCATTATTACACTTTAATTTTTAGTCAAATGTAAGTTGTGTCTTTCTGGTTCGAAGCTCGTATCTACTGCGATAAACAGCAACTTCAATCTGTTGAAGCTCCTCCAGGACCTCCATGACAGGACAAAGCTAGAAGCTAGAAGCTTTGCGATAACCCGCTGCTCTACATTGTTGATAGTTTTCATACTTCAGCTGTGAAAGGAACATGTTTAAGAGCTCAACACAACAGCAGAAGCAACTTTAGTGTTTGATTGTGAATCTATTATTCAGCTTGTTTTGTTGTTTATGTCAGAAATCCTTGTGATATATTCAGTGTGTGCTGCTCTGACTTTAATATAATAGTGTTTATAAATTACTTTGTGTTTAAGTCAGTTTTATATAGTTTTTGTATAAACCATAATGCATAAAAGGGCATTAATGGGAACATTAAAGAAGCTTCTTTAACAGTAACACATTACTTTTTGAATGAAGTAAGTAGTAACTGTAACGAGCACAACACTGGTATTGATGGTTTCTATAATTGAGACGTGATAGTGGTGGTATTAAGAGGTGGATTGAGTCGAGTACGTCCTCACTGAAGGCTCGCCGGTACCAAATACACGGCCCGCCACTGGTATAAAACAGCTCTCATACACAAATGCATAGTAAGATTTTAAAAAAAGAAAAAATATTTTAAAACATATTTTGTTTTCTTTTATTTATACACTAAACTATACAGTCTGTACATGTAAAAAATTTCTATGTATTTTTTTACTTCATAAATATTTTTATGATATTCTGAGTGAATCTTTACTTTAATTTTTTTACTTTTAGCAACTGAAACAAATAAATTTCCCTCTGGGATTAATAAAGTATTGACCTGTGAACTTTAATGTCAATGTGCCGAGATCAGCGTTAACATGCAGTTAGTATCTCACTAGAAGAGCAAGAGTAATGTACATGACAGTCGCTGTGAAAAGTGGAAACATTCATGACTTATTCCAGAAAGTGATTGAAATCCTGAACCAACATGACTCCCATTCCACACTTCAACACCATGCAGTTCCGTCTGGACTGCGGCTCGTTAGCAGTGACTTTACCATACAACAAGTCCTGTAAGTGTTATTTAGAGAGCAAACAGTCATCTGGAGTGATATTTATCATGGAACCACCTGCCCAGTCACCTCACCTTAATCCTACTGAACTGCTCTGAGATGCAGAAGAAAGTAATCTCCATCTAGTGAAGAACATCTTTAGAGACTTTAACATGAGACGCAGCAAAATATTTCATCTGAATGTTTGGAGAAAAGTGTCCAGATGCTGAGAGTGTGTAAAGCTGTTCTTCATGCTGAGGGAGGATTTTACAATGAAAATAAAGTGGAACATCTGTACATTTATAGATCAAAGGAAACAGAAACAAAAGAAACATGCAGGTGTCTCTCAAAAAACGTATCAGAGTTTGAGAGGAACTGTACCGTATATAAATGTAGATAAAGAGCTGTAAAAAACAGAGGTAAGTGTATCACAGTGGATACAAACAGTGCAGGCGTGAGGTGAAGAGCAGCTTAATGTAAATTATAAAATATGAAGATAAAGAGATGCATAGTACAGAAAAATGGGGTAAAAATATCCAGTGAGGGTCATGTGACTATACAGCGATCAAATAAAAATAAAATCACCTTCTTAGCAGATAAATATAAATACTTTTACAGACATCAGAGTGAGCAGCACTAGCTGTCGCTATGACAACAATGAAGACAGAAAGCATGCTGAGAACAAACAGACATTTACAGATTATAAGTAGGGTTTGGATGAGGGTTAGTGGGGTTTGGATGAGGGTTAGTGGGGGTAAGTGGGGTTAGGATGAGGGTTAGTGGGGTTAGGATGAGGGTTAGTGGGGTTAGGATGAGGGTTAGTGGGGTTAGGATGAGGGTTAGTGGGGGTTAGGATGAGGGTTAGTGGGGGTTAGTGGGGTTAGGATGAGGGTTAGTGGGGTTTGGATGAGGGTTATTGGGGTTTGGATGAGGGTTAGTGGGGTTAGGATGAGGGTTAGTGGGGGTTAGTGGGGTTAGGATGAGGGTTAGTGGGGTTTGGATGAGGGTTATTGGGGTTTGGATGAGGGTTAGTGGGGGTAAGTGGGGTTAGGATGAGGGTTAGTGGGGTTAGGATGAGGGTTAGTGGGGTAAGGATGAGGGTTAGTGGGGGTTAGTGGGGTTAGGATGAGGGTTAGTGGGGTTAGGATGAGGGTTAGTGGGGGTTAGTGGGGTTAGGATGAGGGTTAGTGGGGTTAGGATGAGGGTTAGTGGGGGTTAGTGGGGTTAGGATGAGGGTTAGTGGGGTTTGGATGAGGGTTATTGGGCTTTGGATGAGGGTTAGTGGGGGTAAGTGGGGTTAGGATGAGGGTTAGTGGGGTTAGGATGAGGGTTAGTGGGGTTAGGATGAGGGTTAGTGGGGGTTAGTGGGGTTAGGATGAGGGTTAGTGGGGTTTGGATGAGGGTTATTGGGGTTTGGATGAGGGTTAGTGGGGGTAAGTGGGGTTAGGATGAGGGTTAGTGGGGTTAGGATGAGGGTTAGTGGGGTTAGGATGAGGGTTAGTGGGGTAAGGATGAGGGTTAGTGGGGGTTAGTGGGGTTAGGATGAGGGTTAGTGGGGTTAGGATGAGGGTTAGTGGGGGTTAGTGGGGTTAGGATGAGGGTTAGTGGGGTTTGGATGAGGGTTATTGGGCTTTGGATGAGGGTTAGTGGGGGTAAGTGGGGTTAGGATGAGGGTTAGTGGGGTTAGGATGAGGGTTAGTGGGGTTAGGATGAGGGTTAGTGGGGGTTAGTGGGGTTAGGATGAGGGTTAGTGGGGGTTAGTGGGGTTAGGATGAGGGTTAGTGGGGTTTGGATGAGGGTTATTGGGGTTTGGATGAGGGTTTCTGACATCTTCAGGACAGAGTGTACACTTCATTATGGATTCTCAGAAACATGATGTGATGTTTTTTTTTTTTTTACGTCTTAACTTTAAGAGAGAGAAAATGTGCGGCCGGCAAGGAAACATCAAACGAAACGATAAATGGATAAATAGTATGAGCTGTAAATATTTAATAAGCAAAAAAATGCCCTTGATGAATTGTTGTGGTTAAAGTGATCAATCATTTTAACAAGTACAGCAAAAAAAAAAAAAGGGATTTCAGATTACCATCATCATCACAACAATCACTGATACCTGAAACCTGAATGAACTGTAGCGTAACCTCAGGGTGGAGGTAGAGAACATGTCTTACCTCTGTCAGTCCTCAGTACGAGGTGGTAAATAGTAACTTGTGCTGGATTAGGGATCAGAAGCAGGACTGCAGCACAGCGTTAGACAGTAAAAAGATTTTATTCAGAATCGATGCTGAGGCTCTTCATCTATATTAAGAAGCTACAGAACAGACAGCAGTGTTTTGTTCACATCAAACACTTTTCTGTTCAGTATTTACATAAAAAACAGATGTTTCACTTCCTAGTGTCATAATGTACTTTGGACTAAACACACACACAGACACACACACACACACACACACACACACACACTCAGGAGACAGGTTTGTGTGTGTTACTGTTCAGCGTGGAAACGCTTGTGATGTAGTGTAAAACCAGAGCAGTGGCATCTCGTCATGTTGAAAGTGTCACCCAGCCATCTGGTGAAGGAGAATCACTTCCTGTCACAGCGCAGCTGTTTTATTATAATGGAGCGAGTCGAAGTGTCAGTGATCTCAACTTCCTCTCAGAGTCACACAAACACGTCTTAATTAAGAAAGAGACTGAAAACTGAAGAGCTTCTTTAAAAGTTTCTAAAATAATGCATGTAATGAACAAGCTGCATTTTTACTCACATTTACCCCCTTATACATAAACACTTGCTACGATCAGGGGTAGTGGTGTTAGGATCAGGCTTAGTGGTGTTAGTGTCAGGGGTAGTTAGTTATAATCAGGGTTAGTAGTGTTAGGATCAGGGGTACTGGTGTTAAGATCAGGGGTACTGGTGTTAGGATCAGGGTCAGTGGTGTTAGGATCAGGGGTACTAGTGTTAGGATTCGGGTCAGTGGTGTTAGGAACAGGGTACTGGTGTTGGGATCAGGGTCAGGGGTGTTAGGATTTGGGGTACTGGTGTTCGGATCAGGGTAAGAAGTGTTAGGGTCAGGGGTACTGGTGTTAGGATCAGGGTTAATGGTGTTATGATCAGGGGTACTGGTGTTAGGATCAAGGGGTTCTGGTGATAGGATCAGGGTCAGTAATTTTAGGGTCAGGTCTACAGGTCAGGGTTAGTGGTGTTAGGGTCAGGGGTACTGGGGTTAGGGTCAGGGTTAATGGTGTTAGGATCAGGGTTGGTGGTGTTTGGGTAAGGGGTACTGGGGTTGGGTCAGGCTTAGTGGTGTTTGGGTCAGGGTTGGTGGTGTTAGGATCAGGTTTAGTTGTGTCAGGGTCAGGGGTACTGGGGTTAGGGTCAGGCTTAGTAGTGTTTGGGTCAGGGTTGGAGGTGTTAGGATCAGGTTTAGTTGTGTTAGGGCCAGGGGTACTGGGGTTAGGGTCAGGCTTAATGGTATTTGGGTCAGGGATAGTCGGGTTCGGGTCAGGGTTAATGGTGTTAGGGTCAGGGTTTGTGGGATTAGGATCATGATTGCTGATGTAAGGGTTAGTGGGGTTAGGGTACGGGGTAATGGGGATGGTACAGGGGTAGTGGGGTTTGTGTAAGGGGTAGTGAAGTTAGGCTAACTGGTGGTGATTCAAGGGTAAGGGGTAGTGAGGTTAGGGTAAGTTGTATAGGAGTTAGAGTCTGGGGTAGTAGGGTTAGTGTCCGGGGTAGTGAAGTTAGGGGAAGTGGTAGTGAAGTTAGGGGAAGGGGGTAGTTAGAGTAAGGGGTAGTGGGGTAAAGGGTAGTGAAGTTAGGGTAAGGGATAGTGAAGTTAGGGTAAGGGGTAGTTAGGGTAAGGGGTATTGAAGTTAGGGTAAGGGGTAGTGGGGTAAGGGGTAGTGAAGTTAGGGTAAGGGGGAGTAAAGTTAGGGTAAGGGGTAGTGAAATAGGGGTAAGGGGTAGTGAAGTTAGGGTAAGGGGTAGTGAAGTTAGGGTAAGGGGTAGTTAGGGTAAGGGGTAGTGAAGTTAGGGTAAGGGGTAGTTAGGGTAAGGGGTAGTTAGGGTAAGGTGTGGTTAGGGTAAGGGGTGGTGAAGTTAGGGTAAGGGGTGGTGAAGTTAGGGTAAGGGGTATTGAAGTTAGGGTAAGGGGTAGTTAGGGTAAGGGGTAGTGAAGTTAGGGTAAGGTGTGGTTAGGGTAAGGGGTGGTGAGGTTAGGGTAAGGGGTAGTGGGGTTTGGGTAAGGGTAGTGGGGTTAGGGTCTGGGGTAAGGGTTAGTCTAATTCTAACCCCACTAACCGAAAAGGAGGTCTTTAGGTGCTCAGAGAATCCTGTATAACAGTCAGGTTTCATTAGCATCAGTAACTTTAGTTTGACCTGCAGTTTCTGTTTCTCAGGTAACTATGAGGGATGTAGCTTTAGCGCTTTATGCAAGGCTTTGTGTGGAGTCTAAACGGATCCTGAAATCTATCAGCATATTACAGATTTAACTCGGGGGGAAGAAATACAGCACACCTGCGCTAAACATTACTGTTCCTGTTCCCTGGCTCTCGCTGATCTCCTGCTTTACTGTGTTTTATTGCTCAGATCCATCACCATGAAACATCCATCCTGCACGCATTCTTTACAAAAGCAATAAAGCAGCTCTTATTATGGCCATCACACACACACACACACACACACACACACACACACACACACACACACACACACACACACACACACACTGAGTGTGTGTTTCCCCTGTAGTGGTTATGCTGACTGGTGTGTTTTTTTTTAACCCTGTGTCAGGTGCTGCGGTTGTAGCAGGTGTGTTCCTGTACACAGGGGTTACACACCAGCAGTGACTGCAGCGAGACAGCGAATTACACACCAAGGAGGAGGAGGAGGAGGAGAAAGAGGAAAAGAAGTACGAGGAGGAAGAGAAGAAGAAGTAGGAGGAGAAAGATGGAGAGGAGAAGAAGGGAGAGAACATGAAGGAGGAGGAGGAGGAGAAGAAGATGGAGGAGGAAGAGGAGGAGGAAGAGAAGATGCGGGAGGAGGAGGTGGAGGAGGAGGCTTCATCTTCACCAATCTGCTTAATTAGATCAAGATTTAACATGAAATGACCAACATCTGTGTGAAGATTTCTGGTGAGAATTATGTACAAGTGGGCGGAGTTTTATTCTGGATTTAGATTTATTCTTAGATAGAATTATTTTAGAATTTTTAGCAAGAGTTTATATTTTGGACATGTAGGTGAAGCTTTTTATTTATGTTTTTGGCCAAGTGGAAGGACTTTAGATTTTGGATTTATATCTGTTCTGATGGTAAACTTGTTTCCTGCAGAGGACCAGCTGAGGAACTCTCACAGTCTCAGGTTGGGTGTTTTCCTGGTAGTGTGTAGAGATGTGAGGAACACAGGTCAGGGGTTAAACTGATGTTAATCTCACTAGAGGGAGTAAAAGACACGAGTCAACATGAGTTTAATTGAGTAAAGGATGAAGTCAGATTTGTGTTATTTACTGCTTGGTGCTTTGTGAGGGCTTTAGTATATTGTGAGGCCTCTCCTGGTGAGGTCACAATGTGTGAGAGTGGAATTGGACCGTAAAGATGAAGACAATGTGTGAAAATCAATAACTTTAAAGTATATTAAGCATCTTGAATGTCAGTGGAGATGAACGAGGTGAACTTCATTCTGGGATCTGAGACGCAGATCCTGAGATTCTACCATGAAGACGTGTGGACTGTTGAAGAGACCCAGAATAAGTGTGTGTGAGCTGCTGGCTAAAACCCTCAGTCTCAGAAACTCAGAAATCACAATGCTAATGTTCTTAAACTGAACAACTGCATGATGTGAGAGAGCTGCTGCAGCCACTGACACTTCTCCTGATGTGTTAAAGATCTTTCACACTCGGACTGAACCCGTGTGTCCCCGGGGGGAGGCTCATAATCACATCTTTACTTTCAGCATGGAGGAAACTAGAATTTCCTGTAAATGTTTAAAATACACTCTGAATGTTGATCCTTCACATCTCAATGTTTTTATTTCCACTAAACGGCTTCTCGAAGGCTACAATTGTAGCATCGCTAATAACTGGATCTTTTCCCATGTCAGTGCAGCAGTGTTTATTTCCTGTTCTCTACTTCCTGTTTGGGGGTCTGTCTGTAAAGTCATGTGACTCATTACAGCTTCAGGAGAGACAAGAATTCACTGTGAGCTTCATGTCTCACTACAGTTAATGGACCAATCAGATCAGTTCACAGCTTCAAATCATCCAATCAGGTGTGAGTGAGAGCTGCTTTTCTACTGAACACACGAGTTGATTTCCTCACTATCACTGTGTCTGAACAGGAACGATGATCTCACTCTTTGTGGCGCTTTACTCTCTGCTTTGTCTCTGCACAGCTGGTGAGAACATTTTCAAATCTTTCATTTCAAATAGTAATATTACATATTTACCTCATTTACTGACATCATTAACCATTAAATATCACACACTTTTATACAGTTAAAAACATCTGACATCAAGGAGCTTCACGTGAGAACAGTAAAGAGTGGAGAAGATGTAACTATAGCATGTGATCTCAGTCTGATCAGAGACAAAAGTAAAGTATCCTGGTACAGACAGAGTTTTGGAAAAGTGCCTCAGTTTTATGCAAAACGTTACGGCACAAATAACTACACATTTACTGATGGATTTAATGATAATCGCTTCAGTTTTACTGTAAATGAGCATCAGTTTGATCTCAACATTACGAACCTGAGAGAAGATGATGGAGGAGAATATTTCTGTGGAGAAATAGAGGGAACTACAATAAAGTTCACATCTGGAACACATCTGCAATTTGAAGGTAAACAGTTTGACTCTGATAAGCTGCTAATTCCAGATCAACACTTTAACCAGTATTATGTGTACATATGCAGTAAATGTTGAGGATTTCACTTTATTCATATTTACTATTATTTCTGTTCATCTGCTGCTTTTCTCATTGATTTATAAAGATAAAGAGATGAAACTCTGTCCTTCACCTGGACCAGAAATCAAGATCACAGGTTCTGATCCACACCAGGGTTCAAGCAGCAGTGATGAAGGTAACTTTTGACTAAATAATTTAAATTTACTTTTTATAAGAATTTTCTGTAGTGCAAACTTTTTCGTGTTAATTTTTTTTTTTTCAGTGAACTCCATTATAGAATTCAGCTCCTGACATGTTTTAATAGAATGCTCTTCTTCTTCTCTGCAGGTTGGAGCTGTTGGCAGATGCGTGTGTTCCTCCTGCTCTCTCTTTATAGAGTTGGAGTTCTTGTATTTTTCATAATTCCATTCCTCCTGTTTATTTTCAAATTGAGATCAAAGTAGAAATTCGAATGGAAATGGAAGAAACAGTGAGATGAGGAGGATCAGTGTGTTGATTGAACTGGAAATATTTGCTTCTATTGGCTGTATATTGGAATGATTTTGGTTGAACTGTAATGTGGAGGGATTTTCAGCTGTGTGTAAAAACTCCTGAGTGGAAACATCCACACAAATGCAGTTCATTCCATTAAAATATGAAGTGAATGTACAATGCAGTTTTCCTCTTTATTTCTCCTCTTTTTCTTCATCACTTCAGATTTCTCACATCACATAAGGCACATGTTTGAGAGTTCAGGAGACGTGAGAAAGCTGACAGTTTGCTCTCACAGAAAACCCTCATGGAGCCTCAAAAAGAGCAAAACTGTTGCAGGCCCTGGGTAAGAGACCCCAAAAGGGCCATTGGGGACTGATAATGATTTTGCCCAGACCACACTGTGACCCTTTAACATGTTTTGGGGCCCAAGGGAGGTCACTGTTGGCATCCTCACTCCATATCATTAGAGATTAAACAAGTTTTTAAAACACAGGTGAAATACAGTCTGTAGCACAGTTTATATGAAGATTATCTACATTCTACACTATTTGTAGTAATATTTTTATTAATAAACACTATTTCTTGTGTATTTGACAGTAAGTGTGTGTGAGCTGCTGGATAAAACACTCAGTTTTACAAACCACATATTATTGAAATGGAACTGCACGATGTGGAAGAGCTGCTGCAGACACGAACACTTCTACTAATGTGTTATGAACATGTCACACTCGACCTGAACCCTTTAGTTCACTCTCACAACTGTTTATGGACTTGTTTGAAAAGAAACCAGAAGCTCATCATCAGATTGCTGTTGGCTGTTAGGAACTGGGGGTCTACAGGAGAAACAAATTATTGGGGATCAAGAAGTGTGAAGTAGATGAGAGCAGACAGAAGACTGCATTATTTAGGAATATAATGATACAGAAATACATGCAGGAGGCTCTCACTTCCTCTTTACTAATCCTATCCACTTCCTGCTTCACCAACTCAACACCATCCAGCATTCTCACTCTCTCTCTCATTTTCCTCGTTCATCAGCTGCTTAAGATACTCCCCCCATCTTCTCAACACACTCTCCTCACTAGTCAACACTTTCCATCTTCATCCTTTATTGCTCTAACTTGCAGCACATCCTTCCTCCACTCTTATACGTCACCCTATGATCCTCCTTCTTCTTAAAATGCGTGTTCACCACTGCCATTTCCATACTTTTAGCAAGATTTACTAGAATCTGAACTTCCACATTCCTCTCCTTAAAGCCATACCTACCCATCACCTCCTCATCACCTCTGTTCCCTTCACCTACATGCCAATTTAAAACCGCCCCAATCACCAATCTTTCATTCCTAGGTTCACCTTCTACCACTTCATCTAATTCACTCCAGAATCTTTCCTTCTCCTCCATCACACAACCCACTTGTGGAGCATAAACACTGATGACATTTATCATCATCCCTTCAACTTCCAGCTTCACGATCATCACCCTATCAGAAACTCTCTTCACCTCCACTACACTCTTACTGTACTCTTCCTTCAGAATCCCCCCTACACCATTTCTCTTTCCATCCACACCATGATAGAACAGTTTAAACACCTCCAGTGTTCCTGCTCTTACTCTCTTTCCACTTGGTCTCCTGAACACACAACATATCAAGTCAAGTCAAGTCAAGTTTATTTGTATAGCGCTTTTCACAACAGACATTGTCTCAAATGTGGCGTGGCGTGGCCGTGGCGACTGTGGCAAGGAAAAACTCCCTTAGATATTATGAGGAAGAAACCTTGAGAGGAACCAGACTCAAAAGGGGAACCCATCCTCATTTGGGTGACATCAAGAGTTTGATCATAAATCTTTCAACACTACAGAACACTGGAGAGTGAAAACTAACATGATTACTGGAGTAAAAGATTATAAGTGATGTTCTTTCTGCAGTCTTATACAGTCTATATGGTCAGTAGCTCCTAGTTTTATAAGCTCAGCATTTGTGATCATCACAGATCCAGCATCAGCTTCTCCATGCCAGAGCCTTTAAACACTCCAGGAGGTCCAATGTCAAAACTCCACACATGTAGTGGGATCCAAATGGCACTGGTACGTCTTTAGATGGTTCGGGATTTTTGCGAGTTCGGCATCTACTTCTTCAAAGGTCCGTAATCTTCATGAGGTGGGACGTGACTGGAGCTGGCCAAACCTCAGGGTGTCTCGGGATGGGGAGAGAAAGAGAAGCAGTGGAGAGGAATTAGCGTAGCTGCTGTTCATGATATTAACAGCACAAGTTGATAATGTGATGTGATCAGATGTTCTGGAGCACAAGGTTATGATGTGAGACGTATGTTATTTGTAGGCATTGCTAAAAAGATATGTTTTTAATCTGCACTTAAACTGGGAGAGTGTGTCTAAGCCCCGAACACTGTCAGGAAGACTATTCCAGAGTTTAGGAGCTAAATGTGAAAATGTTCTACCACCTTTAGTGGACTTTGCTATTCTAGGAACTACTAGAAGCCCAGAGTTTTGAGATCTCAGGGAGCGTGACGGATTGTAGCGTGTTAAAAGACTGGATAGATACATGGGAGCCAAACCATTTAGTGCTTTATAAGTGAGAAGTAATAGTTTGTAGTCTATTCGAAACTTAACCGGAAGCCAATGTAGGGACGATAAGATTGGGGTTATGTGATCATATTTTCTTGTGAGAACTCCGACTGCTGCATTCTGGACTAACTGAAGCTTGTTTATTAATGATGCAGAACATCCACCTAGTAATGCATTACAGTAGTCTATTCTAGAGGTCATAAACGCATGGACGAGCTTCTCTGCATCAGATATAGATAACATATTTCTTAGCTTAGAAATATTTCTAAGGTGAAAGAAGCTGTTTTTGTAACTTGATTGATGTGATTTTTAAAAGATAAGTTGCTGTCTAAAATAACTCCCAGGTCTTTTACTGTTGAACTAGTGGTTACAGAACATCCGTCTAAATGCAGGTTGAGATGCTGGAGCTTCTGTATACTGGTTTTTGGGCCGATGAGCAAAATCTCAGTCTTGTCAGAATTTAAAAGTAGAAAGTTGTGGGTCATCCAATCTCTTATTTCCTTAACACACTCAGTTATCCGAGTTAATTGAGCGTATCGCCTGGTTTAGATGAGATATATAGCTAAATATCATCAGCATAACAATGGAAGCTAATTCCATGCCTTCTAATAATATTTCCTAACGGAAGCATGTATATTGTGAAGACCAGGGGTCCTAGAACTGAACCTTGCGGCACACCATAATTTACTTGCATTAGCCTGGATTACTCTCCATTTAAATCTCCGAAATGGTAACGATCGGACAGGTAGGATTTAAACCAGCTTAATGCCTGTCCCTGAATGCCGATGTAATTCTGTAAGCGATCGAGGAGGAGATCATGGTCTATAGTGTCGAATGCAGCACTAAGATCTAGTAGAACCAACAACGAGATGAAGCCTTTGTCTGAAGCTAAAAACAGGTCATTAGTGATTTTAACTAGAGCAGTTTCTGTGCTATGATGGAGCCTAAAACCTGACCAAAATTCTTCAAAGATATTGTTCTCTTGTAATTTGGAACAGAACTGGGCAGCGACAATCTTTTCTAAAATCTTAGACATAAATGGGAGATTTGAAATGGGTCTGTAATTCGATAGCGTGTTTGGATCCAGATTAGGTTTTTTAATGAGGGGCTTAATAACTGCTAACTTGAGGGATTTAGGGACATGACCTAACGATAGTGAGGAGTTAATAATATTGAGAAGAGGCTCACCAGTTGTATATAACACTTCCTTCAGTAGTTTAGTGGGAATAGGATCTAACTGACATGTTGTCGATTTAGCTTTGGCAATAACATTATACAGCTCTTCCTGTCCTATACATGTAAAACAGTGTAGTTGTGGAGTTGAGGGTAACACTGTCTCAGGAGATGGTGTCAGAGGTTGAACTGCCACAATTGTTTTTCTAATGTTATCTATTTTTTCAGTGAAGAAATTCATAAAGTCTTCACTACTAAACTGTGATGGAACACATTTTTCAGATCCCTGATTTGTTGTTAATTTAGCGACTGTACTGAAAAGGAACCTGGGATTGTTTTTGTTGTTTTCTATGAGTTTGCTCAGGTGTTTAGCTCTAGCAGCTTTTAGCGCCTGTCTGTAGCTAAGCATACTGTCTTTATACGCAATTCTAAATACCTCCAATTTAGTTTTCCTCCATTTTCTCTCCAGATTACGGGCTGTTCTCTTTAGGGCATGCGTATGACTATTATACCAAGGTGCAGGTGCTTGTTCTCTAATGTGCTAGTGAGGATAAGGTCTATGTTGTTAGTTATTTCATCAAGATTATTATCAGTTATGGGTTTAGGGTGAAATTGAGATAAATCAGGCAGGTTATTTATGAATCTGTCCTTAGTGGTTGGAATAATAGTCCTACCAGGTCGATAACGTGGTGAAACACGGCTAATCTGCTCTACCGGTAGTGTGTATAGTATGAGGTAATGGTCTGTGATGTCATCACTCTGGGGTAAAATATCTATATCAGTGACGTCTGCTCCGTGGGATATTATTAAGTCTAGTGTGTGGTTAAAACGGTGGGTTGGTCTGGTGACGATTTGTTTAACCCCAAAAGAGTTTAATAAGTCGACAAATGATAATCCTAGGGCATCGTTTGCATCATCTACATGAATATTAAAATCTCCTACAAGCAGCACTTTATCAAAGCTGATCAAGAGATCGGATAGAAAACAAGCAAACTCTTGAAGAAAATCAGCGTAGGGTCCTGGGGGTCTGTACACGGTGACCAGAGCGAGTTTTCTATGTATGTCTGAAAGTATAATTTTAAGAACGAGCACTTCAAATGATTTAAAGCTGAATCCTAATCTCTGACTAACATTAAGAGAAGCACTATAAATGGTTCCTACACCCCCCCCCCCCCCCACGACCAGTCTGACGGGGCTCATGCTTATAAACATATCCTGACGGTGTCGACTCGTTTAGACCCATATAATCACCTGGTTTAATCCAGGTCTCAGTGAGACAGAGTGCATCGACATTATTATCTGTGATCATCTCATTTACAATCAGTGCTTTGGGTGCAAGTGATCTAATGTTTAAAAGACCGAACTTTAGAACTTTGTTGTGTTTGCTTATCTGGCATTTTTCAGTTTTAACTGCAATAAGATTATTTCTGGATCTTGTGTATGTAATTCTTGGTTTTACTACCCGAGGAATAGATACGGTTTCTATAAACTGGGCTGTGTGTGAACTTGTAACTATTTGGTCTGTAGTAAGCGTGTTCTTATAGTTGAAGATTTCTTGATGTCTTACCAGTCAGATGGTGTGTAGTATCCTAGAGATGTTATCTGATAGCACTGCTGCTCCAACTCTGCTGGGGTGCAGGCCATCAGGGCGGAAGAACCTCGGACGCTCCCAGAAACAGTTCCAGTTATTAACAAAGAGAAGTTTATGTTCTCGACACCATGACTGTAACCATTCATTTAGAGCTAAAAGTCTACTAAACATCTCAGCCCCTCGCTGGTAAGTGGGAAGAGGTCCTGACACAATGATCCTCGTTGTGGGTGATGTGCTGCGTACCGTCTCCACCAGGATCCTGAAGTCCCTCTTTAAGATCTCCGTTTGCCGCAGCCTGGTGTCGTTTGTTCCGGCATGAAGAACAACCGCTTCGAAGTTCTCCTTCAGGATCGTGGTTACCTGCGCAGCGACATCGAGAGCACGAGCACCAGGAAAACAGCGAGTGTGCACCTTACCTTTAGCTCGGGTAGCGCGGACATGCCGGACGATGGAATCTCCGAGAATCACAGTGTCGCGTTCCGTCTCGCGGAGAGGGGCGAAGCAGTTCTCGGTCGAGATCTCGAAGGCCCGTAGTGGTGGCGGGGAAGACGTCCTCGATCGGGGCTTGTCTCTTCCGCCGCTGCCGCATCCAGGGTCCGTGTTGCACCGGTGCCGGAGTTGTAGGTGCGCTGGGCCTAGGCAGAGAAACGCGCGGAGTTGATGTGCTGGGAGCGTTAGGTTCAACCTGGGAGTTTACCTGGGATGAGTGCGCGTCCGCCCGGGATGTTTCCAGCGCCGATTTCCGCTCTCGCAGCCGGGCATGCTTTACATGCAGCTCGCGAATCTGTTTCTCCAAAGCCTCCATCTCCAACGCCACCGTTTGCAACTCGAACGAGTCCTCACCTGTGCTCAAAGTCAGACACACAGCCGGCATAGTGCTCATAATCATGAACAGAGTTAATGTACACAAATATGATAAAGTGAGAGACAATGAATATAGTGGTAGTCGAGTTTAACTGACTACAAGCACAATTCAGATAGACAAAAACAATTTAGGATTATTAAAAGAGAAAAACACAAACAAACAAATAGAAACACGGAAGTCGCGGCAAACAAGTCAAACACAGGAAGCTACGTCACCGGAAGTCAGACAGAGACTGAGTTCACCAACATATCTACCTTTCTCCTCTCCATCATATCAGCTCCCTCTCTCCCTTTACCAGTCATAGTACCAACATTAAAAGAACCAACCTGAACCTCCACTCTCCTCCACTTCTCCTTTCCCTGCCGTCTCTGTAGACGTATTCCTCCTCTCCTCCTTCCTCCTATCCTTCTCCTCCTTCAGACAATAGTAGCACAATTTACACCGGTACCCTGTTGACTAATGATACCTGTGGTGGTTGTTAGTAATCCGGGCCTCGACCGATCCGCTATGAAATTCTTATTCATGATCTGCATATTCGATTTGGCACATGTTTTACGCTGGCACATGTTTTTACGCTGGACGTCCTTCATAACACAACCCTCCACATTTATCTGGGCTTGAGACCGACACTAAAGTCAAGTTTATTTCTATAGCGCTTTTCACAACACACTTTGTTTCAAAGCAGCTTTACAGAATGTAACAGTGAAGGTGAATGGTGTGTGTTTATCTGATGTGCACCATGGAGACGGTGGTGAAAGAAAAACTCCCTTTGATGTTATTAAGAAGAAACTTTGAGAGGAACCAGACTCAAAAGTGGAACCTCATCCTCATTTGGGTGATATCAAGAGTGTGATTATAGTCTTTAAACACTACAGAACACTGGAGCGTGAGAACTAACATGAGCACTGGAGTGTGTGATTATGACTGATGATCTTTCTGCAGTCTTATACATTCAAATGTAATCTGTAAAGGGTGTACTTTTATTTGTACACATTCATAATAACAAAACACAGTGCTTTTGTAAAATAAAGAAAACAGACAGGGGGCGCTCTCTGTCGTCTCTGTCATCTCTCTTCACGGACACATCAATAAAACAACCTGAATTTCCATGAATATTTGCGTCACAGACGTAATACATATATGAATAGAAAACTAGAAATTGAAAATAAATATTCTCTGAGTATGTAATCCGTATGAAAGTTGAGGTTCAGTTTCTCGGGTATCTCTGAGCTCGTTGTTCATATGGAAATGATCTGAGGTGAGCTGGTAATTATGCACACACCCTGAAAAATGGCAGGAAACAACAAGCTTCATCATATAATTGGACCACCTACTGTTCTTAAGACCTCCTGAGTTGCCCCTGCTCCTCGCTACGCTTCGGGTGAAGCACGACTCAGTTCAGTTTATCGTTACCTGCATTTTCGTTTCTTACTCTCTTGTGTTTTGTCTTTTCAAGATCAATAAATGACACCTTGTTTTACTCTCGGTTCCTGACGCCTGGTCTCTCCGTTACAGCTACGCTACATTTAGATATTTCCATGCAGGCTGTTCTCACACTAAAATCAGCTATTCAGAGTAAAATTGGTTAGAATATGAAAAATCTCCTTACAGGCCACTTTTAGTTTTGAATGTTGTACAAAGCGTGTATATAAACTGTTATATATAAACATAAATCTAATATTATACTATCATTTTTACATTTTGGAATGTTTAAACTATATTTTCGCAAATGGTGAAATTGTTAAGCTTCTGTTTGTGAATATCTGCTCTGGTGTAATTGTTTTGTTTGTGTTATCCCCGTTCTTTGGTGTTTACGAGCTGTAAATATATAAAGTAATCTGTAAATGATAAGTGATCCATTGACAGACATATACGAGCTTCTATTTCTTATCATTTATTATCAGCTATGCATTTTCTACTAATTACTAACAACTGATTCAGTTATCGTGTAGGACTGTGGCTTCATCACCGACATCACACACCACCTTCACCTTCACCTGCATCTTACACAGGAAGGAGACGCAGCTCTCGCTCAGTCTTCAGCTCCATTTAGAATCTTATAGAGAAAGTGTGCATTCACTATTTTACAGATTTGACTTTCATTAGATTTATTTACTGGATGGTAAAATGTGTGCTATGTGCTAATCGTGTTTTTATTCTAGAAATGAATACTAGTATCAGTGAACACAATAATGTTAATAATGTAGATTATTGTGTAAACAGAAAGTGTAGTTTTCTTATTTCAGAATATCAGTGCAAAAGAACCTGTTACAAAGAGAGTCAGAGCCAATCAGCAGCTCACTCTGTCATGGAGAACAGAGACTGATGTTGACATGGTTCCACAGGCTCTGAGATTCCTGCCCACACAGGAACCTGCACCACAGCTAAGACCATGTGATGCACACACTTCTTCAACATGTTTTTGTTCTGAAACTGCTGTGTCAGCTGTGTGTAGAAACACCACTGCTCAGGCTGCCAGGGCTCCTGCAAAGGACCATAAATATAAATGGACAGACGTCAGCATCAGTGAGCTGCACTGCTTAACTGGGCTTCTCTTCTACATGGCCATGGTGAAGATGAGGTCCATCAGAGACCACTGACAGCAGGACAGTCTTTTCTCTGTTCCTTTACCTGCCACAATCATGTAAAGAGAACAGATACCGCACCATTTCATCTGCACACGAGTCACCCAGAGGCAGACAAGAACAATGAAAGAAAAAGAAGCACAGCTGAACACAATCAGCTTTTCAGGGTAATTATTTCCTGTATATTTATGATGCTATTAAATTAAAGTGCTGTTGGTTTCACAACTCAAACACGAGAAGCACGATTTTAAAGACTGCAGACCTGTTTTTATTCATCGTAAGTATTAAATTGTAATTATAGGCCTATAATACACTATATTGCCAAAAGTATTTGGTCACCTGGTCATAAGTACGGTATGTGATTTTTGAACACTCCATTCCACATGCAGTCCCATTTTGCTCTTAGAGTTCCCACCACTCTTCTGGGAAGATTCTCCACTAGATTTTAAATGTGCTTATGGATTTTTGTGTTCATCAGCCCTAAGGGTATCACAAAAGGCAGGAACTGATGTAGGTGATGAGGCCTGGGGTGCAGTCAGCGTTCACATTTATCCCAAAGCTGTTTAGTAGGGATGAGATCAGAGCTCTATAGCAAGCCACTCACGATCTTCCTCTCCAAAGCAGGTAAACCAGATCTTCAAGGAGCTCACTTTATGCACAGGGGCATTGCCATGCTGGAACAGGTTTGCGTTTCCAAGTTCAAGTGAATGCAGAACTGTATTATAGCGCATCTAAAGACCTCCTGTACGCCTCTATAATTGAGTGCCTCCAGCTTTAAATTAACAGGTTGGAAGAAAACTATATAAAGCAATAAAGGTCAGGTGACCCAATATTTTGGAAATGTAGTGTATATAGAGAAAAGCAGTGGGCCTAAGACAGATCCTTGTGGAGAACTCACTATTTACATCCAGGAGAGAGCTGTTCCCTTTATTTCAAGAACGTTCTCCAGTCCAGCAAGCAGGAGATTATGATCAATGGTGTCAAAGCTGCACTGAGGTCGAGCAAAACAAGTAAAGAGACAAAACCCTGATCAGAGGCTAATAACACTTTATTATATAATAGAATCAGAATCAGGTTTATTGGCCAAGTGTGTTGACACACACAGGAATTTGGTTTCAGCTGTTAGTGACTCTCAAACTACAGACATAAATAAAACTATACATAATTTTGTATAATATATAATATAATTACAATATAATTACACTGCTGTCTACAGGGTTATTTATAAAATAGTTTGGATACATTTCAATTGTCTGGATTTGTTGCCTGATGTTTTTAATTTTATCATTAAAAAAGTTCATGAAATCATTACTACCTATTGATGGTGTGCATGTGTCAGGGATCCACCTACTTGATTACTACGGTGAGCGGCCTGGTTCCCGACTGCCAGCATTCCTCGCTGGTTCCCACTCCTACTTCCTGTCCTTTGGATTGTACCTGTTCCGTGGATCGTACCTGTTCCGTGGATTATACCCGTTCTGTGGATTATCCCCGTATCGTACCTGTCGTACCTGTTCCATGGATTTTACTTTCCAATCATATTATATCGGCTTTATGGACTAAACTCGCATTACGGTTCGTACGCTCTCTGACTGTGCTTGGAGGAACACTGGAGCAGAGCGGCGCGCTTGGCTGAACACTGGAGTGGAGCAGTGCGCTTGGCGGAACTGAAGGGGCCGAAGTGGAGGTCCGCCATTGTCATCCCGAACATCCCCATGAATTGCCAGATGAAAAAGTCATACGAGCCAAAATCACCGCCATTCGCGCTCCACATTTTACTGGCCCAAACCCCTCCAGATGTGCCGTCGTACCTCCTAATCCCTCTAAAGGTGACGTCTCGCCCCAAGCTCATCTGAAGGCGACGTCTCGCCTCCAGGCTCCTCCGAAGGCGACTTCACGGCCCAAAGCTCCTCCAAAGGCGGCGAAGCACTCCAAAGTTCCTCCCAGGGTGCTGCCACACTTCAAGCTTCCACTGTAGGCGTCGTTACACTCCAAGGTTCCTCCAAAGGCGGCGTTGCAGTTCAAAGTCTCTCTACCGGCGCTGGCCCACTTCCCTGTTTCCCTGAAGGCGATGCTATGCTGCCAAGTCTCTCTATGAGCACCGTCGCACCTCAAGACCCTTCCGGAAGCGCCATCGTGGCCCAATGTCCCTCTGAAGACGATGTGGCACTTCCATGCTCCTCTGAAAGTGATGTGACGGTCCCAAGTACCTCTAAGGTGACACCACAGTCCCAAGTTCCTCTGAAGGTGAAGTCGAGGTCCTAAATTCCTCCCAGAAAGCCGTCGCACTTCAAGACCAATCAGGAAGTGCCATCGAGTTTCCAAGCACTCCCAAAAGCACGTCGCACTCCAAAGTCTCTTTGAGGGCGATGTCGGGGTTCAAAGTTCTTCCAAAGGCGACACCACTCGGCGGGACCTTGAGGAGTGGCGTCGCCTTTGGAAGAGCTTTTGAACCCCGACATTGCCCTCAAAGAGACTTTGTGAGACTTTTTGGAGGCTCCTGAGCCCTTCTGAAGGCACTGTTGTGTTACACAATCTCTCCGAAAACAACATGGCAGTCCCCAGGGGTGCCATTGTGCTTCAAAGCCATGCCTTAAAGTTTCTTTAAGGGCGACGTTGCGGTACAGAGTCTCTCAGGAGGCACCATCAAGCTACAGAGTTCCCCCCGGAAGCACCACCATGCCTCAAAGCTCCTTCCAAGGTGCCGAAGCACTCCAGAATCTTGCCATGGACCTGGGTTCCCTTGGACCCCCAACGAGGTTGCCACTGCGCCATCATACCCCAGAGTCGGCTCTAAACTTCTGCAGAAGGTGTCTGTCCACCCCTAATCTCAGTAGAGGGCGTCTCCCAGTTTCAGGCCTCCTCCGGGCGCGTTGCTCGGCCTCTGATCCCCGCAGAGGGCGTCACTCACTCCTGTCTTCCTCAGAGGGCATCGCTCATCCTCTGAGCCCCACAGAGGGCATTGCTCTGCCTCCGACCCCTGCCGAGGACGTCGCGTTGCTACTGATCTCCGCAGAGAGCATCCCTCTGCTCCTGTTTTCTGCCGAGAGCGTCACTCGTCCTTTGATCTCTGCAGAGGGCGTTGTTCTGCCCCTAAACTCTGCCGGGTGCATCTCTCTACTCCAGACCTTCACAGAGGGTGCCATGCCACTCCAGACCTCCTCGGAGTGCCCTAGGCCACCTGGTGTAGGTGGATTTGGGGCATCAGGTGCTGCCCCTAAAGGGCGGAGTAATGTCAGGAATCCACCTGCCACACCCCCCTCGGTGGCGGTCATGCTGCCTCGTTCTGCTGCTCACGGCATTAACTACAGACACTTGTCCCTCATTGCCGGTTTGCCTATATAAACTCCCGTGCTAACCTCAATGGCTGTCGGACCTACTTGATAACTAATATATAATATTATAATAATATTATAAATAATAATTAATGGAATTAACTGACTGCACCCACTTTTGGACACTAAATATTTTATGTTGGTGTTAAGAACTTCAAAGGTTTTCATTTGTGTTTAGTTTTTTGTGTAATGCTCAGATTATTATTATAAATAGCTGTGACTCCGCCTCCTTTGCCATTTAGACAGGGCTGGTGTATGGAACTATACCCAGGAGAACTCGCTTCATTTAATGCTAAATATTCATTCGGTTTAATCCACATTTCTGTCAAACACATTATATTAAACTCCTGGTCGGTAATAGTTTTGTATATAGTCAGCGCTTTCACAGCAGAAATTTTTTTGTAATCTTGGCCAGATCTGTGCCTTGCCAGAATTCTATATCTGAGCTCTTCAGGCAGTTCCTTTGACCTCATGATTCTCATTTGCTCTGACATGCATTGTGATCTGGAAGGTCTTATATAGACAGGTGTGTGGCTTTCCTAATCAAGTCCAATCAGTATAATCAAACATTTCTGGACTAAAATGAAGGTGTAGAACCATCTCAAGGATGATCAGAAGAAATGGTTAGCACCTGAGTTAAATATACGAGTGTCACAGCAAAGGGTCTGAATACTTAGGACCGTGTGATATTTCAGTTTTTCTTTTTTAATAAATTTGCAAAAATGTCAACAATTCTGTGTTTTTCTGTCAGTATGGAGTGCTGTGTATACATCAATAAAGAAAAGAAATAAACTTAAATGATTTTAGCAAATGGCTGCAATATAACAAAAAGTGAAAATTTAAGGGGGTCTGAATACTTTCTGTACCCACTGTATACACACACACACACACACACACACACACACACACACACACACACACACACTTGATGTACTTCCACTTTTCAGTGGGTTAAACACACACACACACACACACACATACACACACACACACACACACGGTTCAGCATCTCTTTCCCATGCGGTTCTTTTCTCTCCTCTTTATCCTCTTTCTCTCTCACTATAACAGAAAACACTGGTCGGTTACTTCACCAAGAGATGTTTGATTCACACCACTCATTTCCTCAAAGCTCCGCCCACCATTTACAAACCGACCATCATCCATGCAGCCACTGCCACAGTAATGTGAACTGATGTCTGCGTGAAACATGATTCAACACCAGATTCTACCATGAAGACGTGTGGACTGTTGAAGAGACCCAGAATAAGTGTGTGTGAGCTGCTGGCTAAAACCCTCAGTCTCAGAAACTCAGAAATCACAATGCTAATGTTCTTAAACTGAACAACTGCATGATGTGAGAGAGCTGCTGCAGCCACTGACACTTCTCCTGATGTGTTAAAGATCTTTCACACTCGGACTGAACCCGTGTGTCCCCGGGGGGAGGCTCATAATCACATCTTTACTTTCAGCATGGAGGAAACTAGAATTTCCTGTAAATGTTTAAAATACACTCTGAATGTTGATCCTTCACATCTCAATGTTTTTATTTCCACTAAACGGCTTCTCGAAGGCTACAATTGTAGCATCGCTAATAACTGGATCTTTTCCCATGTCAGTGCAGCAGTGTTTATTTCCTGTTCTCTACTTCCTGTTTGGGGGTCTGTCTGTAAAGTCATGTGACTCATTACAGCTTCAGGAGAGACAAGAATTCACTGTGAGCTTCACGTCTCACTACAGTTAATGGACCAATCAGATCAGTTCACAGCTTCAAATCATCCAATCAGGTGTGAGTGAGAGCTGCTTTTCTACTGAACACACGAGTTGATTTCCTCACTATCACTGTGTCTGAACAGGAACGATGATCTCACTCTTTGTGGCGCTTTACTCTCTGCTTTGTCTCTGCACAGCTGGTGAGAACATTTTCAAATCTTTCATTTCAAATAGTAATATTACATATTTACCTCATTTACTGACATCATTAACCATTAAATATCACACACTTTTTACAGTAAAAACATCTGACATCAAGGAGCTTCACGTGAGAACAGTAAAGAGTGGAGAAGATGTAACTATAGCATGTGATCTCAGTCTGATCAGACAAAAGTAAAGTATCCTGGTACAGACAGAGTTTTGGAAAAGTGCCTCAGATTTTTGCAAAAATTTACAGGACAAATAACTACACATTTACTGATGGATTTAATGATAATCGCTTCAGTTTTACTGTAAATGAGCATCAGTTTAATCTCCACATTACGAACCTGAGAGAAGATGATGGAGGAGAATATTTCTTTGGAGAAATAGAGGGAACTACAATAAAGTTCACATCTGGAGCACGTCTGCAATTTGAAGGTAAACAGTTTGACTCTGATAAGCTGCTAATTCCAGATCAACACTTTAACCAGTATTATGTGTACATATGCAGTAAATGTTGAGGATTTCACTTTATTCATATTTACTATCATTTCTGTTCATCTGCTGCTTTTCTCATTGATTTGTAAAGATAAAGAGATGAAACTCTGTCCTTCACCTGGACCAGAAATCAAGATCACAGGTTCTGATCCACACCAGGGTTCAAGCGATGGAATAAAAACACACGATAAAAGTAACATTTTGATTAAATAATCTTCTTTTCACTTTATATAACAAAATATTTTAGTTAAGTTTCCCTGTTAATAAATGTACTAATATTTATTTTGATTTGTTTATTTGCTGCTTTTCTAATTCTAATCTAGTCTGATGTCCTTCACCTGGACCAGAAATCAATGCCACAGGTTCTGATCCACACCAGGATTCAGACAGCACGACTCCAGAACGTACGTTTTTGATCAAATCATTTTCTTTTCTCTCTCTGTAATAGAATTTTCTGGATTGCAAACTTTTAACTGTTAATAAATACAATAGTAAAGTTTTTTCAGCGAACTCCATTATAGATTTCAGCTCCTGACATGTTTTAATAGAATGTTCTTCTTCCATCCAGGTTGTGATGGTCAGATCCATCTGTTCTTCCTGCTCTCCGTTCTTAGAGTTGGAGTTCTTGCCTTCATGATGATGATCTTTCCAATCGTCCTGATTATTTTTAAATTCAGATCAAAGTAGAAATTTCGAATGGAAATGGAAGAAATAGTGAGATGAGGAGAATCTTCAGATCCCTCATGAGTCTGGTTCCTCTCAAGGTTTCTTCCTTCTGCATCTCAGGGAGTTTTTCCTTCACCACAGTCTCCACCAGCTTGTTTATCAGGAACAAACTTACACTTATAAGGAACATCTTTATTTTTATCTTCACATTATCTGTGTAAAGCTGCTCTGAGACAATGTTCACTGTTTAAAGTGCAAAACAAATAAACATGAATTGAACTGAATTTGATTTAATTTGTAAAGTTTATTTGTATAGCAATGGAATGAAACCCCATGTGGAGAATGTGTCCTTACTTACACTTAGTGGACTGGTCCACAGTGAGACTCATGTAGGATTTCTATGGGAGGACCCACAGAAAACACTTATGTGGTCCTAAATTGAGAGAGCTTCTGTGGGTTTTCTGTGGAAATTCCAACAATTGGCTTGCACACAAAATAGGGCCATCAAAATCGTAGTAGGCTCTGCATGATCTAACCTCCATGGGGCTCAGCTGGAATTAGTGTAGGTCTGCCTGGCCCACACTGTCCTACAGTGAACCCACACATTACCAAGGTGGGCTTGAACAGGCATGTTTTCTGGGCAGCCCACTCTGTGCCCACTCAATGTCCTTTAGTGTGGACACAGGAGTCACACACATCAAGAACAATTTAAATGCTGTCAATGCTGCTATCAGCTGTCAATGTTCTACATGATGTTTCTGTACTTGTGCATTACTGTACTCTCTGTTTGGCCTTTTATCATTAGATTCCATAATAAAGACATTTGGTCTGCTGAAGTGACCCAAAATAAGTCAGTGTGAGCTGCTGACTAAAACGTGACAGAGTGCTGCAGCAGACAGCAAAACTTCTACAAACGTGTTAAGAACGTTTTTACTTTGCCTGAACTCTTGACTTCACACTCAGAACTGCTTCTAGACTTGTTTGCAGGTCAGGGCCATTTTCAATAATTAAATTGTTAAAAACAAAAACTGGTTGGATTGCTAATAATTGTGTCTTTCACTTAAGAGAGCGTGTTCTCTACTTTCTGTTCCTCAAGTCCAAGGTGGACATGATCACATCAGGACACCTAAAACACAAGACTTATCTGCCTGTGTATATACTGAAATGGTCTCATTGTTCTGCACTTGGATCTCCCTCTGTTAATGTAAATACACATATTACATGGTTTGATTGACCTTAGGGTGGAGATCACACAGGAAGGCTATCAATGATGACTTCCCTTATGAGCTCAACCTGTCAATGCAGCTGAAATGGTGGTCACCCGTTACATGCTCTGTTCTTAGGTCAGCCTAGTGACCTCAGCTACTGAGCTCACTGAAGCACCGTAGTGGAAGCCCAAGCATGAGGCTGATGAGAGAGAATCTCATGCAATGTGGCAAAAAGAAGTTGATGGGGTGGAACCCCAAGCTATGCCTGTTCTCTCTTTTAGTTATGCTTTTCTTTCTAGTCTTGCTAGAGTCCTTACATGCACCCAAACCAAGTTGATGCTAGTTGCCAACATGACAGTTTCTCCAACCAATTCCATGCAAGAGGCTGACATGGTGGCTTCTCTAGTTCTGTTTTAGTCACATGCCTAAACATGGGGGCTCTCAAGTCAACCTCAGTTAGAAAGGGTGGCCTTCATTACCACATTCTAGTCAAGGAATCATAAGAGGGCAATTCAAGTCAATCTGATGCCAGAAGCTGAACAGGCAACTTCTTCAGTCTTGTTTTATGTTCATGATAGTGGCCACCCAGCCAGTCTCCCAGGTCAATTCTTTATAAGAGGTTAAATAAGGCAGCTTCTCCAGCCATGTTCAAGACAGGACATCTTGTAAGCATGTGGTGTCAAGCTCATACCAGAAGTCAACAATTTTGCCCATGAACCTTTCAGTGCCAAGCCTGAACCAGCATTACAACAGAAACAATGCCTGCCTACACCCAGGGTTTAGAACACAAAATGTACCCATGGGTGATGAAACACCATGGGAGGGATTTTGTTATAGGCAGTAGGAGGAGCCTGTTTTTTTTTTGGGGGGGTGGGTTTTATCAGAGATTTTCCCCCTTTGTGCTGAGCTCAGTGTGCCAGTTCCCTTCCTTTCTATTGTCAGATTGCAAAGTATTGTATTATTTTTGGCTGCTAGTTCATACCAAGACTTTGTTTTATTTGTTTCATTTCACAATACTGTTATAAGTATATGTACATAAGGCACATGTTTGAGAGTTCGGGGAGACGTGTTTTAGTCACATCACACACAACAAATCAACAAGATCCTTACATGGAGATAAATCAGCTTAACTGTAGTGAACTGTCAGGACTGCTTCTAGGTTTGTTTAGGGCTCAGGCTGTTTACAGTAAACGACTTCTCCAAACTGTCCTGTTCCAGTCAGGTGACCCCTCATGTCAATCTGATGACAATGGAAGATTGGGCAGGCTTCCCAGTCCCATTCCAGTCAAAGGGGCCCTATGAGGTCCTAAGAGTAGCCCTAATACCTAGTTCATACAGGATCCAACCAGCTAAATCCATGCCCAGATTTCAAAAGGCTGATCTAAAAGGCCATGTTTTAGTCAGGGGCCCATAAGGGGGCCCTTCAAGTCAAGCTCATGGCAGAGAATGTGGCCTACAAAACCAAATACATGCCAAAGTCTAATTGTCAGGCTGCAGACGCGGAAGCAGATAAAGTCCAATCATGTTCTTTATTGAGGTGCAAAAAACAAAACACTCATAAACTGATGAAAACAAAAGCAAACACAGACATCCGCTCGTAACGAAGTATCCACTATGAGCGCGAATGTCCAACGCCTAATCCCAATGCAAGTAAAGCTTTCGGCAATGAGTACTCCAATAAGGAAATGGAGTTCGGAGAAATCGCCAGCGGTGAATCCCGGCGTTTGAGCAGCCACGCGATTTACCTGCATGACAATACAACGACCGACAGCCTGTGACTCAAGAACGTGAGTTTATGTAGTCTGATCTTTCATGAGCCACAGCTGTCGGTAATCTTGGGAAGCAGCGTGACTGCTATCGAGGGGGGCGTGGCAGGGTGAATCTCTGACAGCTACAGAGGGGGGGCGTGGCAGGGTGAATCCCTGACAGCTACAGAGGGGGGCGTGGCAGGGTGAATCCCTGACACTAATAAGTTGGCCTTCCCAGTTCTGTTCACCCTGTTCCAGTCAAGAGCCTACAAGGGGCATGCTAAGGATGATAAGGCAGCCTTCCAAATTTCATTCCAGGGGTCTTCAGGAGCAAAAAGTTATTAGGGTTCAAGACACCTGAAGTAGATGAAAAAGGGCAGAAGACAAAATTATTCTGTCAAGATTTTACCTGAATCATATTTACTATCATTTCTGTTTATTTGCTGCTTTTCCAATTAGTTTATAAGATGTCCTACACCTGAAGTGGAGAAGATTACTGAAACCTTTAGTGGAACAGAATGGAAAAGTCAAGTCAGATCAAGTTTATTTCTATTGCACTTTTCACAACAGACATTGTCTCAAAGCAGCTTTACAGAATTTAAGAGTTAAGGTGAATGTTTGTATTTATCCCTGATGAGCACCATGGAGACTGTGGGAAGGAAAAACTCCCTTAGATGTTATGAGGAAGAAACCTTGAAAGGAACCAGACTCAAAAGCAGAACCTCATTCTCATCTGGGTGACATCAAGAGTGTGATTATAGTCTTTAGACACTACAGAACACTGGAGAGTGAGAACTAACATGAGCACTGGAGTGTGTGATTATGACTGATGATCTTTCTATAGTCTTACTATTACTACTAAAAGTAATGGCAGTTGTAAGACTTTTGATTAAATAATATTCTATTCAATTTCTATGAAAAAATTTTCTTGAGTTCTAATTTTTTCCTGTTCATAAATTTATAAAAAGAATTGCACAGGACAGACTCCATGATGGCTGAGTAGATCTGTTTGAGCAGCTCCTGTGGAAGATTGAACTTTCTCAGCTGGTGAAGGAAGCACATCCTCTGTTGGGATTTTAATAATGGAGTTGATGTGATTGTCCCACTTCAGGCCCTGAGAGATGGTGGTGCCCAGGAACCTGAATGACTCCACTGCTGCCACAGTGCTGTTCATTATCATTAGTGGGGGAGTGAAGGCCGAGGCCGATGACTGTAGTGTCATCTGCAAACTTCAGGAGCTTGACAGAGGGGTCTGTAGAGATGCAGTCGTTGGTGTAATGGGAGAAAAGCAGTGGGGGAAGAACACATCCCTGGGAGACACCAATGATGAAGTAGCTCCAACAGTGTGGCTTTAGAACTGTGCTGCATAGTAGCCATCGAATCTCCGCTTTCTACCACGCTTACACATCTTAAAGCGTTGCTCCACCAATTCAGTGTCCAGCAAAATGTGGGAATAGCCAAAAAAACGGTAAAAGATTGTGTGGTGTGTTCTGAGAACAAATGACAGTACAAACTATCAAAAACAGTAAAGCAGCTAGAGAGCTCCACACTCTAATTAAAAGAAAAACAATAATTTCTCAATAATCGCTTCTATTGGCTCAATATAGGAATGATTTTAGTTGAACTATAGTGTGGAGGGATTTCCAGCTTTAAAATATAAGGTGAATGTACAATGCAGTTTTCCCCTTTATTTCTCCTCTTTTTTGTAGTTTTAGGCGTATTAGTCACATCACACACAACAAATTAACAAAATTTTGTCTCTGGCAGTGTAAGGAAATGAGTCACACTGTGAGGAAAAAGAGTAAATGAAGATAATAACTGTGGTCCCGCTGTTGATGCCGAATGATCCAGGGGTGGCGACCTTTCTTGAGCACTTCAGAAGCCTCAACTTAAGTGGGTGGCTTTGTCATGGCCACCTCAGATATTCCCCTCCAGGCCACCAGAGAGCACCCTTTGTTGTGGCTTTCACTGAATATTCCCCTCCAGGCCTCCAATTTTTAACTTATTTACATTCTGCATTTTCACTTTTTCTTGGTAGACCCACAGCAACTTTGTTTTTGTGGACATTATGAGTGTTTCCTGTTACCCCAAACATCCCAAACCTGTGGAACTGAAGCAGTTGTTGTATATTATAGTTAAGAGTTCTGCTGTGAGGAAAGAATAGTCAACATGAATGATGGAACTTCACCAGTGAGGATGGAATGTGAAGGAGTGAAGCTTTGCTCTCTGGGTAAGTCTTGAACTTTGTATTATGTGTATTGTTGAAACAGAAACTTCTGTGAGTAAAGTAAAGAAAACAGTAGCGTCTTTGTTGACTTCTTAATTGCATAAGGAAAAGCCGTAGTGATTGTAATTAATATTATATACGTTTCATAATCAGCGTTAAGGAAAGTCTTATCTTGTCTTGGCTGTGTGTTGGTGACATTCGTTTACAAAGCTACTGTATATTTACTAGCATTACATTAACTGCTTTCAGCGAGGATTAGCTACTAGCTTTAGTGACTCCTACAGTGATTTATTACAATAAACTCTTAAACTACTGTAAATAGGTAACATTTGGAATTGACCTGGAGTAGTTTATATGAGAGATGTTAGTTCATTGTTTAAGACATTATAGTTGAAGTTCATAAGTTCAAATCCCAGCACCACTGCAGGGCCCTTGAGCAAGGCCCTGATCCTCAACTGCTCAGCTGAAATTGCTTTGGATAAGGGCATCTGCCAAATGCCTTTAATGTAAATAAAATGTCTCTTGGTTATCTGGTAAATATATTTTAAATACATATATTTTCGTAAATATCTGAATAACCAAATATATGACACGTTACAGCAAGTCAGAACTGTTAGTTATTGCCTTATTAATAACCCCCTCAGGTGCCCACTTTGGGGCCATTTGGGAACCACATTATGGGTAAATAGTAAATAAGCACATGGAAAAAAGATGAAGGAAAACGTGAGATCATGTGGATCATCATGCACAAGTTGCCGAACGATTTCAACATTTTGGGGGTTGGGCTCTTTAAAGGTCTTCCTGATCTCTCGTCATCTTCCAGTGATGATGTTCTGCTCTTGAAGCACACGTGCTGATCAAAACACCTTGAGCGTCGCCGTATGTCAGACGTACGTCACGTCACACATCTCTGTGGCAGATTTGCCCAACCAAGTTTGCTGTGAAGTTTGCTCAACCAGACCCAGTCATGCCCTGCCAAATTTCTCTGTAAAACTTGTGTGTGTGTGTGTGTGTGTGTGTGTGTGTGTGTGTGTGTGTGTTGGCAGTCAGATTCAGTCAGACTGAGCTCTCAAATTGCCTTAATAAAACGACTCGCAAGTCTTGTACTTGGTCTCAGCACCTACCACCTGTTCACAATGTAGCGGTGGGCGTGGCTTGTCTGTGGGTGTGGCCTGTCAAGCTTTTGTTGTTGGTTCTATGGAGAAACAGTGCATTAACATTTAGAATTGAGTGAACATGAGTTCATTCTGAGATTCAAAGAACCAAGTCAACTTTTCAGTTCTTCAGCTCGATGGCAGATGACTCCAAACTCCTGCTCTCAGCAACCTGCACAGCAAACCCCCAGACGTCACACACTCCAGCTTCTAATGAGACGTCTCTATCCACACACACACACACACACACACACACACACACACACACACACCGGTGAGCTAAAGCTTTGACTCTACGTGAAGTAAACACTCTGTTCACTCACACTCTTCATCCAGATCAAGTCTACTGGGTTTGATTCTTTGGTTCTTCTTGTTTGCTGATCACCTGACACTTTGGATATTTTTGACCTTGAGCTTGACCTTAAGTAAAGTTTTGACTTTTTTTTGCTGCAATTGCAGAAATCTGCTCTCTCATTACATCACAGCAGACACGTTTGTTACAGGTGTTGCTTCAGCTAATAACTTCAACTATACAAAATATACCAATTTATCCACAATGGCTTGGACCTGGTTCAGTAAATACAAAGTTCTCTGGGTTTGTGAAGAAGCAGGAAGTTTCTTCTCAGGAGTTTCATCATCAGCTGTGTGAGGAACACGTCTCTGAAATCTAACTCCTGTAAAAGGAAAATCAGTTTGTATTCAGGCGAGTTTCCGTCTGCGTCAGACTGAAAATCACACTGCAGTTTAATTAAAACCGGGTCGAGACCCTTTTCTTCTCCAGCGAGGCTTTGATCCCAGACTTCATCTCTCCAAGGACATTTTCAGGACATTTACATCACAATGGCAACACGAGTCGAGAAGAAGGGAACAGGATCGCTCTTCTGCCTGATGAAAAGAGGAGAAAGCGATGCGAGAGAGAAGTAGAGTAGATGAATAGGACACACCTGCTACACACTCCAACACGTCATCAGTGTGTGAGGATGAATCCATCATGTGCTGGTGTTAAGCAATAATATAAGAATATATTCTAATAGTGATCTATACCATTACATCAGTGACTCTCATCTCTCAGTCTCTCAGTCTGATTGGACAGGGTCGAGTTCTGACCCGAGCTCACCTCTCTGAAACTCAGCGCACTGATTCTGGTGCTCAGAACTTGCCTGAGAGCTGCACAAATGAGGGTGGAGTTTGTTAAAAATGGAGGCGTGTCAGTTCTGATCTTGAGCTTAAGTGCTTTTACCATCATGATTTCAGTTTGAAGGAAGTTTCACACAGATATCCAGAGGATCTGCAGATTCTGAATACCAGGAACTTTCCACCATATCAGTGCTGAATCTTCTGTGGAGTTTTTTTTTTTTAGCCAAACTGTTGGAGACATAATTGTATTGGACGTCTTTGGACACAGTAGCATTTAAATTCTCTGTTCACTTGAACTAGGAGACCTAAACCTTATTCCACTATGGCACAGTTCCATAAAGATCTTCTGCTATAGAGCTCCAACCATATTGAACACCTTTGGGATGAAGGTGAACACTGACTGCACCCCAGGAGCCTCCTCACCTTCTCACCTACATCAGTACCTGACTTTACTAACACCCTTGTAGCTGAATGAATCTCCACATCATCTCCTTACAATCTAGTGGAACATCTTCCTAGAAGAGTGGAGCTCATTATAACAGGATGAACTGTAGATGAGTTTGTAGCTGTCCTGAAGCAAACAGATATGGTTTACTTCAAAAAGATAGTGTGTGTGTGTGTGTGTGTGTGTGTGTGTGTGTGTGTGTGTGTGTGTGTGTGTGTGTGTGTGTGTGTGTGTGTGTGTGAGAGAGAGAGATAAGTGATTGAGAGTAGTGGAAAGTGAGTGTTTTGGTCCATCGTGACCATGTTTGTAGTCCATGGTGACTGCTTAGAGTTACAGACTCATCATTAATGACTTCCCGCACAAAGAACATCGCCCCCTACTGGGCAAATTCTGAGCTGCGGTAATAAACATGAGTAAAGTGGGTTATTAGTGATCAGTGTCATAAACAAATTTGGGAGAATCAGGAATTTTACACCTCCAGGTCATTATGGTTAATGGGTAATGGATTCCAAGATGGCTGCCAGTGAGGTTATGACTGTTCTGACCAATCAGAATACACTATAAAATTTTACCTGTTATTTATTTATTTTTTTTATTTTTTTTGTTATGAATCAGTTTAAATGTAGCTTCAGTGTACTGTACTGTTTAAGGTTCATCACATCACAGGACAAAGAGGATGGAAAGCTCTGCTAATAGATGACCTAGCGCTAGCCATGCTAGTCATCAGCTTCATTTAAAAGCTGTGGTTTTGTATCTGAGTGTCAGGAGAATGTAGTAGAGGAAGATGTTGTAAAAGAAGGCTGCAGGAGTGTCTGCACACACACACACACACACACACACACACACACATTCATGCAATCAGAAGCTGATTTAAATATCATCTGCTTTCCCTCCTACTAATTTTAAAACATTCGGATGAACTTCTTGATGAACTTTCTCTCAGTTTTCCTGAAACTTACATTTATCTTTTCAGAAGTTCACAGACACTGGAGACTCCATAAACATTCCATAACTGAATGAATTCATATGAATTCATGTTGCCATGTAGCTTAGCTCATTCGATATAAAACGATGCGCTTCAGCACGAGTGCAGTGAGAAGCAGTGAGACGTCACTGCAGGAAACCTCCTGTATTCTGGCCTGATTCCACAAATATTACGGTCTCAAATCTTTGCAGAAGCAACAGCTGTGAATGTGTTTTCCACCAGAGCTCCAGCTGCTCCACTCTGAAGATGACTGAGCAGGTTTCTCTCTGACTGCTGCAGACATGAAAAATTCAAGAAGATCCCCTGCTTGTGTTCCTCTTCGACTCTACATTTAGAGCTGAGGAGATTTTATTAGGAGATGTGATCCAGACAGGATGAAGAACATCACAGATGTTCCATCATGGTTTCTTTTTTAATTTGTGGTTTGTTTTAAATGCAGTTCAGAGCAAATAGGAGCATGTTCCTAACGAGCCATAATGAAGATCAGGTCTGGATCACTGGAGCTGCCAAAATAATTTTTATTCCCTCATATATCTGGTGTTCAGTAGTCTGTTGTCCATGTCTGATATCATGAAGGACACTGAACTCATGAAAATGAATGGTTTAGAACTTGCTGCAGATGGTGATTTCAGCATGGCCATTTTCATCTGATCTCAACCTCCAGAAAGACTCAATTCAAGACATTTCCAGGGTTTCTCTGTTTGAAGTTGTGCTCCTCCACCCAGCTGCTTGTTCTGCTTATGTTTTTCTTTCTTATATCACTGATGATGCTCCTGCTACATGGAAGAACTCCAGTGATTGAGATCTAAATTAAACTCAGACCAGCTGTAGCGGACGCTAGAGGTTTCCACACATCACTTTTTGCATCCTCAAGCGCAAGCACACTCCAAAAATCTTGTGGAACATCTTCCCAGAAGAGTGGAGGACATTTATAACTGCAAATTGGGACTAGATATGGAATGAGATTTTATGGTCAGGTGTCCACAAACCTTTTGTGTAGATATATTTAGTTCCTCTATAACTTCTGCACACATTTGAACCACTGTATGATGCTTACTGCAGCCAAGGGTATTGAGAAAAACCCCTCATGACCTTTATGACGATGCATGACCTCCACCATGTTCCTCATAATACAGATCTCTGTACATTTCTGTAATAATATAGAATAATCCAATAATAATGAGATGAGGGGGACACAGTGAAGAAGTGGAGAATTGCAGTCCATTATGGAGGTTGTGTTGATGTCATGGTGGTGTGTGTGTGTGTGTGTGTGGTGATCAGGAATGATAATGTGTGTGTGATTTATGTCCACACTGCCATTCTCTCACGCCGTAATTGTTTAGAACGACAGTTAAAGGCTTTATTTTCCACTCGGAGCGTCTCCCAGAAGACGAGTTCAGCTGGAGGTGAAACCAACCCAAATCTGAAGTTAGTGAAGGTCTGGAGGTTTGTTTGAAATGATGTGGTTCAGTGTTTTTTGGTGGTTTGGGGTTTGGGGTGGTTCTTCGGTTTGCTTTTTCTCCTCCTCCAGGCTGAGGGTCAGTGGAAGTCAGGAGGACAGAAACATGAGAAGAGAAGCACAACACATCAACACATTTGCAGAGTTCAGTGTCTGTGTGTCTCAGAAGATTTGGAAACAAGGTCTCATCCCTTTTCTGTCTGTCACAACATTTAAAAACCAGAAATCAATCACTTTCTAGAGAGCTGATAAAAGTGGAGGCGGAGCTTCTGTGTGTGTATCTTCTGTAAGATTGAATGTTGTGTCCACTAGGGGGCAGAATAGTGCTGAAACATCAAGACCTCATCTATAACTTCTACCTCAGATGTTCTGCTCATGTGCAAAGTGAACGCTGATCCTGAGCTTCCTGGACCAGACATTTCGTGGAGTTTTCTTATTTGATTAGTGAATATCAGAAATCTGAGAGGAGCTTTTTGTTCACTAATAAACACTGACTGAATTCACGTGTCTGGTTCAGACAAACTCCGCCCACAAATGTATTTTATGCTGTACGTGTTAAAATGTGTTTAAAAGAATCATGTGATGCTTTTTTGTGAGAGGAGATGGTTTAGTAACGTGTATGGAAGGAGTCTCCAGTTTCAGGGCTTTTATAGCGGTCAGAGGTGAAGCTGTCAACATTTCCTTTATTTCTATACTAAAAAAAGAAACGTGTGTGTGTGTGTGTGTGTGTGTGTGTGTGTGTGTGTGTGTGTGTGTGTGTGTGTGTGTGTGTGTGTGTGTGTGTGTGTGAGAGAGAGAGAGAGAGAGAGAGAGAGAGAGAGAGAGAGAGAGAGAGAGAGAGAGAGAGAGAGAAGAGAGGAGATGAGGTTTTATAGCTGCTATAATATAAGCGACAGCAGGAACTCATCTCTCAAAAATTCTATGTGACTATAAATAGACAAAAATACAGAATATTTGCAATTAAATTATAGTGTGTGTGTGTGTGTGTGTGTGTGTGTGATTAAAGATTAGTCATGGTTAGTGCAGTGTAATGGTGTGATGATTAATATTAATATCCACTTTAATCATGTAAGCTGATGGTCCTCTCCTGCAGAGAGACGGACTGTGTGTGTGTGTGTGTGTGTGTGTGTGTGTGTGTGTGTGTGTGTGTGTGTGTGCAGCAGGTTGTGGGGATTAGTCCCGCTCTCATGGCGTGTGCACTGAGGGGATGAGTTCCAATTAGTTATAATTAACCGTGCTGTTCCCGGGACACAGAGTCCATGCTGCTGTCTGCGTCTCTGCGTCTCTGCGCTGAATAAACTGCTGAAGTCCTCAGAAGTACGTTTCCTATTTTCTGCTTCACTGAACCGCTGGCCTGCAGTAATCCCAACACACACACACACACACACACACACACACACACACACACACACGGTCAACATTATTCTTTTTCCTTCTGTCCTCTGAATTTGTGCTACACTGTGTGTCTATCAAACTGTCTGTCTCTATCTCTACATGTTTGTCTGTCTCTATCTCTACATGTCTGTCTGTCTCTGTCTGTCTGTCTCTATCTCTAAATGTCTGTCTGTCTGTCTCTGTCTCTACATGTCTGTCTGTCTCTATCTCTACATGTCTGTCTTTCTCTATAGCTAAATCTTTACATGTCTGTCTGTCTGTCTCTATCTCTACATGTCTGTCTGTCTGTCTCTGTCTACACGTCTGTCTGTCTGTCTGTCTCTGTCTTTACACGTCTGTCTGTCTGTCTCTGTCTCTACACGTCTGTCTGTCTGTCTCTATCTCTACATGTCTGTCTGTCTGTCTCTGTCTCTATTTCTAACTGTCTGTCTGTCTCTATCTCTTCATGTCTGTCTCTGTCTCTACACGTCTGTCTGTCTGTCTGTCTGTCTGTCTCTATCTCTACCTGTCTGTCTGTCTCTACCTAGCAGTCTGTATGTCCTTGCAGTCATTTTCTCTCTACATCGCTGTCTTTCTGTTTCTACCAAACTGCCATCCATCTCTAAATAGCTTACTCTCTCTCTCTCTCTCTCTCTCTCTCTCTCTCTCTCTCTCTCTCTCTCTCTCTCTCTCTCTACAACGCTGTCTATAGAAATCTGTATTTCCATGTGTTTTTGATGTTTTTAATGTACTCTCCTCTTTAACAAAGACAAACTCCAAACTTACAAAGACCCACCTCTCTGTTATGCAGACTCCGCCTCTGTGTAACTAAGGCCCTCCTCTGTGTTATACAGACTCCGCCTCTGTGTAACTAAGGCCCTCCTCTGTGTTATACAGACTCCGCCCCGTGTAACTGAGACCCTCCTCTGTTATACAGACTCCGCCCCTGTGAAACATAGACCTGTTACATTTTGCTGTACTGTAAATTCTTGATTTGAAACACATCCTATCACACATGTAGAGATTGATTGAGGTATTGAACTCACACACACACACACACACCGCAGTGTTCCTTCTCCTAGATGTGGTGATGAAGGCTGATCTTAGCTGTACCAGGAAGGAAGCTGAATGAAGTGTAATGAAGCAGTAATGAGGCTGAAGCTGCACAGAAGAACAGCAGGAGATCACATTTTATTATTAAATCCTGCCACATGAACACCAGATGAGTCAGCCATGTTCCTCGGCTCCTCTGCGCTGCAGGAGGACTGATTTATTTCCTCCTTCCTGATATTTCTTTCTACAACCAGTGTGTTCTCCGGATCCAACTTTAATATCGTAATGTAATGAATGAAGTAAAAGTAATTCACGGTGACCTCAGTGTACATGAAGCACGAGGGAGGATCATCAGAACTCTCAGCCTGAACCCATCACTGCTGGTCCTTTCATTTCTACACCATATTCTAATCCTCACAGCAGTGTGTCAGTGTGTGTGTTTTATTTTATATAACATATGTGTCAGTTATTCACTAAAACATCATCCACGGTTTAAAAGTCATCAATATCATCTCATTATTATCAATACAGGATAACAGAAATAGATTCTGATAAACTCCACTCTTCTGGGAAGATGTTCCGCTAGGTTTTTTTCAGATTCATTCAGCTGTGAGGGTGTAGGTAAAGTCAGGTACTGATGTAGGTGAGATGAGGAGGACTGGGGTGCAGTCAGCGTTCACATTCATCCAGTATCAGGTCATGTATTCCAACCTGATGTCTTCAGTGACGTTCTACCAGAATCAGTCCACCTCTTAATCCCATCATTCTGACGTCACATCTACAGAAACCATCAGTATTATAGAGAAGTGCAGTAGATCAGAACTGCATCACTCACAGGATCTCATACAGTCACAATGAACATCATCACTAAAGCAACACACAATGATCACAATTCAACACGTCTCCTTTCACTGGAGCCACAACTGCACCTCCACATACATCATCTCCAGCAGAAGCATCGATATTCACCTCATCACAAACAAGCTTAACAAATTTTTTTACTGTTTAGTGGACTTTTCCTCCGGATGTCCAGATTTTCTTGAAAAGTGTGTGTTGTAAATGTACTTGTGTGTGTGTGTGTTTCTGTGACCGAATCAGTTTCACTTCTGTCAGTTGCTGTGGAATAAAAAACAGCTGTGAAATCCATGTGAGTATATTGCAGTTTGTGCAGTTTGATTGGTTACAGCATCATCATCATCTTCATCCTCATGTATTTGAAGCTACAGTTGCTGCAGTTCTGACTGTGAGGGACTTGAGGAAGATTCCTTTGACCCCGGCAACATGTGATGTGACGACTGAAATCTGATTGGATAGAAACTCCATCATAAAACATGCGCTACTGGAGACAACGCAACAGAGAAATGAAGAGAATAAATTACTGGGATTTATTTATTACCTGTTTACCAGCAGAGGAAACCCTGTAGTAGTAATAATAATAATAATAATAATAATAACAATAATAATAATTTATTATTATTATTGTTATTATTATTATTATTATTTTTATTTTAAAGAACTGTTAGATTGCGGAGACGTTGATGGAGTGTGTTCTCTGAGCTGGAACTCATCTGCCTCGGTCAGCTCAGAGTTCGAGTCGTGTCCACTCCAAAATCCATTATGTGTTGAGATGAACTAGTTTTATTTTTAAAATAAGGTCAGGAGACGGAGAGACAGACGTGGAATCAGAAGGAGATGCGACCCTCCTGTAGATCAAAGACTTTTCCATCTCAGTCGCTGATGTTCAGAGTGAAGTGAAATAATATTAATACATTTTACTCATTTCTGTTGTGTGTGTGTGTGTGTGTGTGTGTGTGTGTGTGTGTGTGTGTGTGTGTGTGTGTGTGTGTGTGTGGGTTGGGGGGGGGGGGGGTGCGGTTGTGGGTGTGTATGTCTGTCTTCTACAGTGTGTGCAATAGACTGAAACATCCAAACAGGAAGTGCAGTTTAGTATTTTATCAGCAATGTTGCTGTTTCTAGTTGGAGAGAAACACTGTGCTCTAACACTTTGAGTTGAACTGTAGCAGTTTGGGACACGCCTACAAGAGGCACAACTACAAGCTATAAATATATAAACTCCTGTATTTCAGTCTAAAGGCTAATATACTAAAGATCAGACCTGTGCTTATCTACAGAGCTTCTTTCTTTCTTTCTTTCTTTCTTTCTTTGTGATTAATGTTCATCCTTTTGAAGCTTCTCTTGTGTTTTAATGAAAGAAACATATGATGTTTTTTTTTTAGAAAATCTCTGCGCTGTGCTCATCAGTGTTCATCAGTGTCACTGTTTAAACACAATCCAGGCACCAAACATCATAATGAGATCACACCCAGCTATGTGTGAGGTGTTCCAGGATCTTAGTGTAGATGTGGAGGTGGTGAAGGTCCTGAGGTGAAGCGGAGAGCATTAGAATGGTGTAAGGTCTCACACCTCGCTGTGGATTATCACCTTACACCATAATCACTTCCAGCATTGAGGAGATCAAGATGTTATTGATGTTTGCAGTGAAAAACCAACTGAATTGATCAAAATAACTCTTTAGTTTCATTATATTTATATACATCTCGTTTATTTACGCCTCGTTTATATACACGTTGTTTCTATACATCTCGTTTATATAAGCCGTATTACATCTGCAATTCTGCTGCTCCAAATCACACACACTGAAAAAGTAGTGCCAGAAGATTACATTTATTCATGAGTTTTAATAAATATTTATTGATAAATAATGAAGCTGTTGAAGTTTCACTCCTGGTGCTGTTTTTCATTTTTTTTCAATCTGAACATTTTCGAGCTCCGAGTGGTTTATTAAAATCCCAGTATTCACCATAGAAATTCCAACTGTTTCACTGTGAATAGAACTGGAACTGGATGTTACTATGGTTACAGATGTTTATAAGTAGAGCATTCATTTAGGTTCAACTGACAAACACAAACTACCAACGCTCTGAACGTCCAGCCAATCACAATCCACTATTCACACCTGAACTCCTTCCAGCCAATCACAATCCAGTATTTACACCTGAACTCCTTCCAACCAAACACAATCCACTATTCACACATGAACTCCTTCCAGCCAATCACAATCCACTATTCACACCTGAACTCCTTCCAGCCAATCACAATCTACTATTCACACCTGAACTCCTTCCAGCCAATCACAATCCACTATTCACACCTGAACTCCTTCCAGCCAATCACAATCCACTATTTACACCTGAACTCCTTCCAGCCAATCACAATCCACTATTTACACCTGAACTTCTTCCAGCCAATCACAATCCACTATTCACACCTGAACTTCTTCCAGCCAATCACAATCCACTATTTACACCTGAACTTCTTCCAGCCAATCACAATCCAGTATTTACACCTGAACTCCTTCCAACCAATCACAATCCACTATTCACACCTGAACTCCTTCCAGCCAATCACAATCCAGTATTTACACCTGAACTCCTTCCAACCAATCACAATCCACTATTTACACCTGAACTCCTTCCAGCCAATCACAATCCACTATTTACACCTGAACTTCTTCCAGCCAATCACAATCCAGTATTTACACCTGAACTCCTTCCAGCCAATCACAATCCAGTATTTACACCTGAACTCCTTCCAACCAATCACAATCCACTATTTACACCTGAACTCCTTCCAGCCAATCACAATCCACTATTTACACCTGAACTCCTTCCAGCCAATCACAATCCACTATTCACACCTGAACTCCTTCCAGCCAATCACAATCCACTATTTACACCTGAACTTCTTCCAGCCAATCACAATCCACTATTTACACCTGAACACCTTCCAGCCAATCACAATCCACTATTCACACCTGAACTCCTTCCAGCCAATCACAATCCACTATTCACACCTGAACTTCTTCCAGCCAATCACAATCCACTATTTACACCTGAACACCTTCCAGCCAATCACAATCCACTATTCACACCTGAACTCCTTCCAACCAATCACAATCCACTATTCACACCTGAACTCCTTCCAGCCAATCACAATCCACTATTCACACCTGAACTCCTTCCAGCCAATCACAATCCACTATTCACATCTGAACTCCTTCCAGCCAATCACAATCCACTATTCACACCTGAACTCCTTCCAACCAATCACAATCCACTATTCACACCTGAACTCCTTCCAGCCAATCACAATTCACTATTCACATCTGAACTCCTTCCAGCCAATCACAATCCACTATTCACACCTGAACTCCTTCCAACCAAACACAATCCACTACTCACACCTGAAGTTCCAGCCAATCACAATGCATTCTACACATTGACCAGCTGGAAGAGAAAATAAAGGTTGAGTGAGAGGAAGTGATGGAGGAACAGTGGTATAGAATGTGCTGGTGTTGGTGGACAGTGTCTGTTGGATGATGGATGGATGAAGGTGTATTAGTGATGGACCAGAGAGAGAGCAGTAAGAGAAACAAGCAGAACTGTCCCAGGTGCTGTTCCTGAGAGCTGTTCACCAGTCAGTGCTGAAAATGCAGTAGATGGTGGAGGTGATGGAGAAGGTCAGTGGGGTATGATGTTAGCATGCAGATGAAATGTGTATTGACCTGAAGGGGCAGGTGTCGATAATCCAGAGGAAGTGTGATGAAGTGTAAGAAACACACACACACACACACACACACACACACACACACACACACACACTTGGGTGGACTGGTTTTAGAGGATAATGGAGGCTTCTGAAGCGAGAGCTTCTGATTCATTCAGGATTGATTCCTAAATCCTCCTGTTTACTCTTAAAGCTCTTAATGACATTAAATCACCTTCATTCATCTCCAATTACTGTCTGAGTCCAACACCTCTTTCCTTCATCTCTCTCTCTCTTCTACACCTCTCTCTCTCTCT
>NC_139588.1:24737909-24760261 GCF_946808225.1 Silurus aristotelis | reverse complement strand
ATGACTGTGTGTGTGTGTGTATAGGTGATGACTGTGTGTGTGTGTGTGTGTGTGTGTGTATAGGTGATGACTGTGTGTGTGTGTGTATAGGTGATGACTGTGTGTGTGTGTGTGTGTGTGTGTGTGTGTATAGGTGATGACTGTGTGTGTGTGTGTGTGTATAGGTGATGACTGTGTGTGTGTGTGTATAGGTGATGACTGTGTGTGTGTGTGTGTGTGTGTGTGTATAGGTGATGACTGTGTGTGTGTGTGTGTGTGTGTATAGGTGATGACTGTGTGTGTGTGTGTATAGGTGATGACTGTGTGTGTGTGTGTATAGGTGATGACTGTGTGTGTGTGTGTGTGTGTGTGTGTGTATAGGTGATGACTGTGTGTGTGTGTGTATAGGTGATGACTGTGTGTGTGTGTATAGGTGATGACTGTGTGTGTGTGTGTGTATAGGTGATGACTGTGTGTGTGTGAGAGTGTAAATCATGGTGCTGTCAGGTTGGTAATAGTGTTAGTTGGTGTGAGGTTGTGACTCATTAGGAGTGATGAATAGTGCACACTCTGTTTTAAGGGCACTTGGCTGCAGAAGGAGGTGAAGGTTCAGGGCTCGGCCCGAGCAGAACACACGCTCAACATTCCATGCGTTCATCCCATCTCTCTCTCTCTCTCTCTCTCTCTCTCTCTCTCTCTCTCACACTCACTCACTCACTCACTCACTCACTCACTCACTCACTCACTCACTCACTCACTCACTCACTCACTCACTCACTCACTCACTCACTCACTCACACACACACACACACACACACACACACACACACACACACACACACACACATTCCATTCTGTCCAACATGCTGTCCTGCATTCATCCCAACATCACACACACACACACTTTCATACAGATTTACATATATAGTACTAAAACCCTGTAGTGTGTGTGATGTGTTTGGGGAATCGCATGTCTCAGTGTTTGTTGCATTTGCAGTGTGGTATAATAATGTGTGAATAGTAATTGATCTCACAGTCACATATCAGCCTCTCTTTATTCTCTCTCTTACAGTTAAAGGAGATGTCAGAGGGGTAACGGTGTCGGAAGGGTAACGGTGTCGGAGGGGTAACGGTGTCGGAGGGGTAACGGTGTCGGAGGGGTAACAGTGTAGAAACGTTTACTGTGTCAAAGGGGTAACTGTGTCAGATTGGTAAGGGTTTAGTAGGGGTTTAACATGTCAGATGGGTAATGGTGTCAGAGGGATAATGATGTAGTAGAGGCAACATGTCAGAAGGGTAACATGACAGAGGGGGTAACGGTGTCAAAAGGGTTCGGATGTCAGAGGGGGAAATGCATAGAAGGGGTAACGTGTCAGAGGGGTAACAGTGTAAAAGGGGTTACAATGTCAGAGGGGAAAGAGTGTTGGGGGTGATGGTGTAGAAGGTGTAACTGTGTCAAAGGGGTAATGGTGTGGAAAGGGTAATGTCAGAGGGGTAAGAGTGTAGAAGGGGTAAAGTGTCAGGGGTAATTTTGTAGAAGGGGGAAACATGTCAGCGGGGTAACAGTATAGAAGGGGTAATGTGTCAACGGTGTAAGGGGAAAATAGTGTCTGGGGAAAAATGGTGTAGGGGGGACAGTGTATGGGGGTAAATGGTGTAAGGGGTTATATTTTGTAATGGGGAAATGGTATAAGGGGGGGCTGTGTACGGGGGGAAATGGTTAAAGGGGGGAAATTGTGTAAGGGGGACAGTGTAAAGGGAAATGGTGTAAGGGGTAAATGGTGTAGGTGGACAGTGGAAGGGGGGAAATGGTGTAAGGGGACAGTGGAAGGGGTAAATGGTGTAGGTGGACAGTGGAAGGGGTGAAATGGTGTAAGGGGACAGTGTAAGGGGTAAATGGTGTAGGTGGACAGTGGAAGGGGGGAAATGGTGTAAGGGGTTATATTTTGTAATGGGGAAATGGTATAAGGGGGGGCTGTGTACAGGGGGGAATTGGTTAAAGGGGGGAAATTGTGTAAGGGGGACAGTGTAAAGGGAAATGGTGTAAGGGGTAAATGGTGTAGGTGGACAGTGGAAGGGGGGAAATGGTGTAAGGGGACAGTGGAAGGGGTAAATGGTGTAGGTGGACAGTGGAAGGGGGGAAATGGTGTAAGGGGACAGTGTAAGGGGTAAATGGTGTAGGTGGACAGTGGAAGGGGGGAAATGGTGTAAGGGGACAGTGTAAGGGGTAAATGGTGTAGGTGGACAGTGGAAGGGGGGAAATGGTGTAAGGGAACAGTGTAAGGGGTAAATGGTGTAAGGGGGAAGAGGTGTCGGGGGTAGAATGGGAAAGAGAGTAGGCAGGGGAATGGTGTAGAATGGGGAAACAGTGTTAGAGGGGTAAAAAGCTAAGAGGAGGTAATGGTGTGATTAACAATGCGTTACGGTGCCTGGGGAGGAAAAAGATCTTGCATTCATTGAGCCACTGAAATGGTGGAACTCTATTAAAGTGTATTAAAGCTGCAGGAAAAACCTTCTCTCTCTGCTGCACTCCATCTTTAACTCACGCCTCATCTTAACTGGACCTAATTACTCCTGAGGGAACTCATAAACTTCAGCTCACTGCTCCACCACGCACCATATGAACTTCAAGGACATGTATAGAAATAAATGCTCTGTGTGTGTGTGTGTGTGTGTGTGTGTGTGTGTGTGTGTGTGTGTGTGTGTGTGTGTGTGTGTGAGAGAGAGAGAGAGAGAGAGAGAGAGAGAGAGAGAGAGAGAGAGAGAGAGAGCACCTCGATTCTTGAATAAGGCAAAGTAATTACTCAATTCAATTCTATATACTGTACATAATATTTGTTTCTCTTCAGTATTTATTATTAGTTTGAGTATATTTTTGTATAGAACTTGTATAGAACCCGTATATTATCCATATGGAACCCGTATAGAACCGGTATAGAACTTGTATAGGACCTGTATAGAACCTGTATGAGTCAATATCACAGGTTGAGGTAGAAAAGAGAGTGACCTTCTCGCAGGATAAAAAGTTAAGCTGTTGATTAAAGGAACAAGTTTCTTTTTTATTTTTAATGTTCTTTTCCTCCAGTAATCAATCCGACCCGATTTGTCTCACTGCTCTCGTTAAGGGATTAATTAAAGCTGCAGGACGGTTGAGATGAGACAGAATGAGGGGTCTACATTGATTTTTGCTTCATTTGCTGGAAACGCTGAGTGATTTCGCTCAATAACCTGAGTAGGCCGAGAAGAGGATCGGACAGAAGGAACTGGTGGAATAAACAGGAAGTTAGGAACATGGTGGGCTAAAATCGTGAGGAACAGGCACTCAGTGGGTAGGAACTAACAGGCACTACTCAAGCCCAGTGTAGCAGACCTGTAGATGAGATACCTTCAGGACTTGACACCTTCTCCTCCACCATAGAACAGTAAAACCCTCTACTTAACATTCTAGAACCTGGAAATTTAGCACCATTTAAAAATAGAATATTGGGAATATAAGATCTTATGAAATATAGGAGTCTGGAAATATAGGATTCAGAGAGTAAATTTCCCTGGGAATATATGGGAACTATAAGCTATTGGCAAAAATCCATACCAATAGTTTTTCCATGTAGCATCGGTTGCTGGAGCGGCTAAGAAGGTCCACGTGCTGTTTGATTTTACATGTGAGACTGGGGGCTGCCTGGAGAGCGCTGTATTGTATTTATATTTATAATTTATTATTATATAATTACATTCACTAATATCATTTATATATTCATATTTATTTCATTTAGCACATTTCCATGATTCAGGACTGTTGTTATATTTTTCTAATAAGTTCAGTAGAATTTTACATGGAGTGCTTTTGTTATTTATCCACATCACTGGCTCTGTATAGCACCTTGTGAATGGAAGACTCTGAACCACAGAAACCTGGGAAGGTTCACCCTCGAGGAAGTGGGAGCTCAGTGGTCACGGCTCTGGGTTACTGATCAGAAGGTTGAGCTGCCACTCTTGGGGCCCTTGAATAGGGACCTTAAAGCTCCGTGCTCCAGGGGCACTGTGCCTTGGCTGACCCTGGACTCTGACTCCAGCTTCCGAACATCACTTGGACATGTGAAGGAAGAATTTCACTGTGCTGTAAAGTCCATGTGTATTAAGTAACTTTCTTTTCTTTTGAGATATAAACAGATAGGAATTTTGGACCCTGATAATACATGGAGAAGTTAAACCCAGAAGTTACTGTATGAGCCTCTAGAATATAGGAGTCTGGAGCTCTTGGACTACAGGGCAATAGAAAGGGGGGACATGGGAATGGACCACATGAACATGTGGGACCTCTGGGAATTAAGGAGTCAAGAACTATAGAACCCTGAAACATTAGGCTCTGATAATCTGTAACATGAGTAGCTTGATCCTTTATTTCCACACACTATATATCCAGTGTCCTTCACAGGATTCTACATTCTCAAGAGTTCTGAGAGTGTAGGACACTGGATATAAAGTGTGTGGAAATGAAGGACCCTGGACTGTAGAAATTGATCCTTTTTTTAAAATTTTTTTTTTTTCAGCAGGCGATGGCCATGTCCCCAGCAGGTGAGGGTCACGCCCCCAGCAGGTGAGGGTCACGCCCCCAGCAGTGACAGAATTGACTGTGCTGGGATTTGAACTTGCAAACTTCCAATCAGAAAACAAATGTCTTGATCACTGAGCTACAGAACACCAAGACCTGTAGGACCTGGGAATATAGGACGTGGAAAGCTAAGAGATGTTGGACCTGAGACTCTGCAGCTACACGGAACTCATGAACACACTGCTGCTGCTGTTTTTAATAAATAAAGACAGTATTTATTTAGAACAGTTAATAAAAACTGCAAAATGTGATGGAAAAATAGCGAATGTGACATTTCATTCCGTCCTGCTGATTGATGCCCCAATCCACCATTGTTAGATTGCTATCTGTAGACTGACACACACACACACACACACACACACACACACACACACACACACACACACACACACACACACCTTCATCAATCATGTCGTTACTAATGGAATGTTTTACATCATGCATCTTTTAAAACTTTATTCATCATTCCTCGAGCTGATTCATTTAAAGCCTGGATTAGTGTAAGGATGAAAAATGGCTCGTATCAGCTGACATTCGACTCCAGATGGAGAAGGAAAGACCGACACACACACACACACACACACACACACACACATATACACACACATATACAGAGGTGTGTGACTAATGATATTAGGCAGGAGAGTGTGTGTTCCATCCAATTAGAGGTGCAGGCTCAGACAGGCGAGATTAGAGAGTGACAGCGATGGCCTTTTTCTCTGCAACGCTACGACTTTTAAGCGTTTCTGCGAGTATTTACTGGAAAAATGCAAAGTGCTGAATTCATTTCTGCTCCCGCAGCACTTCTCTGCCTGCACTGAAGCAGGAAATGAAAGCAGTAACTAATGAAAATGACTCAGAAGGTGAAAGAGAAGTGAGAAAGAAGTGGACGAATACTGGGTCATAATGCCAAAATGTTGGGCAACGGAATCGCGTGGTGTTCCCTCATTCCACGTCTTATTATACTCAGATAATCAACAGGAAGTACAAGAGAAGGTCATACGCCAGGACAGAAGAGTTTCCTGTACACTCATGTTGATTTAGTGTGTGTGTGTGTGTGTGTGTGTGTGTGTGTGTGTGTGTGTGTGTGTGTGTGTGTGTGTGTGTGTGTGTGTGTTGTACAGATTTGTGTGATTTGTGGTGTTAAAGATAACAGAATCTGAAACTGAATCGTTCTATCAAATGCACAGCTTGTGAGCAAAGCACATGTGGATCAGACAGGAAGTGTGTGTGATGTTTCAAATGATCTGATATTCATTGTGATTTTTCGGTTATTTTCTATTCACATATCTGGTTGGAATTGTTGTGGCATAGAAACAGCACTTTGTCTCTTTTTCTATTCCTGTACACACTTCTATACATAATATTCTCCATCCTATCATCACCCCGTACACACACACACACACAAACACACACACACACACACACACACACACACACACACACACACACACACACACACACACACCCCTCCGGCTCCACTCATACTTCTGTACTCTTCATCTGCACTTTATTTGTCGAGTCAATCTCTTTCTGAGCAAAACAATAAAAAAAAAATAAAATAAGACAATCAGAGCCGCTTCATGAATAAAAGATTTCCTTCTCATCTGTACAGCTTTCATCTTCTGATGAAAATTAGCTTCACCCCGCTGTCAGATCACACGCAAGATCACAGCCCATTACATTAACATGGCCCGTAAATACGGCTCTCATTCAGGACCCCTGAAGACCCCCTAGAACCCCAAGACCCACAAAACCATGCTGGCTTCAATACAGTCCACGATTGCAAACATCATTCACCATCTGATTACCAAACTCCTGCTTTCCTTCCACTTTTACACACAAATATAAAACCTTTAATCCATAATCACCAGCAGGACACGAGATGCACCGTTCACCAAAAGTTTGTGGACACCTGACCATAAGAGTGATGTGTGCTTCTTTTTGAACATCTCATTCCGTATTTAGTCTCCATTTCCTGTTATAATAAACTCTTCTGGGAATTTAGTGGAGATTCATTCAGCTACGAGGGTGTTAGTCAAGTCAGGTGAGAAGGTGAGGAGGTTCCTGGGGTGCAGTCAGTGTTCACATTCATTCTTGTTTAATGGAGTTTAGGCCTCAATAGCAGGAGATCTTCCATGCCGACCCTATGGAAAGCAGATCTTCATGGAGCCGGCATTGTTATGCTGGAACAAAATAAAAAAAACAGGTGTTTCAATACTTTTGGCACCCCTTCCATCAGGTGGAAGATGATTTAAATTTATGGATCGTCTTCAGTTTTACTTCAAACCAAGAAATGGGGCTGTTGTTTTTTTTTTTTTTGACGTCTTGACCTAATAAATGTAGTTGAGATATCTCTCCGTCTCTCAGCGCTGCGTGTCCTGGAAAACGCGAGGGAGAGAAAATCAGGAGTGCAGATTAATAATGAAGTAATTATCCTCTTGTAGATGGAGCTGAAGAATGAATAATGAATTCAGTCAATTTGGAGCAGAATTGTTGCGGGTTAATTGTTTCTTACTGTCGCTAGGCAACACGGGTTATCATTCGACTGCTTCAAATGGAGGACGGAAATGAAAATAAGGACAGAGAGATGCAGCGAAAGCCGCCGGGAGCTAATGAAGCTAATGTCTAAAATATTTGACCTTTAGTCTGGTATTAAAATCTCATTTTTACCAGGGAGAGTTAGCATGCACTGACTAGCCGCTACATTCCTCGTGTTTAGATTGGTTCAGAAACGAGTGGTAGTCCTACAAAGCCCTTGTGTTGGTTTTGTGTGGATCTCCATTCTGTATCTCAGGTGCTTTGCTTCTGTAATGAGAAGCTGTTGAAGGACCATGTCTCTGTATTGGAGCTCGTCTACAGGTCAGTGGTGGTTCAATGCTTAACCATGGAATACCGATCAAAAGGTCACGGGTTCAAGCTCCAGCACTGCCAAGCTGCAACTGTTGGGCCCTTGAGCAAGGCCCTTAAGCCTATTTGCTCCAGGAACACCATACCATAGCTGACCCTCTGCCCTGACCTCTTCTTCCTGATAAGCTGGACTTTGTGATGGCTGTCATGAATCTTCCTGAGGGATAAAGAAAGTTATCTTTCTCTACTAAATATTTATGTCTTGCTGTGTTTTTGTGGATGAGAGAGAAGATTAGAACCTGACTAATGTCTGCTGAAGAAGCAAATCAGGGCCTTCTGTAAATACATGAACCTCAGAGCATTCTACTGAGAGAGAGAGAGAGAGAGAGAGAGAGAGAGAGAGAGAGAGAGAGAGAGAGAGAGAGAGAGAGAGAGAGATGGATGGATGGATGTGAGTGACCTGTTGACTATTTGGACATAAACTCTGATTTAAGTTCAAGTTTTATGTTTGTATTTGAATTGTATTTTTATTTTAAGAACTTCTACTACCTATTACTATTCTTATTCATTTTACTTTTACTACTACATCTACTACTGCAGCAGCATCTACTACAACTACAGCTTCTACTAAGCCCTGTGATGAAGCACCTCTGGTCCAGCCCTCGTCCCCTTGATGAAGGGCACTCAGTCCTGCCCTTGTCCCCTTAATGGAGCGTGCTCGGCCCTGCTCTTGTCCCCGTGATAAAGCATGTCTGGTCCTGCCCTCATAAGGTGATGAAGCACGCTTGATCCTGCCCTCGTAGCTGTGAATTTATTTGTGGTGACGTAATGATGGTAAGCGAAGCCTCAGCAGCAGCTCGATGCCGTGTTGCCAGTTCTAATAAACCCTGAACTCTCCTGCTGAAGTCAGAGTGCTTTCCTCCTGCCTCAGCACATTCGCTGGGTCATGTTCTAAACCACAATCACTGAAACATCAAATGGTTTGGCTGCGATTGCTGATCCGGTTCATTCAGAGCCTGAAAGAGGGGGTTAGAGGACGGCACGGAGGAAACCCTCATCTCTCCTGAGGAGAACATCATCCAACAATCTAAAAGCCAGATGTTTTCTTATACACACACAAATAAAACCTCACACCACTAAGCCACTAGCGGCTCTTGATTCTCAATCGCTTCAAGATGCTGCGCATTTCATGTCCTGTCTGGTCCTGTGGAGCTTCTCCAGCACAGGGCTCAGGGGACCAAGTCATGACACGGGCTGGTTCTGCTGTTCTCCTCCAGAGGATTTTGTGAAGGTAAACTCACAACATGGTTTATTTTATTAAATAAACAAAGCCTCCTGGATACGGTGTGAAGAATCCTGCATCTCAAGAAGACGCCAACACAACATCTGATGAAGCATGATCATCCAAAAACATTCACAGATTCTCCTTGGATATTATGGGTTTTTTGTTTGTTTGTTATATGAATAACCAGGTTTCTTCTCATGATTTTGCAAGGGGTGCCATTACTTTGTCACTGAACTACAACTCATCGTTGGTGTCATAAATACCCCATTAAAGAGAGATTTTCCAAGATTGTGTCAACTGCACATATCCTCCATCACACCACCTGTTGACATACAGGAAGTGTAGAAGGTCTTAAATCCCACTTTTTCACTGTGATGATCATCACACACTCCTGATCATTCATCCATCTTTCACCTGGAATGTTTATCCAACTGTTCTGAAGGATCTGCAATGGTGCAAGATTCCGGAGTTGTTCCTCTCATAACTCATCACCTGTGGAATGCCTTCTCCTTTTCCAATGGAACATCTGTGGAACACCTATAGAACACCTGCTTCTTCTCCTGTGGAGCAGATTTCCTCCTGATATCTAATGCCTGCTTGTCCTTCTGTTGAACTCCTTCTCCTCCTGTGGAACACCAACAGTCTGAACAGTTAAAGAAATGTTTCTGTGCGGCGTTCCTCTTTATCTTCTCAAGAAAAAAGAACATGTGAATATAGAAGGTTCTAAGGAGAACCTGTGGTGCATGTGGTGTTAACTAAACTAGGTGGTTAACTAAAAAACGCACTCTAAACCTGAGTAGTTAAACCCATCTCTGATATCTGAGCTTAGAGGAGACAGAGAGCGTCTCAGGAGGTGCATCCAAGGTTTTAAGTGATACTTTAGATAACTTCAGTGACTCAGAGGAGTTCTGTTCAGCCTCTGATAAAGAAAGGAATTAGGAAAAAAGATAATCCTCCTCCCCCCTGAGTTGAGGCTCATGATGTTCCTCAGCGACCGATGAGTCTCCATGCATGTTGTAACTTCATTACAGGATTGTGGACTCCACCCTGTGCTCTGCTTCACACTGACCGTGTCGTGATCTGGATCTTCTCACTGTCAGGATCATGTGATCACCTTGTGAGACGGAATACACACACGAGCTAGAGCTCTATGCTGATGCAGAAGTCCAGAGAGCAGAGAGGAACATCCAGCAGGAGCCTGAAAGAACAACCAAGCTACATGTGATGCTGCCTTGGTGTAATGACTCTAAAATGGCGCTCTGTGTGTGTGTGTGTGTGTGTGTGTGTGTGTGTGTGTGTGTGTGTGTGTGTGTGTGTGTGTTTGTGTGTGTGTGTGTGTGTGTGTGTGTGTATTCTGACACCTTTACTGCCAATCCTGCAGGTTCTGAGTTTGATTCCAAGTGCAGGAGCATCCTTTACTCCCTCATTCGATCCACAGAGTTTGGTCTGATCTACACTCTGTCCTGTAGTGGAGATTACCATGGTAACGTAAAAATGATCTCCTCACGCATGGCATTAACACTATAAAGCTTCTTAGCGAGCAGATATAGATGGAGAACGCTGTTTTATCTCCAGCCAATCAGAACGCAGCATATCAGTGAAGAGTAATGGAGTCTGATTGGAGCAGTCTGGTTTCTCACGCTGCGCTCTCTCTTTTCTTTTCGGTGTGAAAGGAATGGCTTTGGAACGAATGTCCTGATTTCATCACTCCTCCTCCTCCTTCTCGTCCTCCCCCGGCATGGTGCCTTCAGCCTGGTGTGTCTCAGCGGGAGAACTTTACTCCAGTTCTCTGCCCGAGATTGCAGCATGTTTCTTCTGAAGCTGACAGGAACACCGATAGCATGTTGAGCGGCGAGACGCCGGGGCCGAGGAGCCAGATGTCTCAGAGCTCGTAAATCTGGGATTGAGCAGCGACACTGGAGACGAATGGAGCCGAGCCGAGTCTGTCCAGATGAGCCGAGGTCTCAGGTCTTCAGGGAGACATTTGTAGGCTGTAAAGTGTGCTTTTAAAATGTTTAGAGCGTGCAGTAATCACTAACACTGGTGTGTAATGGGGGTTCAAACCCTTTCTGTAAACACACACACACACACACACACACACACACACACACACACACACAGATGCCTGTAAAAATAGCAACACACTGAAAGATACCATATGGCTGCTGAATTCTGCACTCTGATTGGTCGAGTTATTAACAGTAATCGTTATTGTTTCTATATTAACGATTTAAAACTCTGATGTCTTTGGACGCAGAATATCGTGATGTACGTATATTCCCTAATAATCGTCACGTCCCTGACATCAATCTGCGTTTTTATAAAAGGAGAAAGTAAAAATGTGTGTGTTCCAGATACAGAAGATCTCAGGTGGCTTTCTAAAGAAACCTGTGTTCTGCTGTGGGTCCTGAGACGTCCTGCAGCACATCGTGTCCTTGACATTTTCAGGAGGATGAAGTGATCTGGGAGCTCAGCTGGAGGATGGTGATAGAGCCTCAGGGTGAGACAGGGTCGAGACACAGGTCTTTATCTCTCTCACCAGGACGTCTCTCTGATATCCTCTGTAATGGTACAGATCATCTCAGGACCTCCGACTCTCAGACAGGAACGTGTGCTGTTCTATCAGCTGCTGGAATATTCTGAGCAGGAGACACTGAGGTCAGAAATGCAGCAGTTTCTGTTACACACATTAACATGATCATGATGATCGAGCCTGAGCACTTACACTCTCCATTTCCCCACATTACAGCTTTAATAGCACCTCATCTACATCTTACGAGCCTCAAATGAGCATTTAACGAGCGATACAAGCGTTAGATGAGTGTTAGATGAGCATTGGATGAGAGATGAGAGTAACATGAGTGTTAGATAAGTGTTGATTGAGCATTAGATGAGAAATGGATAAGCGTTAGATAAAGATTCTATGAGTTAGATTAGCTTTATATGAGAGTTAAATTAACATTACATAAACATTAAATGAGCATTATATAAGTGTTAGAGGAGCAGTAGATGAGTTTTAGAGGAGCTGTAGATAAATGTTAGAGGAGCTGTAGGTGAGTGTTAGAGGAGCAGAAGATGATGTTAGAGGAGTTGTAGGTGAGTGTTAGAGGAGCAGAAGATAAATGTTAGAGGAGCAGAAGATGAATGTTAGTGGAGCAATAGATGAGTGTTAGTGGAGCAGTAGAACAGATTTAGAGGTGCAGTAGATCAGATTTAGAGGTGCAGTAGATCAGATTTAGAGGTGCAGTAGGTGAGTGTTAGAGGAGCAGTAGGTGAGTGTTAGAGGAGCAGTAGATGAGATTTAGAGGAGCAGTAGGTGAGTGTTAGAGGAGCAGTAGGTGAGTGTTAGAGGAGCAGTAGGTTAGTGTTAGAGGAGCAGTAGGTGAGTGTTAGAGGAGCAGTAGATAAATGTTAAAGGAGCAGTAGATGAGATTTAGAGGAGCAGTAGGTGAGTGTTAGAGGAGCAGTAGATGAGATTTAGAGGAGCAGTAGGTGAGTGTTAGAGGAGCAGTAGATGAGATTTAGAGGAGCAGTAGATGAGATTTAGAGGAGCAGTAGGTGAGTGTTAGAGGAGCAGTAGATGAATGTTAAAGGAGCAGTAGATGAGATTTAGAGGAGCAGTAGGTGAGTGTTAGAGGAGCAGTAGATGAGATTTAGAGGAGCAGTAGATGAGATTTTGAGGAGCAGTAGGTGAGTGTTAGAGGAGCAGTAGATGAGATTTAGAGGAGCAGTAGGTGAGATTTAGAGGAGCAGTAGGTGAGTGTTAGAGGAGCAGTAGATGAATGTTAAAGGAGCAGTAGATGAGATTTAGAGGAGCAGTAGGTGAGTGTTAGAGGAGCAGTAGATGAGATTTAGAGGAGCAGTAGGTGAGTGTTAGAGGAGCAGTAGATGAGATTTAGAGGAGCAGTAGGTGAGTGTTAGAGGAGCAGTAGATGAGATTTAGAGGAGCAGTAGGTGTTACAGCAGGTTTGTTTTGTTTTAAAAAGGCTCTCAGTGATGACCTTTGATCGTTCTGTCCTTCATGCTTGTTGAAAGCATTTACAGGAACAGGAGCACGTCCCTGGATTTCTCAGATTTTGAACAGTAATGTCCTTGAGGCTGGTGGAGGACATTCTTAGATGATTTGGAATATTTCTATAGTTTCTGGCTTTACACACAGAGTGAGAGTGTTTCACTGAGAGATCACTGAGGCATGTCTGAGCTTCTGGTGAGAGAAGATCGAGATGGATTTCTGATCACCTTTAATATTTTGAGACGAGTGCAGATGATGAGATCCACCTGAAGCATCTGCTGCAAGGAGCTAATGAGATGGGTGTGGGGGCAGGGCTTTTCTAACGAAATGGGCTGTGTGGAGGTCAAGCTAATTATAACTGTAAAAATAAACAGATACATTTCTCTCCTCCACTCTTTTCACTCCATCACTCTTCTTTTTTCTTTCAATTTTAATCTTATATTTTATTGGCCTGATTGTTGATTTGCATCTCTCTCCCCGTCTCTCTCTTTCTCTCTCTGTGTATCCCCCCCCCCCCCTCTCTCTCTCTCTCTCTCTCTCTCTCTCTCTCTCTCTCTTCTCTCTCTCTCTCTCTCTCTCTCTCTCTCTCTCTCTCTCTCTGCGCTTTAGCTGACATAGTTTCCTCCACTTCTCCACCAGCAAAAATAAAGAATTTCAGATGAAGCCTTCTTGAGAAAGAGTGCAGACAAGAGAGTGATATTCTCCCCCTCCTCCTTCACACTCACTCCATCTGAGAGTCTTAACATTGAGTTTCATAAAAAAGTTATAATTACAGATCTCATTTGCCCTGAAGCTTGTGTTTTATTCTCCCCGTGCTGAAGAATAATGGATGAACTGAGATTGTCTTACGCTTTAATCGACACCATGAATGATTCATAAAACTGCACAAAGCCTTTTCTCTGCTCCCAAACGTTCTTCCCGAGTGAGACACCAGCTTCATGAGGTCTGAGTGAGACACCAGCTTCATGAGGTCTAAGTGAGACACCAGCTTCATGAGGTCTGAGAAGGAGACCAGCTTCATGAGTTCTGAGTGAGACACCAGCTTCATGAGGTCTGTAAAGGACACCAGCTTCATGAGTTCTGAGTGAGACACCAGCTTCATGAGTTCTGAGTGAGACACCAGCTTCATGAGGTCAGAGAAGGACACCAGCTTCATGAGGTCAGAGAAGGACACCAGCTTCATGAGGTCTGAGTGAGACACCAGCTACATGAGGTCTGAGTGAGACACCAGCTTCATGAGGTCTGAGTGAGACACCAGCTTCATGAGGTCTGAGTGAGACACCAGCTACATGAGGTCTGAGTGAGACACCAGCTTCATGAGGTCAGAGAAGGACACCCGATTCATGAGGTCTGAGAAGGTTCTGAGGTTCTGTTCTACTCAACACGTGGATTTGTGATTATTTGTTGATTTTTGATGTTGTGATTATTTAACCTCTATACTTCCAGCCATATGTGAGGAAGAAGCATGAAATTCTTCCTTCACTGAAACTGGAAGACTCAAACCTGTTCCACATGGAATTCTTAAAGCCAGCTTCACGAAGATCTGCTTTCCATGGGATGTTGTAAAAGATCTCAAACCCTACTGAATATAAATTATTGTGAACGCTGACTGCACCCCAGACCTCCTCACATCACCTACATCACCTGACTTCACTAACACACTTGTGTCTAAAGGAATCTCCACAAAATCTAGTGGAACATCTTCCCAGAAGAGTGGAGATTATTCTAACAGCACATGGAAACTAAATATGGAATGAGATGTTCAAAATATAATGCTTGTGTCCGAGTGCTTCATACTTTTAATCCATTGTTTGTTACAGTTCCTCAGGGTTAGAGTTCTGCGCAAAGGCTGTGGTTAAAGCGTTCAGGTCACAAGTTCAAATCCCGACATTACCGAGCTGCCACTGCTGGGCCCCTGAGCAAGGCCCCTCAACTACTCAGGTGAAAGTTGCTCTGTATAAGAGCATCTGACATATTGCATAAAACAAACCCTGAACTACTGCCAGATCTTCTGCTCCACAGATCTCAGTGTGGTTGGAGGAACAGTAAGTGTGCGAGTCAGTGGTCCACTGTAACAGTAGAGTGTATGATTGGTGGCGTATCTCTGACTAAGATCCTACAGGTTTATGATAAGGAGATATGGAGATCAGCGTGAGCTCAGTCTGAACGTTTCCTCACGTGGACGTGACGTGGTTTAGAAATAGATCTTGTTGCTGTATTCGTGTGTAATGAATGCTAATGCAGCGCTGAAAGTGAAATAGAATCATTTATTAAGTCCTTGTCATCAGCGTCCCTCAGCAGGAGACCGTTTGTTTGTCCATCTGCTGTTTAACGAGCTGCATATTGAGTGTCCCGTCTCTGTGAGCAGATCTTCCCTGGGAGCAGCGAGTGCAATTTATTTATTATACTGAATAAAACGTGTGTGTGTGTGTGTGAGATGAAGACAGAACTACAGAGAGCGAGTGTTTACTCCGTTAATAACCCTCTGATTTGTCCACTGAAGCGTCTCCGCTCCGTTTTTATCTTCTACAAGGTGTTTACGTTCCATCAGATTCACTCCTGATGCCTGATGAACAACAATCACAGCCTCGTCACAGGCTTTTTATTACACAATGTCCAATCATCATCTCTCATAATCAGATTCATAATCCATAGATCCAGCGCAGACGGAGCGCAGACGGAGCGCAGACGGAGTGCAGACGGAGCGCAGACGGAGTGCAGATGGACAGTGCAAAGACTGAATGATTGAGCAATTTAGAGCAAAGTGTATCATAGACAGAGAGAGATCAGAGCCATTACATTTTACTATAGATAGATAGATAGATAGATAGATAGATAGATAGATAGATAGATAGATAGATAGATAGATAGATAGAAATGGATTTAACAGTTTCCCTCACAGGATCAATAAATATCTCTCTCTCTCTTTCTCTCTCTCTCTCTCTCTCTCTCTCTCTCTCTCTCTCTCTCTCTCTCTCTCTTTTTCTCTCTCTCCAGTAATCCCCATAGTAAATCACTGGTAACAAGTTGAAATGATTACAGGCCACTGACAGTCCAGTCATCAGAGCGTCTTGTCCTCCAGGACAGATCATCCCCTATTCCTCCACTCTCTCCATTTCAGATGAACAGATCTACTGATGACACCATCACACCCTGCTGGATCATTAAAAACATCAGAACTCCTACAGGACACCTCTGCTGTCTTAAAAACACTACAATCATCTCCCAGTTTAGATCTTCTCTTCTCATCCTGTACTGAAATCCTGGACTCCATAATCTAAGCACATTCAGAGCATCAAGCTCAACCAGCATTCAGTGCATCATCTACCCTAAACACAGATCAGATTTGTTCTGATACCTTCTCCAGGTGTGTTCTCCAGGAAACTTCAGAGACCTCACCAGATCTACCGGTGAATCAACTGAGATTGGACTGACCCCTCCCCTTAGTGAGCTTCATTACAGAGAGGTGGTAAAGAACAATGGAAAGAACGCATACATACACAACTGCTCACCAAGAAGTCCAGGTTCAAGTTCCTCAACACTATGATAATATATTGCTTTGTCTTGGCCATCAATACTTTCACATTTTCTGCAAAACTCAGCTGGTGATCAGCTCCATCATTACATACTGTGAACAACAACAAGCATCTCAATTTGTTCAGGAAGAAGATCCAGGACTATCCAGGATTATCAAGGACTCCAAACATTCCCGCCTTAAGGTCACATCCAGGTTCTGGAGAAGTTCCTTTCTGCACAGTGATCTACACATCTGAATCGCAAATGATGACGATGATGATGGAAATGATGGAGAATGGATGATGATCGATCATTAAATACATTGATTTCATATTTTTAGGACGTATGCTTTAAAAAAAACACTTACGAGGTGCTAATTAATGATAAAGGATACCAAACGTGGAGAAAACGAGTGGCGCTGGAATTCATTCCCGTATTTCTGAGCCATCAGATGATCGTTATTCTGAAATATAGTGACAGGAGCATCAGGACCCGTGAAGGCGAGACACTTCGTCTATTAAAGCTGTGGGGAATTTATGATTTAGACCTTTAAATCTGCTGCATGCTGTAAAAATTGCATCAACGCCAGCGTGATTCATGCTCATATAACAGGAAACATCCATTAGCGCGAGAAACACTCGAGTCGGTTCATTGGCGGGAACAATGGCGTGACGACGGCCCTTAATTAACGACCTGGACGTGCTCTCCTTCAGGTTGTTTTCGGGCCGGCACGTTGTAGTGGAATCGTAGCGTTTTGTAGCGACAGAGATGTAATGTGGTCTAATTTGCAGAAAATGGCCTCGTTTACACCACTTGCGAGTATCAAGAGCTCAGATGCAGCCCTGTGGGCCGTTTGTTTTAACAGCATTAGCATACATTAGCATAAACCTCTCCAATTCTGCGTTATTTTAAATTCGTCCTTTCAGAGAGAAGCGATGTCCGAAGCGAGGGTCAGATAACAAGCGACGATACCAAATCCATTATCCGAGTTCTAACACCGAGACAGAGGTCATAAAAAAGAGGAGATTAGCATGCAGGGGCTTGACACGAGAAACAAGATGAGGTGATAGAGCTCAGGATGATGGTTGGAGGCTTGCAGGAGCTTCAGGGTCAAGCGGTCACCGGGGTTTTTGGTCAGTCCACACTTTATCTGAAGACATTCTTCTGATAAGTTCACAAGCTCGAGTTAAACCCGTGTTATTTGTGTTAGAAAACAATGCTGTGTGTGTTTACATGGTAATTCTAAGCTCAGGGAGAAATCTGTCATCACATCTGAGGTAAACGTCGATGTTCTGGAGAGTTCTGTATCATTTCCACGCTCGCTGCATCTCTCTGTTGACCGGCTGAAAGACGTCTAGCTGAATAAATCGGGGTTTTTTTTGCCTTGGAACATTGTTTGCTCAGTCATTCACCAGGTAAATGTTGACGTTCCCGAAGATTCTGACTCATTTCCATGCTTTCCGTTTTGCTGTTTAAAGCCGAGCAGATGAATAGTGGCTGAAACATCTACATTTCAAGCCAACTGCATGCTTTTTATCTGTAATTTACCACACGGTTCTGTTGATTGGCCTGATTTTTACATCGAGCATAAACAACATGGAATTGGTATGTTTTCCAGTTGCCTAACAACAGCGTTTTTCAGCATGTCCTCAAACCTTCTCGTCTGTCTCTGTCCCACCTACATTCCAAGCAGTTTCCTTCAGTAGATATTACAGTCAATAGCCTTTACTGTAGCCTTTTTATCTCTATAAAATCTCAGCTCCTGCACGACCTCGTGACCTCGGCACTGCTCTGCTGCGGCCTTTTACCTCTTCTTACATCATGTGTTTACAGTCGCCATAAATATTCATGTGGCGTTAAAAAGGGTCCAGAAGTAAACATAGGCTGATGTTTGATTAAACCACACAGCTTCAGTTCAGATGGACAGACAGAAAGATAATGGCTGAGTGACAGATGGAGAGATAAACGTATATTCAGACGTCTCGCTCGGGAAGAACGTTTGGGGCAGAGAAAAGGCTTTGTGCAGTTTTATGAATCATTCATGGTGTCGATTAAAGCATAAGACAATCTCAGTTCATCCATTATTCTTCAGCACGGGGAGAATAAAACACAAGCTTCAGGGGAAATGAGATCCGTAATTATAACTTTTTTATGAAACCCGTTTTTTCCTTTTTCTGTTGAGACTCTCGGATCGAGTGAGCGGAGAGGAGAGGGAGAAGAAAGCGATGGTTCCGATGAGAGCTTTATCTTCACGGTGCTCGAATCCACTCTTCATCCCCTCATTTTCCTTCTGTAAATTTATTATCCTGAAATAAACGCTTGAGGAAAATGTTAGCAGGAACAACGGAGGAGTGCAGGACGTGTGAGGAATTTTCCTATGGATGGTGTTTGGGGTTTCGATGCAGGTACGAGGGTGTGGAACATGATGAAGAGATGAGCTTATTGCACCGGAGACAGATGTTCAGGTGAAGATGCATTTTCTTTTTAATCGTGTTTCTACAAGGTACATGCAGACAGGGTCAAAACCATACATACCTGATCAACAACCTAGATAAAAAAAAACAAAACAAGAGAAGTGCAGAGGAGCTGCAGCACAAATACAAAAATCTAAAAAAAGACTAAGGAGAAAAGGAACATGAACTGAAGAAGATGTACAATCAAACCCAACACACAAGTAAATATCCTATGGGAGCCAGGACCTGTAAATGAGAGAATCTGGGATCGAGATAAAGCCTGCTGAAGGATCAGATTCCAGACCACGATGGCGGCACAAGACCACAAATGACACACAGTTATAAGGCTGTCTGACCTCCAGCCTCTATAAGAACCAGGTTTTAGGTTTGATGTTGATGGTTTTGGCCTAAAGTCCATAGGAAACAGTGTGCAATGAAGTACAAGCCTGCTAAGACTTTCCATGCTATGCTAAAGGCTAACTAGCCATCCCAACCTCTTCCACTCAGATTGTATCTCTGCTATGCTAATCACTGCTTACAGATCATATCAGAAACGTACCAAACTGGTTCGAATCGACCTGGAGAAAACAAGAATTATGCAAGAATGCTGCTCATATTCTTTATTTCTGCATTTCTCACATCAAGTGATAAAGAAGCTGATCTGACTGGAACTGAACACCTCCTGCTGTACCTGGATCCTTCTCACTTTGCATATCTGGTAGATGCTAAACTGCATTTTTTTCTTGCTATCTATCCAGGATATTTTGCCTGGTGTTGAACCCAACACTGAACACCGTCACTAAACAGGGATTTGTGCTCACATTGCTGACTCAAGGATGTGCTGCAAACTTCACTTAACATCACATTAGGTTTGCTGATGACACCACAGTTGACTTGTGAGTCTCATCAGCAGCAGTGCTGCAGCAATCAGCATACAGGTGTTCCAGCCTGCAGAATGCTATAGAAACAACAGCCTGTATGTTAATATTGAGCAAATACATGATCATTGACTTAAGACCTTAAGACCTCAGAGGGTCAGTCACAATCAGCCCTCACCAACAGCCTTCACTGCCAGCCCTCACCTCCAGCCCTCACCTCCAACCCTCACCACCAGCCCTCACCTCCAGCCCTCACCTCCAACCCTCACCTCCAGCCCTCACCTGCAGCCCTCACCTTCAGCCCTCACCTCCAGTCCTCACCACCATACCTTACCTCCAGCCCTCACTTCCAACCCTCACCTCCAGCCCTCACCACCATCATTCACCTCCAGACCTCACCTCCAACCCTCACCTCCAGCCCTCACCACCATCCTTCACCTCCAGCCCTCACCTCCAGCCCTCACCACCATACCTTACCTCCAGCCCTCACTTCCAACCCTCACCTCCAGCCCTCACCACCATCATTCACCTCCAGACCTCACCTCCAACCCTCACCTCCAGCCCTCACCACCATCCTTCACCTCCAGCCCTCACCTCCAGCCCTCACCACCATCCTTCACCTCCAGACCTCACCACCAGCCCTCACCTCCAGCCCTCACCTACAACCCTCTACTATTTTACTCATTTGTGTAGTTATTGTCTTGAGCTCATCCCACACTCTCACATGCAGTATTGTGTACTTTACTACTGTCCTGGGATTTGGTGCACTGTAGACCTGAAGTTCTTAACTACACCTGAGATTTAAGCTGCAGAAGGATCAGGACCTGAGATTGATTCTGTGGAGCTATCAGGGCCAGTGATTAAGACTTTGGAAGGATCAGAACCTAAAACTAAAACGATAGAAAGATCAGGACCTAAGAATGAGACGTTTAAAGGATCAGGACCTGAGAATGTGGAGGGATTGGAAGCTGAGATTAAAACTGTTGAAGGACGTATGGTTGTAGCCTGTGGTTGTAGCCCAGGACCTGGGGCTGTGACTGGACATGGTACAGCGTGGAGTTGGTATATATGGCTCAGACTGGAGCTGTAAAAGATGCAAGATTTTTGCAAAGTGTGAGAAGGTTTTAACAAAAGACCTGAAGAAGCGTGAGTGTGAAGCTGGAGCGAGAAATGAGGAAAGGAAGAATTGATTACAATAGCTCATTGATTGGATCCTGATTGGCGGAACAGGCTTCATTTTCCCCAGTAAAGCTAAACTTTTTGAAAGCAGTCTGCTGGGGAAGAAGATCCAGACTCTTGCTCTTGTATTAGGAGAAACTTTCGATGATTGGACTTGAATAATGTATTTAAAATTGTAATTTTATGCAGCATAACGATTTACAGCATCTGCTCTATATATGCTAATTAAAGGGAAGTGAAGAAAGGGCGTATTCGATGTAATCAGATCCCCAGCGGCAGCTTTGGAGCAGGAGATCTCCGGCGTCTCCAGCGGTGAGAACGCTGAGCCGTGAGCTCGGCTCCCAGGCCATTGTTCGGCGCTGGACTGAGCGTCAGGCTGAACAATGTCGCTGATTGTTAGCGCTTTTTGTTCGATATTAATTCAGGCTGCGTATTGTTTAGCTGCCACTCGGCCTGTGATTGATGGGATAATTAATAGGCGTAGTGGTGGAGAAGTCAGGGTAAGAGGAGAAGACCTTTAAAAGTTCAGGTTTCAGACTGGCACAAACGCACACACACACACACACACACACACACACACACACACACACACACACACACACACACACACACACACACACACACACACACAGCTGAGAAATGCATTTATTTATAAATTCCGGGAACCTGGAAGGGACACACTAGAGATCTCACACTGCAACCACATGTTCAGAAGAAGGTGTTTCTGTATCTGCAGGACGCATTGCACATTATTCTGATCACCAGGAAAAGAAACAGGTGTGTAATTTAAGGACGTCCCTCTGATCCGTCCTGATGTTCTGCTCCTAGAGGAAATGAGGGCGTCTCCAACATGGACAGCATGAAATACACGAGATGGTGAACTCTTAGTAACCATGACGACGGCTTTGCACTGCGATTAATACAAACAGGTTCAGAATTTGAGTCTCCCTCTGTGAACACTTCATAATAACTAAAGTGAACAATCAGTGTCACCAGGGTGTGGAGGAGTCTGGTTCCTCTTAATGTTCCTGGTGAAGTTTTAGGACATGTTCCCTCACCACCATCACCTTCTCATACAGATTTATCCATGAAAACACAAATTCCTTTTCATCACTGCACACAGCAGAGTCACATTCTATATAGAGAAGTGTGTATGTGTGTGTGTGTGTGTGTGTGTGTGTTTGTGTGTGTGTGTGTGTGTGTGTGTGTGTGTTTTCTCCTGTGAATGAGATGATGAAATTATTCTGATGTTGAAGTGTGAATTAAACAGTGTCTTCTCTCTCTCTCTCTCTCTCTCTCTCTCTCTCTCTCTCTCTCTCTCTCTCTCTCTTACACACACACACACACACACACACACACACACACACACAATGCTGGTAAGTGCCAACTCAAGTTGTGGTGTTTGATTTATTCATATTTGTGTACAGTAAGGAGTCTCTTTCTCTCTCTATGTGGGTGTGAACAGTGTTCTGATTGGTTGGTTGGTGATGAGACGTAAAATTAATGTTATCATTATTTAATGAAAATGAGGAGTGTGTAGTGGAATGCAGACAGAGTGATTCATCATTAGAGTTTCATAGGTGTAATA
>NC_139588.1:24717909-24730409 GCF_946808225.1 Silurus aristotelis | reverse complement strand
CCATGGAGCTCAGTGAGGTCATAAGGAAATGTGTACAAAAGCTGTGGGTGGAACTGGAACTGGGAGTTACTATGGTTACAGGGGTTTATAAGATGCACATTCGTTTAGATTCAACTGACAAACACAAACTACCAACGCTCTGAACTCACACCTGAACTTCCAGCTAATCACAATCCACTATTCACACCTGAACTCCTTCCAGCCAATCACAATCCACTATTCACATCTGAACTCCTTCCAGCCAATCACAATCCACTATTCACACCTGAACTCCTTCCAGCCAATCACAATCCACTATTCACATCTGAACTCCTTCCAGCCAATCACAATCCACTATTCACACCTGAACTCCTTCCAGCCAATCACAATCCACTATTTACACCTGAACTCCTTCCAGCCAATCACAATCCACTATTCACACCTGAACTCCTTCCAGCCAATCACAATCCACTATTCACACCTTGACCAGGGGATGAAGAAGTTTATATATCACAGAATCACAACTGTTCAAATCAAAAGTTCTTTATTTAAAAAAAAAGAAAGAAAAAAAAAAACGTTATGTACAATTTGTGCAAAAAACATTAAAGGTGTCTTGACTACACTGTAAATTCATTTTCAAGGCACATACATGAGACAACTATGAGATCATGAGATAAAAAACACGAAGAAACAGTCACTTTGGTTGCTGTGGAGCTCTTGGGATTATTCTGCTCAACCCATCCGATCCGATCCGATCCGATCTGATCCAATCACATATAAAAAATATACAAAATTAAAACTACATTAAAATGGAAAAAAAAACATTCATTAAATAAACAAGAATAAAATAAAAGTAAGGTGTTTTGGAGCTGAATGTAAATAATGGCAATGTGCTATAAGGGAATTTTTATAGAGGTTATGGCTTTTTCTCGGTTTTCCATAAACCGTGTGTGTGTGTGTGTGTGTGTGTGTGTGTGTGTGTGTGTTATTTATTTAAATAAGGGAATTTAATAATGATATTTGGAAGGATTGGGGATGATTGAGTGTTTTGGTTTAGATGAACCTCATCACCATTTCCTCTAATTATTCCAGTCTGAGTCGCCACATGGTCTCACTCTGGTCTCGCCCTGGTCTTGCTCTCCTCATGCTCTCCTCTCGTCTCGCTCTCACTCTGGCTCAGTGCTCGGTTCTCCAAATCAACACGAAACCCCACCATCAGACGCTCAGTTATTCGAAAGCAAACCCCCCGCAGGCGTGTCTGAGACACTGCACTCCTACATACTCGCTATCTCTCTAAAAGTTCAGGGTGCAGCTGATGATTAACACTGATTATGAGCTTCTGTAGTCGAGAAAAAAAGAGAGATTTGGACTGTAATTAATATAAACAGTCTGCTACAATGGTTCAGGGCTACAATCACCACAAAGTTTTAGCTCCATCAATGAACAGTGATGCTATTATAATGAATGGACATTTCGGTGATGAGGATCAGGATGAGGTTCCTCTCATGGTTTCTTTTTCATGGCATGGGAACTCCATGTGTGCTGCTGTCACTTCTTGGTTATGTGTTAGGAATAAACGTATAGCAGCTAATTTATAACTGTAAACTGAATAATTCTGTCTGTTTCTGTGAAGCTGCTTTGTGACAAAGTCCACTGGGAAAATTCCTGACAACTAAAACTAAAGTGAAAAAGAGAAAGAAAAGGGGAGGGAGAGTGAAAAAGGGAAAGAGAGAGCGAGAGAGAGGGATTGTACATGTTTATGACATGATTCTTCAAATCCAAAACTATTTCCTAAAATGCTTTTCACAGATCAGCCCCTGCAGCAGCAGAAGGTATCAGAGCTCACGTTCTCCCTCAGGAAGTTAGCACACGGCTGCTACAGCTCTCCCTGATGAGGCGTCACTCACTACAGCTACGTACAAGACACTCTTCTGGATCGTGAACGTTTCTTATTCATGATTGCAGACAAAGATGAAGATCTGAGACTCTATCAAGGTTACAGTCCAAAACCTTAGCTAATTAAAAGAGAAGCTAGCATTCCAGCGCCGCGCAAATCACATGACGGTGAAACCGTTTAGCACTTAACCAGAAGCCCTCGGCTTCCAATGCTTGTTAGCTCCGTTCCAGGACATGTTTTATTTCTCTAACACCACACATGTCTTTTATTTCCAGAAGAACAGCATGTGAAATGTTTTTTGGGGGTTTGAAGGGAAGTTGGGGCTTTTCGGTGAGAAAGTTCGGAATAAAATAAAGTCGTGTGTGAAACGAGAGAGCGGCCTTCGAGTAAAAAAACATACTCCGACAGCCGCGTAAAGTCCAGTAGCTCCTTTTTTTCACTTTCTTCCCTCGTTCGTTCTCAGAGACACATCTGTTTTTGCTGCACGAACAAAATACTTGTGGTTTTTTTTTTTTTTTACAGTTTGAACATGTGGAGTTCAAATCACGTCTGCGCTCTGAACAATCGCAGCTCCGCCATGTGATGTGATGTTCGCAATCTGGGTTTATTTCTTCTGAATTATTACCCTCCCTCTCTCCTTCTCTCTCTCCCCATTTCTCCTGATTCATTTCTCAGGGGTGAAAATAACCCCTGCATATTTCTTTCTCGTCCTTTTCCTTTCTTTCCTCCTTTTTTTTTTTAGAACCGGGGATTATTAAGAGCGAGAGGGGAGAGATGCTTTGAACTCGACCCACGAAATAAAATCTTGTCAAAGCAAATAAAGTCAGAGAGTAACAGCGCATAATAATAAGGGGAAAAAGGAGGAGAAAAAAAGATGGCGTCCCTTTTAAAGCAAGGCGGCCCGGCTCGGAAAAACCAGCACGGCATTAAAAATAGTTTTAATTGCGCTCATGCAGGGATCCGAGGGCAAACCCAGCTCTGGCACAAACCACTTTACTGGGATTCTGGGTATTTTTTTCCTGCCCTACAATTCATCATTCTACCTAAACAGCTGCCTGAATAAATGAGTGCTCGGTCGGTTAAAGAAAAGCAGAGAAAACCCTCTAACCCCATAACACCGTACGAGCAAAACAGGTGACGGCGATTTAAAAAATGTGGATAAGACGATTGTTGAGGTGTTGAACTTGACCCAATCTTACTGGAGAATCACCGCAGACTCCTGCGCTCATAAATAAAAATCAAATCCCTCTAACATGATCTGTAAGGAGTCTCCAGAGCGAGACATCAATACGCACAGACATCTATACACACATCAGCCATGCCACGGACGAGCTCCTAAACACCTGCTCCAACAAACAAACTCCTTCTCCAAACCCTCAGGAGCTCGCTCTATATCTGACATGAACATCTACACAAAAAGCAATATGAAATTAGTGGGATTGGATCCGGAATGTTCGGTTAATGGTCGAAAAATATGCACTAGAGAAAAAAAAAACTGAAGAAAAAACCCTGCCCTCTGGTGGCAAAACGCCAAACTAAACACTTCCCCGGCGTGCGGGTCGATGCTTTCCCGAGCTCTTTGGCCTTTTTTTTCGCTCGCTTGTGTGGTGTTTAAATGTCGTAACCCTGTTCAGAAGCAACTTTCACAAAAAGCCCATTTCCTGAACGCCTGCTTCACGCTCGCCCCGCCACGTCGACTAAAAAACAGAAAGAAAAAAGAAAAAACTCCTGCCCCTGTATTATTTTTTCCACTGAAGGCTAATCAGCCATGTTTCATTTTCCTGAACGGTTTGTTATCTTTACTACTGTTTTTTTTCTCAGCAGGGGGTCGAATTACCACTCGCGGCTGAGGAGGTCCTACATTCACACCCGTGAGGCAGAAAACCTGGACTAATGCACTTAACACCAGCCCTGATTTTACAAATACGACTGACTTACACCAGGTCGCTTTGCGCTAATCACAACACTGTCCGCTAGGAAAAATACAACAAACCCGATTCCACGTCACTGTGTGTGATATAAATTACCATCAGGGAATATGTTCCTATTCAGAACTTGATTCAGATATAAAACTGTGTGTGTGTGTATGTGTGTGTGTTGTACAATCATACAGTAAATGTTTATTATGTCTTTACAAAAAAGCATCATAGCATCACGTGTGGCAAAATTCCACACCAGGAACGTTGCTGCTCTTGCAGTAAACGATGCTGTTGTTCTCGAGATGACAGTCTCTGTATCCAATGCCGACGTTGGGCGTGTAAATGGGCTGGATCCTGAAATCGGCCTTCAGGAGCTGTTCATTGTTTAGCGGAACGATCTGAAAGCTGGTCTCTGTCATTTCCAGAATGGAGTTGTCCTTCTTGGTCCCGGCTTCGCAGTAGTCGTCTTTTCTCCTGCCTCGGTTGTATTTCCATTTAGACGAGGAACAGGACGACCTGCTCTTCTTGTGCATGTACCAGCAAAAGATCCCGAGTAATATGATCAAGACCAGCAGGACGATGCCACCAATGATGCCTGCTAAAAGGAAGGTAGATGTGACGTCCTGCTGTGCCACCTGATCCGACTCGGACGGAGGGATGGAGGCCGATTTGGTCCTGAACTCTGAGCAGATCGTATCCTCTCCAGGTCTGTAGCTATTCAAGGAATCCAGGATGTATATGCAGATCCGGTACTTGGATCTAGGTTCCAAGTTGTACAAGTTAAGTCTCCGTTGCTCCCCAGGGACCGTCCTCTCTTGGCTAATATCAGTCATTATGTTCTGACTCCTCTTGACCCAGGTGACTTTGTAAGCCGTCACGGTGAAATAGGATTCCCAGCTAACCTCAACACATGTGCCGTTCACTACGTTCAAAGATATTTTTAAAGGGTCTTCATAAGGAGGATAGGGAGCAGGTGGAAAATTAGGCACTGGAGGCGTGGGGTTTGTTGTGGTTGGGTGGGAAACGGTGGTCAACGTGGTGGTGATAGGGGTGGTTTTGGGAAGGAGGGTGGTTCTACGAGGTGATGACGTAGTCGGTGGTAATCGAGTGAGCCACAGATCTTTTTCTGTACCAGCCGGACACTGAAGAGCATCGAGATTGATTTCTCGGATCATCATGCCCTTTAGCCTTTCTGGCTGATGACATGCGAATCCACGGACGTTCACGGAAGTTGGCAAGGACTTTAGCCAAAAGACAATCCACTTAATGGCACAATCACATCGCCAATGGTTGCCTCGGACATTAAGATTTGTTAGGCTTCTCATCCCATCAAACACCCCCTGTGGAACAGTCTGTAGCAGGTTCATGGATAGATCAAGTTTCTCAAGCTTCCTGAGCTCGGAGAAAGCCGTAACAGGGATGTCTTTAATCTGGTTCTCCTGCAGGTTCAGTCTAGCAAGGGACACTGATGGGAGCAAAGGAGGAGGCATTGTGAGAGAATTTCGAGTTAACGAGAGCTCTCTCAGGTTGACCAGGTTTCTAAAAGTACCGGGGGCGATGTCGCCATCCTCCAGAAGATTTCCATCCAGCAACAGCCGCTGTAAGTTTGTAATGTTTTGAAAAGCTCCCTCGTCTATCTCAGCGATGCGGTTTTCATCCAGGCGCAGTTCCTTGAGATCTGCTGGTAATCCAATAGGAACACTGCTCAGGTGATTCTTGGTGAGGAAAAGGAGCTTAAGGTTGAACGCCTCTCGAAAAGCCCCTTCCTCCACCCCAACCGTGGAGATGGAGTTGTCATCTAAGTGCAGTTCTTCCAGTTTGGGTAGCTGGGCAAGTGCTGCTCTCGAAATTGTCTGAATGTTGTTTTCCTGTAAATGGAGAACTTTTACATTTCTGGGAAGGTTGAGTGGAAACTCGTCCAGCTGGTTCCCATACAAGTAGACAGTCTCTACCGATGCCACATTGTGGAGCTCCATTGGAAATCCAGCACTGTTGATCTGGTTGTTGTGGAGGTACAGGATGCTGTATCCCTCACCGATACCCAGAGGCACAGACGTCAAACTCCTTTCATTACAGTAAATGAAGATTTTGTCGCAACGACACTCTTTGGGACACGGTGCAACAGCATCGAACTGCACATGCAAGCTCAGCAATACAGTAAACCAAAACCGAACAAAAGAGGTCCAATCGTTATTCCACAGTCTGACTTGGAATTCCATTGTGGCAAAACGAGAAAAAAAAAAGAAAAAAAGAAAAGAAAAAAATCTCAAAGCCACCCACAAAATTTGTGGTTTAAAAAAAAGAGAAGTAAATCCAGTGAGGTGCTTTATAGAATCGCACTAATGCAGAAGTTCAGGGTTAATCCTATGATAATTGCTAGTCCTCCACCTCAGCGCCACAGTCTCGTTTCTGAGGGCAGAGGTTCCGTGATCGGCGCCATCCATGCTAAAATATCAAAGCACGGCAGGACTCGTTTGGCCCAAAGCCTGTGTGAAATTGCAACGGCAGCCCTGGAGCTGAGAAGCTGAGAGGCCCACGGCTCCTCCTTTCCTCTCCGTTACACTCCGCTGGGTCTCAACCCAGGACAATTTCAGGCAGTGGGACATCTGGAGCCCGGGATCTGCGTGAAGAAAAGAAAAGAGCTGATTAAAATTCGGCTTTTTTTTTTCTCCCCAGTTTTTTTTTTGTGGACACACCAAAAGAAAGTGGACGTTACTAAAGCTCTTGTTCATCGTTCAGGAAAGATTTTTTGGATTTTTAAACATTTCTATCTAATTAAGCTGACATGAAAAATAGAGTTGAAAAAGAAAAACCTTTCCATCACGCAAGGTCATGTTTTACAGCTTTCAAGTTACTCTGAAGTCTCACGGATACGAAGCTTGTACTCTTTCCAAGACTAGAAACATGGAAAGTTACGACATGAGGAGCAGAATAAAGAAAAATACGAGGTTTTAAACTAAAACTCTGAATCCAACAGCAATACATTTAAACAGGTTTCAGTTATTTACATTCGTATTATCGAATTATCGTTTTATGGGAAAACACACCTGGTACAGTGAGATCATTTTAAGAAACTAGGAACCTGATAGAGAAAAGGTGCTTCTTAAGGGTTTAAGAATGCTTCTTCATTGGATTATATCAACTAAAGCATGTCATGGTTTCAACTAGAACACTTTTACTAAATAAAAGCCCTCAATTATATAACAAACCCTTGAGGAACCCTACAAGAACCCTTCTACCAAAGACGGCGGAATGTTAAACACCTGAAAGGTTCACGCCGTTAAATCAATAAAGAGGAATTAATTGGAGTTTGTTTTTCCTGCTCTTAAAAAAATAATAGGGTTTTAAGGGTTCTTCTGATGATTAAGGGTTCTTAGCTTCCAAAAATTGCTCGGATTGGAACCCTTACAAGTTTGAGGATGGATGGATGGATGGATGGATGGATGGATGGATGGATGGATGGATGGATGGATGGATGGATGGATGGATAGATAGATAGATAGATAGATAGATAGATAGATAGATAGATAGATAGATAGATAGATAGATAGATAGATAGATAATGGATAGATAGATAGATAGATAGATAGATAGATAGATAGATAGATAGATAGATAGATAGATAGATAGATAGATAGATAGATAGATAGATAGATAGATAGATAGATAAAAAGAAAGAAAGAAAGAAAGAAAGAAAGAAAGAAAGAAAGAAAGAAAGAAAGAAAGAAAGAAAGAAAGAATCCACCCTGGACCCTTTCTGGCTGTTATAGATGTTGTAGCTCTGCTATCTTCTCCTCCCAGAGGGGGAAGTGACATTGAAGCTTTCTGTGAGTTTACATTGTGTACTGACATTTTAACACTAAATAAAGTTATAATGAATTATTAAGGGTTCTTAGCTTTGAGAACCTACAGCACTTCCAGCTTCCTGAGACACGAAATACAATAATTATAAATCAAATTAAACGAAAGGATACAAAAATGTAATTTAATTGTTTAAAAAAATCTATATATAAAATAATCAAAAATAAAATGCATTTTAATATAAACTCATCGTGATATCTCGGAGTAACAGTGATAAAAACACTGAAGTTATTGAGATGTTTATGTTTCTGAGCTTCAGGCATGAACAAAAGACTAAATAAACACACTGTATTTATACTGGAGTCTGGCAGGTGATACACCCACAGCTTCCTCACCTCAACCTTCACCTCCACCTCACCTCCACATCAACCGAACCTCAAACTAACCTCACCTCCACCTCATCCTCAACCTAACCTCACCTCCACCTCACCCTAACCTTACCTCCACCTCATCCTCAAGCTAACCTCACCTCCACCTCACCTCCATCACAAGCTAAACTCACCTCAACCTCTACCACATCTTCAATTCATCTCCACCTCACCTCTAACTCAACCTCGCCTCATCCTTAAACTCTCCTCACCTCAAACTCAAGCTTACCTCTACCTCAACCTCACCTCCACCACCACCACCCCAACATCACCTCCACTTCGATCTCAACTCAACTAACTTGCACTTCATGTCAACCTCACTTCCACCTCATCCACACACACACACACACACACACACACACACACACACACACACACATATATATATATATATATATATATATATACAGTACAGACCAAAAGTTTGGACACGCCTTCTCATTCAAAGAGTTTTCTTTATTTTCATGACTATGAAAATTGTAGATTCACACTGAAGGCATCAAAACTATGAATGAACACATGTGGAATTATATATGGAATTATATACATAACAAAAAAGTGTGAAACAACTGAAAAATGTCATATTGTAGGTTCTTCAAAGTAGCCACCTTTTGCTTTGATTACTGCTTTGCACACTCTTGACATTCTCTTGATGAGCTTCAAGAGGTAGTCACCTGAAATGGTCTTCCAACAGTCTTGAAGGAGTTCCCAGAGAGATGCTTGGCACTTGTTGGCCCTTTTGCCTTCACTCTGCGGTCCAGCTCACCCCTAAACCATCTCGATTGGGTTCAGGTCCGGTGACTGTGGAGGCCAGGTCATCTGGTGCAGCACCCCATCACTCTCCTTCTTGGTCAAATAGCCCTTGATGCCTTCAGTGTGACTCTACAATTTACATAGTCATGAAAATAAAGAAAACTCTTTGAATGAGAAGGTGTGTCCAAACTTTTGGTCTGTACTGTATATATATATATATAGTAAACGATGGAGGAGAGTGATGAATTAAGACATGGATTATAATTTGGTGACTCCGCTGCTCTAAACACTGATACTGTGAGCCGAAAAAGAGATTATAAAAATTAGAGATGATAGAGATGATAGGTTTGTGGACACCTGGCCATTGGTATGTGCTTTTTGTGAGCATCCCATTCCACATTTATTGTATATTTAACCTCCACTCTTCTGGGAAGATGTACCTCTAGATTTTGTGCAGATACACATTGTTGTTAGTCAAGCCATGTATTGATGTAGGTGAGAAGGTGAGAAGGTTTGGGTGCAGTCAACGTTCACATTCATTCTAAAGGTGTTCAACCATATTGAACATAGCAGGAGATCTTCCACATGGAAGCAGATTGTCATGCTGGAGCAGGTTTTGGTCTCCTAGTTCAAGTGAAGGGAAAATGTGATGCTCCTGCATCCAAAGCAGTTTGTGAAAGAAGCACATGTGGCTGGAAAGGTCGGGTGTCCGAATATTTTCGGTACTTGTGCAGTGTATTATAGTGAATGTTCTTAAGGAGCTGCTTCTCTCTGGATTTGAACTCAAACATGATGGTTGAGAGGATCTTCAGGTCTCAGTGTGGTGATGTGAAGATTATTGATGATGTGATGTTTTCGGCAGGTCACCAAACACAAACTCTAGGAATTCTATTTGATTAGTGTTTAAATGATCATAACTGAGATTTATTTGATAAATGAATAAAATATAACAGCTGTAATTGTGAAGTGTGTCGAGTGAAAACATGCTGTAACACGAGAACGATTTCAAAACGAAAAGAGAAATAAAATGGAAAGTACATGAACAAAATCCAAATCTTCTGTTCACCACTGTTCACCTGACAACCAGCATCAGATCTTCTAGGTAGACTTGCACATGGTTTTTGAAGGATCTCAGCAGGTTGGTTGTTCCAGACATCATGGAGAACTAAGCACGGATCTTCTGTGGATGCAGGCTCCACAAATCCTTCTGTCTCTTTAAACAAGACTGGATGATGTTAAGATCAGGACTTTGTGGAGACCAAAACAATCACTTCCAGGAGTCTTTGTTCTTCTGTCTGCTAAAGATAGTTCTTAATGACAAAGGCTGGACGTTTGGGGTCGTTGTTCTGTTGCAGAATACATTTGGGGCAATTTGGGGAATTAACGCTTGTATTATTGAAAGTGTTCCTACTTTTGCAGTGTGTGTGTGTGTGTGTGTGTGTGTGTGTGTGTGTGTGTGTGTGTGTGTGTGTGTGTGTGTGTGTGTGTGTGTGTGTTATATATTTTATATATTTATATATATATATATAATTCTGATGAGGGTATCAGCTGCAGCAGCAGTGTAGGCATGGGAGGGAACTCTCCCGGAGGAGAGAAAGGCGAGACGGTGAGACGAGTGAGTGAGATGTTAAATAAGGAGATGTGTGACTGAACCCGTCCTCCAGGTTCCCGTCCACAAACATACACAAACACACACAGTCCTGTAACAAAGCGCAGAGCACACAGGGGTGCCATTATTTACTCTACCAACACACAGACTTCTACATCAACAACACACCTGTGTGTGTGTGTGTGTGTGTGTGTGTGTGTGTGTGTGTGTGTGTGTGTGTGTGTGTGTGTGTGTGTGTGTGTGTGTTTGTTTAAAATGAGAAAGAAATGTTGCTCCTGGCCTACATGTTTGTCTATCTATCTATCTATCTATCTATCTATCTATCTATCTATCTGTCTGTCTGTCTGTCTGTCTGTCTGTCTGTCTGTCTGTCTGTCTGTCTATCTATCTATCTATCTATCTATCTATCTATCTATCTATCTATCTATCTATCTATCTATCTATCATCTATCTGTCTGTCTGTCTGTCTGTCTGTCTGTCTGTCTGTCTCTCTGTCTCTCTGTCTGTCTATTTCTATTCTTCAGACGTAGATGTGTTCTATGTTGATTAGATGATGGATATCAGAAAACTTTCTAAGAAAGAAAAAGTAAGAACTTGTACATTAGTCTGTTGGAAAATTGTGTGTGTGTGTGTGTGTGTGTGTGTGTGTGTGTGTGTGTGTGTGTGTGTGTGTGTGTGTGTGTGTGTGTGTGTGTGTGTGTGTGTGTGTGAAAACTGGTGACCCCTGAATGTTGTGATTTGCCAAAGAAAATAGAAAATCAACTTTAATAATATATATATATATCATTTCAAATTAATATTAAAATTCCACAGAGTAAATAATAAAGAGGTTTTTTGAAGGTGTGTTCAGTTTCTTGAACTGCGCTCCTGATGTCGGTTTCTTTCCTTTAGCTTATCATTTATTTAATTATATATTTATATTTGTATTTATATTTTCTGTTTTTGTAAGGTGCTGTTCTCTCTGAACTTCTACTCACTTTCCTGACAGGGGTTTTTTATATTCTTTACATAGAGAAGAGATTTACAGTAGAGGGAGTGAAGATCATACACTCGTTCACCTCCCTGAGTCCCTGATCAGATCCTCATCACACACTCACTACACACTTCATCTCCTAATTTACACACAAATCAGTTCATCACATCATTCTCTGTTTCAGCCAGATCATTATTATTATTATTATTATTATTATTATTATTATTATTATTATTATTATTATTATTATTATTATTATATCCTGAATTTTATTCGTCTTTATTTTCATTATTCACCGATGACCACATATATCCCTTATATACATTTAAATACATTCATATATATAAATACTGTATATCAGTTCAGATTATCCTTCACCATAAATTCATGTATATGATATAAATGTGATTGAAATTTTTCACACTGAATTTTGTGTTTTATATTCAAAGCTCAGTATTTGTTATTTCTGAATTATATACATTTTAATTTATTAGATGTAATTATAAAAGATTATTATTTTTTACTTTATCTATAATTTAAGTGAAAAAACAGATGATTTATAAAAATCTCTTTGTTCAATCTAAATTATAAAATAAGATAATAATGATGTGGATGAAGTTGTTGGTGTGTAAATGAGACACGACTGGATTTAACTTTTTTCTCTGTTTGTTTTATATCTTACTTTATTAAATATTTTAAAAGTGTGCTATAATTCGTCTGAGTTTAGACTGATGGTATCTTAAGTTTATAACCAAGTGATCCAGTGCTGATTAATTTATTGATAAAGACTCAAAGCACTTTTGTATATCGCTCTGGATAAGGAGCGTCTGCTAGAAATGTAATATAAGTGGAATTCGAATAGAAATATATTCACTTTAATCCAGATGTTTAACTCTGTTTACAGTAAACTGGTGATGTGCAGTTTAGAGGTAATGATGTAGTGTAGTACAGTATAGTAAAGTCTAGTATAATACTATAATATAATATAATATATAATAGTAATGTAGAGCACATTGTATTATAATATACCGTTTATTTATAAGTATACAGTAGTATATTATACTACATAATAAAATGGTATAGTACAGTATAGTAGTGTATACAGTATAATGTAGTACTGTATATGATATATTATGGTACA
>NC_139588.1:24702909-24707909 GCF_946808225.1 Silurus aristotelis | reverse complement strand
GGTGCAGGATAGCGTACTGTAGGATAGTGTACTGTAGGATAGTGTGTTGTGGTACTGTGTACAGTACGACAGTGTGGTGCAGGATAGCGTACTGTAGGATAGTGTGTTGTGGTACTGTGTACAGTACGACAGTGTGGTGCAGGATAGCGTACTGTAGGATAGTGTGTTGTGGTACTGTGTACAGTACGACAGTGTGGTGCAGGATAGCGTACTGTAGGATAGTGTGTTGTGGTACTGTGTACAGTACGACAGTGTGGTGCAAGATAGCGTACTGTAGGATAGTGTGTTGTGGTACTGTGTACAGTACGACAGTGTGGTGCAGGATAGCGTACTGTAGGATAGTGTGTTGTGGTACTGTGTACAGTACGACAGTGTGGTGCAAGATAGCGTACTGTAGGATAGTGTGTTGTGGTACTGTGTACAGTACGACAGTGTGGTGCAGTATAGCGTACTGTAGGATAGTGTGTTGTGGTACTGTGTACAGTACGACAGTGTGGTGCAAGATAGCGTACTGTAGGATAGTGTGTTGTGGTACTGTGTACAGTACGACAGTGTGGTGCAAGATAGCGTACTGTAGGATAGTGTGTTGTGGTACTGTGTACAGTACGACAGTGTGGTGCAGGATAGCGTACTGTAGGATAGTGTGTTGTGGTACTGTGTACAGTACGACAGTGTGGTGCAAGATAGCGTACTGTAGGATAGTGTGTTGTGGTACTGTGTACAGTACGACAGTGTGGTGCATGATAGCGTACTGTAGGATAGTGTGTTGTGGTACTGTGTACAGTACGACAGTGTGCTGCAGGATAGCGTACTGTTGGATAGTGTGTTGTGGTACTGTGTACAGTACGACAGTGTGGTGCAGGATAGCGTACTGTAGGATAGTGTGTTGTGGTACTGTGTACAGTACGACAGTGTGGTGCAGGATAGCGTACTGTAGGATAGTGTGTTGTGGTACTGTGTACAGTACGAAAGTGTGCTGCAGGATAGCGTACTGTAGGATAGTGTGTTGAGGTACTGTGTACAGTACGACAGTGTGGTGCAGGATAGCGTACTGTAGGATAGTGTGTTGTGGTACTGTGTACAGTACGACAGTGTGGTGCAGTATAGCGTACTGTAGGATAGTGTGTTGTGGTACTGTGTACAGTACGACAGTGTGCTGCAGGATAGCGTACTGTTGGATAGTGTGTTGTGGTACTGTGTACAGTACGACAGTGTGGTGCAGGATAGCGTACTGTAGGATAGTGTGTTGTGGTACTGTGTACAGTACGACAGTGTGGTGCAGTATAGCGTACTGTAGGATAGTGTGTTGTTGTACTGTGTACAGTACGACAGTGTGGTGCGGTATAGCGTACTGTAAGATATATCCTTATCTTACTGTACACTAAACTAAAATACAAAACCCTATACTACACAACACTCTCCTACTGTACACTATACTACACTACATTACACTACTACAATACACTATCCTGCTGTACACTATACTACACTACAATGCACTGTACTACAATACACTATCCTACGGTACACTATACTACACTACAGTACTGTACACTACACTACAATACTGTACACTACACTACAGTACTGTACACTACACTACACTACACTACACTACAGTACTGTACACTACACTACACTACACTACACTATACTACACTACAGTACTGTACACTACACTACAGTACTGTACACTACACTACACTACACTATACTACAGTACTGTACACTACACTATACTACACTACACTACAGTACTGTACACTACAGTACTGTACACTACACTACAATACACTACACTACACTAAAGTACTGTACACTACACTACAATACACTACAGTACTGTACACTACACTACACTACACTACAGTACTGTACACTACACTATACTACAGTACTGTACACTACACTACACTACACTACAGTACTGTACACTACACTATACTACAGTACTGTACACTACACTATACTACACTACAGTACTGTACACTACACTACAGTACTGTACACTACACTACACTACAGTACACTATACTACACTACAGTACTCTACACTACACTACAGTACTGTACACTACACTACAATACACTACACTACACTAAAGTACTGTACACTACACTACAGTACTGTACACTACACTACACTACACTATACTACACTACACTACAGTACTGTACACTACACTACACTACACTATACTACACTACAGTACTGTACACTACACTACACTATACTACACTACAGTACTGTACACTACACTACACTACAATGCACTACACTTCAGTACTGTACACTACACTACACTGCACTACACTTCAGTACTGTACACTACACTACACTATACTACACTACACTACACTACACTACTGTACACTACACTACACTACTGTACACTACACTACACTATACTACACTACACTACAGTACTGTACACTACACTACACTGTAGATAAGGATATACTGTAAGATATATCCTTATCTTACTGTACACTAAACTAAAATACAAAACCCTATACTACACAACACTCTCCTACTGTACACTATACTACACTACATTACACTACTACAATACACTATCCTGCTGTACACTATACTACACTACAATGCACTGTACTACAATACACTATCCTACGGTACACTATACTACACTACAGTACTGTACACTACACTACAATACTGTACACTACACTACAGTACTGTACACTACACTACACTACACTATACTACAGTACTGTACACTACACTATACTACACTACAGTACTGTACACTACACTACAGTACTGTACACTACACTACACTACACTACACTATACTACAGTACTGTACACTACACTATACTACACTACACTACAGTACTGTACACTACAGTACTGTACACTACAGTACTGTACACTACACTACAGTACTGTACACCACACTACACTACACTATACTACAGTACTGTACACTACACTATACTACACTACACTACAGTACTGTACACTACAGTACTGTACACTACACTACAATACACTACACTACACTAAAGTACTGTACACTACACTACAATACACTACAGTACTGTACACTACACTACACTACACTAAAGTACTGTACACTACACTACAATACACTACAGTACTGTACACTACACTACACTACAGTACTGTACACTACACTATACTACAGTACTGTACACTACACTATACTACACTACAGTACTGTACACTACAGTACTGTACACTACACTACACTACAGTACACTATACTACACTACAGTACTCTACACTACACTACAGTACTGTACACTACAATACACTACACTACACTAAAATACTGTACACTACACTACAGTACTGTACACTACACTATACTACACTACAGTACTGTACACTACACTACACTATACTACACTACAGTACTGTACACTACACTACACTATACTACATTACAGTACTGTACACTACACTACACTATACTACACTACAGTACTTTACACTACACTACACTGCACTACACTTCAGTACTGTACACTACACTACACTATACTACACTACACTACACTACTGTACACTACACTACACTATACTACACTACACTACAGTACTGTACACTACACTACACTATACTACACTACACTATACTACAGTACTGTACACTACACTATACTACACTACACTACTGTACACTACACTACACTATACTACACTACACTACAGTACTGTACACTACACTACACTATACTACACTACACTACACTACACTATACTACACTACACTACACTATACTATACTACACTACACTACACTACACTACACTACACTATACTACACTACACTACACTACACTACAGTACTGTACACTACACTACACTACACTACACTACACTACACTATACTACACTACACTACAGTACTGTACACTATACTACACTACACTACAGTACTGTACACTACACTACACTACAGTACTGTACACTACACTACACTATACTACACTACACTACACTACACTACACTACAGTACTGTACACTACACTATACTACACTACACTACAGTACTGTACACTACACTACACTACACTACACTATACTACACTACACTATACTACACTACACTACAGTACTGTACACTACACTACACTATACTACACTACACTACACTATACTACACTACACTACACTACAGTACTGTACACTACACTATACTACACTACACTACACTATACTACACTACACTACAGTACTGTACACTACACTACACTACACTACACTACACTACAGTACTGTACACTACACTATACTACACTACACTACAGTACTGTACACTACACTACACTACACTATACTACACTACACTACACTATACTACACTACACTACACTACACTATACTACACTATACTACACTACACTACAGTACTGTACACTACACTATACTACACTACACTACACTACACTATACTACACTACACTACACTACAGTACTGTACACTACACTATACTACACTACACTACAGTACTGTACACTACACTACACTACACTACACTACAGTACTGTACACTACACTATACTACACTACACTATACTACACTACACTACAGTACTGTACACTACACTACACTATACTACACTACACTACACTACACTATACTACACTACACTACACTATATTACACTACACTATACTACACTACACTACAGTACTGTACACTACACTATACTACACTACACTACACTACACTACACTACACTACACTATACTACACTACACTACACTACACTATACTACACTACACTATACTACACTACACTACAGTACTGTACACTACACTATACTACACTACACTACACTACAGTACTGTACACTACACTACACTACACTACAGTACTGTACACTACACTATACTACACTACACTACACTACACTACACTACACTACACTACAGTACTGTACATTACACTACACTATACTACACTTCACTACACTACACTACACTATACTACACTACACTACAC
>NC_139588.1:24695409-24697909 GCF_946808225.1 Silurus aristotelis | reverse complement strand
GTCTGAAATTGTCATCGTAGGTGCATGTCCACTGTGAGAGACATAATCTAAAAAAAAAATCCAGAAATCACAATATATGATTTTTAAACTATTTATTTGTATGATACAGCTGCAAATAAGTATTTGAACACCTGTCTATCAGCTAGAATTCTGACCCTCAAAGACCTGTTAGTCTGCCTTTAAAATGTCCACCTCCACTACATTTATTATCCTAAATTAGATGCACCTGTTTGAGGTCGTTAGCTGCATAAAGACACCTGTCCACCCCATACAATCAGTAAGAATCCAACTACCAACATGGCCAAGACCAAAGAGCTGTCCAAAGACACTAGAGACAAAATTGTACACCTCCACAAGGCTGGAAAGGGCTACAGGGAAATTGCCAAGCAGCTTGGTGAAAAAAGGTCCACTGTTGGAGCAATCATTAGAAAATGGAAGAAGCTAAACATGACTGTCACTCGCCCTCGGACTGGGGCTCCATGCAAGATCTCACCTCGTGGGGTCTCAATGATCCTAAGGAAGGTGAGAAATCAGCCCAGAACTACACGGGAGGAGCTGGTCAATGACCTAAAAAGAGCTGGGACCACCGTTTCCAAGGTTACTGTTGGTAATACACTAAGACGTCATGGTTTGAAATCATGCATGGCACGGAAGGTTCCCCTGCTTAAACCAGCACATGTCCAGGCACGTCTTAAGTTTGCCAATGACCATTTGGATGATCCAGAGGAGTCATGGGAGAAAGTCATGTGGTCAGATGAGACCAAAATAGAACTTTTGGGTCATAATTCCACTAAACGTGTTTGGAGGAAGAAGAATGATGAGTACCATCCCAAGAACACCATCCCTACTGTGAAGCATGGGGGTGGTAGCATCATGCTTTGGGGGTGTTTTTCTGCACATGGGACAGGGCAACTGCACTGTATTAAGGAGAGGATGACCGGGGCCATGTATTGCGAGATTTTGGGGAACAACCTCCTTCCCTCAGTTAGAGCATTGAAGATGGGTCGAGGCTGGGTCTTCCAACATGACAATGACCTGAAGCACACAGCCAGGATAACCAAGGAGTGGCTCTGTAAGAAGCATATCAAGGTTCTGGCGTGGCCTAGCCAGTGTCCAGACCTAAACCCAATAGAGAATCTTTGGAGGGAGCTCAAAACTCCGTGTTTCTCAGCGACAGGCCAGAAACCTGACTGATCTAGAGAAGATCTGTGTGGAGGAGTGGGCCAAAATCCCTCCTGCAGTGTGTGCAAACCTGGTGAAAAACTACAGGAAACGTTTGACCTCTGTAATTGCAAACACAGGCTCCTGTACCAAATATTAACATTGACTTTCTCAGGTGTTCAAATACTTATTTGCAGCTGCATCACACAAATAAATAGTTAAAAAATCATACATTGTGATTTCTGGATTTTTTTTTTTAGATTATGTCTCTCACAGTGGACATGCACCTACGATGACAATTTCAGACCCCTCCATGATTTCTAAGTGTGAGAACTTGCAAAATAGCAGGGTGTTCAAATACTTATTTTCCTCACTGTTTATGTGAAACCTTCAGTGAGGTCGGTGAAGGTTTGGCCTGACATGTTTGCTTCCTGAATCCTATTAACATGTCAAAAAAAGTCAGTCCACAATGATGTGCAAACCTTTTCCTAATCAGAAACCGTTGATGAACCCTGGGGTCCTCAACCTTTTTAATCCTTCACATTGAGGAGCACAACATCTCCAAGCCCAGATGATGGTGAAAGGATATCTGGACCATAAATGAAAAAAAATAACCTCTCCTATTCAGCAGTACCTTTCTAAAGGATAAGCTCAACCTCTTTTACACTTGCTTTGACCATGGCAGCAGATATCACACTTTTCTAGGGTTGACCTTCTCACTCTCCACAGGAGATGTGTATTCATCCCTAAGCAGAGTGGAGGCTGGTCCTGACGGCATACCTGGGCATATGCTCAGGCTATGTGCTGACATCTGGCACAGGTCTTCAACATCACCTACAACCAGTCACTGAACCAAGCTTCTCTTGCCATGAAGACAAAAACAATTATACCAGCCTGAGTGTTTTACTGCAGTATGACATGCTGTAGTGGGACTACTAGAGGGTCCGTGTTTGTCTACCACCTGACCAAGTCTACAGGAGATTTTCCACATTTACCAGGACAGCAAGACTCATATACACATGGTGTTCTTTGACCTCTCACTATTCTCACTACCCTGATCAGTGAAGCTCAGTGACTTGGACATCAAAACCCCCATCTGCAGCTGGATTCTGACCTGCTCCACCAAGAAACATCAGTCTTTTCCATCTATTCCATACACACGAGGACCAGTTTCCATTTCTGATCTTTGTTTATAAATGTGAAGCTGCCAGTAGAGTTTCTACTTCCACTGATGTTTAGAGAAACGGCAGAATGAATCTCTGATGGCCAACACAAACTGAATCACTTCATGGACTCGAGCAGTTCATCATGATGAATCGCTGCAGGACCTCGGCCAATC
>NC_139588.1:24685409-24690409 GCF_946808225.1 Silurus aristotelis | reverse complement strand
ACAAACACCATTAGTCTACACACACCATTCCTCTACACACATGCCATCCCTCCACACAAAAACTATCCCTCTACACACCATCCCTCTCTCCATCTACAAACACCATCAGTCTACACACACCATTCCTCTACACACATGCCATCCCTCTACACAAACACTATCCCTCTACACACCATCCCTCTTTCCAACACACACACTATCCCTCTTCACACACTATTCCTTTACACAAACACTATCCCTCTATACACTTTGCAGTTCAGAGTTCAGTAACATCTGTACAAATTCACACTGCAGTTTACACCTTCAAAAAAACCTCTGTACAGGTTTACACTGTAGTTTACAGCCTTAGAAACACATCTGTACAGAGTCACACTGCAGTTTACACCTTCAGAAAAACATCTGTACAGATTTTCACTGCAATTTACAGCCTTAGAAACACATCTGTTCAGATTTACACTGTATTTTACACCGTCAGAAAAACCTCTGTACAGATTTACACTGCAATTTACAGACCTAGTAACACATCTGTAAAGATTTACACTGCAGTTTACTCATTCAGAAACACATCGGTACAGATTTACACTGCAGTTTTCAGCCTAAGCAACACATCTGTAAAGATTTAGAATGCAGTTTAAAGCCTCAGTAACGCATCTGTACATATTCTCAAGGCATCAGTAACATCTGTACAGGTTCACACTGCATAAGTAACATCTGTAAAGAATTGCATTTAGCTTACAGTGTCAGAAACATTTGTACTGATTTGCACTGCAGTTTACAGCCTCATTAATACATCTGTACAAATTACATTGCATCAGTAACATCTGTTCGGGTTCACACTGCAGTTTACAGCCGCAGTAAAATCTGGAATGTGAGTAGTGAATATTTTAATATGCAAATGAAGTCTGTGGTGTAAGAAGTCTGTAGGTCTTCTCATTTGTATATTAGGCTATAAGTGTAGACGCTTGATTATAAGTGTAGTTACGGTAAGTTCTGTCTATAAGTGTAAGTTCTGTATGGAATGTGAACTTTTGGGGTTTTGGCGTTTCCTGTAATGTGAAAACTAAAATAAATCGTAATTTTGAAAAGTTGAATCAGTTTATAGTTTTAGCAGCAGCAGAATGTGAATCCCGGCTGCAGGACGAGGCGAAGACAGACGTGTGGTTTCGGAAAACGTGCGTGTGCATGTTTTATTGGGTGACAGACAAATAAAGCATACCAGAAACAACATGGGGGAAGACACACAGACACACACACACACACACACACACACACACACACACACACACACACAAACACATACACACACACACACACACACACACACACACACACACACACACACACACACACACAGACATGATGAGAGCGGCCTGAAAGCTGAAGTCAGTGTGAGTCATGTTTCACGAGAACTCCAGTGTCAACATTAAAAAGAAAGAAGGGGAAAAAGTGGCTTAATGTCCTCCATATGTGTGTGTGAGAACAACGTCCTGCAGTTCTGAGCTCCATCCCTCTGTTTCTTCTTTCCTTCTTTATTTTCACCTCCGCTTATTGGGATCAGATTTAAATGACAGTGAAAATATGTGTGTAACCCGCTGGTGACACGCCGCCCGCTTTGATGCTACGCCTCGTTTGTCTGAGAGGAAACACTCCATCTCCCTTCTTTCTCCTCTGTCTCGCTTCTGTCTTGCCCTCACTTTCACTCTTTTATTCCATCTCTCTTTCTGTTTCTCTGAAGAAGAGAAAAGGGAGGAACTAAATAACAAAAAGGACACTTTTAATGTTGTCCAGGTCAAATCATTTCGCAAAATGTTTTGTTCATGTTCCTGTGGTCCTCATAGTCTGGGTGTTTCACATTCCTCCATCAGAAAAGCCTTCTAGCTGAGGGATCAGAGCAACATCTCATTAACCTTCAGGAGGACTAGGAAGAAACTTTACTGCACCTCACAGACATGGTGGAGGTGGAGGAAAGACATTTTTAATTCCTGCTCTGGTTTAGTTCAAATAGATCTGGACTGATCTGGATTAGTCTGCTCTCATTTGGTTTTGACTGGTCTAGTCTGATCTGATCTGATTTAGTGTTATCTGATCTGAATTCATTTTGTGTGATCTGGTGTCTGGTTTAGTCTGATCTGATCTGGTGTCTGGTTTAGTCTGATCTGATCTGGTGTCTGGTTTAGTCTGATCTGATCTGATCTGGTGTCTGGTTTAGTCTGATCTGATCTGGAATCTGGTTTATTTTGATGGGCTCAAACATCGGAAGTCTTTATGATGGACTGAGGGAGAAAAAGAGAAAGAGAAGCTGTGATGTTGCTACACAAGTCTGCAGTGAGAACAGAACAAAATACAGTGTGTGTGTGGACTTCCAACTTAAACAGACACACACACACACACACACACACACACACACACACACACACACACACACACACACACACACTTTTCAGATGATCCAAATCAAACACACAACCTGAAACAGGACACATCCTAAACACTGAGACAACGCTGCTCTGCTTTAATGCTTTTCATCTCATTTTCAGCTCACATCTCTTTCCTCCAATCGCTGTGTATATCTGATCTCACACTGCATCTGTAACGTTCGTACAGGTTCACACTGCATCAGTAGCATCTGTACAGGTTCACACTGCATCAATGAGGATGGGTTCCCCTTTTGAGTCTGGTTCCTCTTAAGGTTTCTTCCTCATTACATCTAAGGGAGTTTTTCCCTGCCACAGTCTCCACGGCTGCTCATCAGGAATAAACACACACCTTCACCTTCACTTATGATTTCTGTAAAGCTGATCTGAGAAAATGTCTGTTGTGAAAAGCGCAATAGAAATAAACTTGACTTGACTTGACTTGACTGCATCAGTTACACATCTGTACAGATTCACACTGTATCAGTGACACATCTGTGCAGATAACAATGCACCAATAACATGTCTGTGCAGATTCACACTGCAGTTTAGTCATTAACATATGTGCAGATTCACACTGTATCAATAACATATGTACAATTCACACTGTATCAGTAACATCTGTACAGCTTCACACTACAGTTTAAAGAGTCAGGAACATCTGTACAAGTATACACTGCATCAGTAACATCTGTACAGCTTCACACTGCATCAGTAACATCTGTTCAGATTCACTTTGTATCACTAGCATTTACACTGCATCAGTAACATCTGTACAGCTTCACACTGCATCAGTAGCACGCCTGTACAGCTTTACACTTTAATTTCCAGTGTCAGTAACATCTGTACAGATTTTATTCAAATTTTCACCATTGCTCAGATTACTGGATGTTTGTTAAAAATCATTTCTTCTTCTTTCTGTTGTCAACCCCTGTCCTCTACATCTGCCTCTTACACACCAACTACCTGCATGTCTTCCCTCACCACATCCATGAACCTCCTCTTTGGTCTTCCTCTTTTCCTTCTTCCTGGTGGCTCCATCCTCAGCATTCTCCTACTGATATACCCCATGTTCCTCCTCTGCACATGTCCAAACCATCTCAATCTCACCTCCCTCACCTTGTCTCCAAAACGTCCTACATGCGCTGTCCCTCTAATAAACTCATTTCTAATCCTGTCCATCGTCGTCACTCCCAACGAACATCTCAACATCTTCAGCTCTGCTACCTCCAGCTCCACCTCCTGTCTTTTACTCAATGCCACTGTCTCTAATCCATACAACATCTCAGGTCTCACCACAGTCCTATAAACTTTCCCTTTCACTCTCACAGATACTCTTCTATCACAAATCACTCCTGCTATCACTCTTCTCCACCCACTCCACCCTGCCTGCACTCTTTTCTTTGCTTCTCTAACACACTCTCCATTACTTTGCACTGTTGAAAATCATTTAATTTCCTGAAAAATAGTTTTGCATGAAGTCTGCAGGTGGTCATCTGTAAACTCATCACACTCTCACTACAAACAAATAAAAGTGGATAGAAAAGAATTCAGTATGATGAAATAAGGGGGAGATCTGAGTGACTGGGGGCTGTGTGTCTCACAACAAGCATATAGCTGTGGGACAACTAAAAGTAAGAAAGTTACAAAGTAAGACAGAAAGTGAGACACTTAGAAAATGAGATACTTAGAAAGTAAGACAACGAGACAGTAATACAGTTAGAAAGTGAGACAGAGACACAGTGAGACTGTTAGAAAGTGAGTCAGAAAGTTAGACACTTAGAAAAGGAGAAAGTGACACAGTAAGCCAGTTAGAAAGTGAGACAAAGGGACAGTTAGAAAGTGATACAAAGAGACAGTGAGACAGAGGGACAGTTAGAAAGTGAGACAGTCAGAAAGTGAGTCAGTAAACTAAACCTGAGAGTCAGTGTTGTGAAAAAGATTCAACAAGGTGATTTAATAATTCCTCACGCAGATCAGTTTACTGCGCACACACACACACACACACACACACACACACACACACACACACACACACACACACACACACACACACACCAGGCTTGTTTTGAGTATAAAGACAGAAGTGTCTCAGCATGTGATTATGAAGGAAACTGGAGTGTTGGGGAGAAAGTGAAGCAGTAAATCTGGATCTTCGAGTTTTCCGCCCGGCACAAACACACACACACACACACACACACACACACACACACACACACACACACACACACACACACACACACACTGACCACTCAATCCCATAATCCCCTGCTTTGTTCTGCAGGGCATAACTCTGTGACCTTTGACCTCCAGTGGATCCTCTCTTCCTGCTTCCCTCTACTACTTTTTCTTCATCAGCAGCAGAGAGACACCCTGACAAACTGTATTATTCACAGGAAATATCTGTGTGTGTGTGTGTGTGTGTGTGTGTGTGTGTGTGTGTGTGTGTGTGTGTGTGTGTGTGTGTGTGTGTGTGTGTGTGTAGCTGCAGGAATCTTAAGCGTCCATTTCCTCTTATGACACTTTCACGAGTCCCTAAAACACACACACACACACACACACACACACACACACACACACACACAC
>NC_139588.1:24456893-24680209 GCF_946808225.1 Silurus aristotelis | reverse complement strand
TACCCTAACCATAACCCTAGCCCTTACCCTAACCATAACCCTTACCTTTACCCTTACTCTAACCCTTATGCTAACCCTAACCCTAACCCTCACTTTTACCCTTACCCTATGGAATTTTACTACCTGACGAAATTATGGATTTTTAGGTGACGGGACATCAGGCTGTGTGGGACATGTTACTGATGTGATGAACAGAGTTGAGGGTTTATAGAAAAAGCATGTAGAAGAAGAGGAAGATGTTATCTGGAAGCCAGAGTTCGGTCTGAGGGTCAAGTCTGGGGTATACAATAGATATGAGGGATGACTGCTGTATGTCTAACTTCAATGCCATTCACTGTTCGGTCTCCTTCCAGATTGTCAGCACTGCCAGTCCTTTTAGATAAACAAGTGTGAAGTTCATGGTCCAGCTCTCTTCATCCATGATACACCTGTTCCATATAGGGTCACTGGCAGAGCCAGACAGACTCTTCCACCTCATCTGGAGATCCGGGTGTCTGGTATTCCTGAAGCAGGGCTGGGAGTGTTTAATAAAGTGGGAAACTGTTTCTGTTGGTGCACACTTTGGGCCTTACTCCGGTCACACTGTTGTCAGAGCTCCCAAATGGTCTAGCGGTTAGGATTCCTGGTTTTCACCCAGGCGGCCTGGGTTCGACTCCCGGTATGGGAAGGGGATTTTTTCTTAACTTACATTTTTTTTTACAATTTCTAATGTAACAATCGCTTTGTATTAGGTATTTTTAATATTATATCATTTTTATATTAATTCATTATTAACACTAGCCCTTACCCTTGCCATAACCCTTACAGTTACCCTTACCATCATGTTTCTATTGCTTTATAATCTGGAGGCTACTCACTATTATAATCCATCTTCAGTGATTCGTACTGGTCAAAATACAGTAAATATATTCTACCGGTTAATTAAGGAAACTGCATCAATTAAAGACACATTTTACTGTATAACCCCGACCCTAACCTTAACCCTTACCTTTCCCCTTACCCTTACCCTAACCCTTACCTTTAAACTTACCCTTACTCTAACCCTTACCCTAACTCTTACACTAACCCTTACCCTAACCCTTACCCTAACTCTTACACTAACCCTTACCTTTACCCTTACCCTTGCTCTAACCCTTACCCTAACTCTTACACTAACCCTTACCTTTACCCTTACCCTTGCTCTAACCCTTACCCTAACCCTTACTCTAACCCTTACCCTAACCCCTACCCTTACCTTTACCATTACTCTAACCCTTACCCTAACCTTAACCCTAACCCTAAATCCTAACCCTAACAGCTAACCTGAACACCAACACTTACCTTTATGCTAACCCTAACCCTTACCCTAACCTTTACCCTAACCCTTACCTTTACCCTAACCCTAACCGAACCCTTACCCTTACCCCAACACTTACCTTTATGCTAACCCTAACCCTTACCTTTACCCTTAGAACCCTTATCCTGACCCTAACCCTAAACCTTAATCTAACACTTATCCTTACCCTAACCCTAACCCGTACCTTTTACCTTACTCTAAACGTTACCCTTACCCTAACCCTTACACTATCTTTTACCCTAACCCTAACCCTTACCTTTACTCTAACCCTTATACTGACCCTAACCGTAACCCTAACCCTTACCCTAAACCTAACCCTAACCCTTACCTTTACCCTTACTCTAACCCTTACCCTAACCCTTATTCTAACCCTAACCTTTACCTTAACCCTTACTCTAACCCTTACCCTTACCCTTACCCTTACAGTAACCCTAACCCTTAACTTTACCCTTACTCTAACCCTTACGCTAACCCTAACTCTAACCCTTACCCTTACCCTTACCCTATGGAATTTTAATACCTGAAGAAATGATAGATGTTTAGGTGACGGGACATAAGGCTGTGTGGGACATGTTACTGATGTGATGAACAGAGTTGAGGGTTTATAGAAAAAGCATGTAGAAGAAGAGGAAGATGTTATCTGAAAGCCAGAGTTCGGTCTAAAGGGGTCAAGTCTGGGGTATACGATAGATATGAGGGATGACTGCTGTAGGTCTTCAATGCCATTCGCTGTTCGGCCTCCTTCCAGATTGTCAGCACTGCCAGTCCTTTTACATCAACAAGTGTGAAGTTCATGGTCCAGCTCTCTTCATCCATGATACACCTGTTCCAATTGGGGTCACTGGCAGAGCCAGACAGACTCTTCCACCTCATCTGGAGATCCGGGTGTCTGGTATTCCTGATGCAGGGCTGGGAGTGTTTAATAAAGGGGGAGACGGTTTCTGTTGGTGCATACCTAGCGCCTTACTCCGGTCACACTGTTGTCAGAGCTCCCATATGGTCTAGTGGTTAGGATTCCTGGTTTTCACCCAGGCAGCCTGGGTTCGACTCCCGGTATGGAAAGTGGATTTTTTTCTTAACTAAATTTGTTTTTTACAATTTCTAATGTAACAATTACTTTGTATAACCCTAACCCGAACCCTTACCTTTATCCTAACCCTAACCCTAACCCTTAACCTAACCCTTACCTTAACCCTTACCTTTATCCTAACCCTAACCCTTACCTTTACCCTTACTCCAACCCTTTTCCTGACCCTAACCCTTAATCTTACACTTACCCTTACCCTAACCCTTACCCTAACCCTTACCTTTAACCTTACTCTAACCCTTACCCTAACCGTAACCCTAACCCTAAACCTAACCCTTACCTTTACCCTTACACTTACCCTAACCCTTACCTTTATCCTTACTCTAAACCTTACCCTTACCCTTACCTTTACACTACATTTTACCCTAACCCTAACCCTTACTTATATCTTTACTCTAACCCTTACCCTAACCATAACCCTAACCCTTACCCTAAACCTAACCCTTACCTTTACCCTTACTCTAAACCTTACCCTAACCCTTACTCTAACCCTTACCCTAACCCTAACCTTTACCTTAACCCTTACTCTAACCCTTACCCTAACCCTTACCCTTAACCTTACCCTTACCTTTACCCTTACTCTAACCCTAACCCTTACCTTTACCCTTACCCTATGGAATTTCAATACTTGATGAAATGATGGATTTTTAGGTGACGGGACATCAGGCTGAGTGGGACATGTTACTGATGTGATGAACAGAGTGGAGGGTTTATAAAAAAAGCATGCAGAAGAGGATGATGTTATCTGGAAGCCAGAGTTTCGGTCTGAGGGTCAAGTCTGGGGTATACAATAGATATAAGGGATGACTGCTGTATGTCTAACTTCAATGCCATTCGCTGTTCGGTCTCCTTCCAGATTGTCAGCACTGCCAGTCCTTTTACATCAACAAGTGTGAAGTTCATGGTCCAGCTCTCTTCATCCATGACACACCTGTTCCAATTGGGGTCACTGACAGAGCCAGACAGACTCTTTCACCTCATCTGAAGATCCGGGTGTCTGGTATTCCTGATGCACGGTCTGTTTGTGCACACTTTGGGCCTTACTCCGGTCACACTGTTGTCAGCGCTCCCATATGGTCTAGCGGTTGGGATTCCTGGTTAGGGTTAGGGTTGGTGGACAGAGAAGAAGCAATGACCAGTGGCTACTTATTGGTTGTGAGTTACTTTGTGAACATGCATGTTACTGCAGGACCCGAGTTGGATAAAAGTAGATCTTTTGGATATGTTTGTTTTAAGATATACAAGAGGCAACAATTTGAGCGATACATTGATGCCAAGAGAGACATGAAGGCTAACTGGATGAGGTAAAAAACACTTTCATAACTCTGTAAGTCTATCAGGTCAGTGGTGTGGGTATTTTATTTTTGATTATATTAGAATATATTTCTTTCCCTGTTATCCCTTACTGGTGTCTCCTCATCCCTTTATCTTTCATCTCTTTTCTCTCTTGTGCTGTCTGTTTGTCTGGTTATTTTTTAGATACGTGAACTGTGCTCATGACATTGAAGAGCAGAATCTCGGGAAGCAGTTTACTCAGCAAAATACACTCCATCGACACCGGCGCATTCACACAGGCAAGAAACTGTATTACTGCACAACAGTGTGGGAAGAATTTTAATGAAGGGGGTAATCTCAGGACATCCCAGCATATTCACAACAGGTGTGGAAAGTGTTGTTTTTGAGAAAAGAGCTCTTAAAGCACACCCACGCATTCACCAGCGAAAAAAACGTTCGTTGCATCGAGTGCGGAAAACGTTTTAATCAACAGAGTCATCTGCAGCATCAGCAGCGCATTCACACCGGAGAGAAACTGTATCATTGCTTGCAGTGTAGAAAGAGATTTAAGGGCAAAGTGAATTTCCGAACCCACCAGCGCATTCACACGGGAGAGAAACTGTATTACTGCACACAGTGTGGGAAGAGCTTTACGCAAAAGAGTCACCTCGATGGTCATAAACACCTTCACACGGGGGAGAAACCGCATCAGTGCAGGCAGTGTGGGAAGACTTTCATCCGACAAAGTGATCTCAAGCAACACCAGCGCCTTTACACAGGAGAGAAACCCTTCTGCTGCTTGGAGTGTGGGAAGAGCATTAATAAAGCTAGTTCTTTCCAACATCACAGGAGAAAGGCCGTACCAGTGCTCCGGGTGCGGGAAGAGTTTCACTCAGCAAAGCCATCTTCAGTTTCATGAGTGAGTTCACTCAGAGGAGAAGCCACACAGTTGCTCGGAGTAAGAGTTTTATTCGAAAAAGTGATTTTCAGAAACATCGCCAAATTCACACAGGAGTAAGGTCCTATCAGTGCTCAGAGTGCGGGAGGAGCTTCACCCAACTGAGCAATCTTCAAAGACACCAGCGCATCCATGCCATCGAGAAGCCATATCTCTGCTCAAAGTGTGGAAAAGGTTTTTCACGTCAATGTCAACTGTGATTTCCGAACACACCAGTGCACTCATACTGGGGAGAAACCATATCATTGCACTCGGTGTGGGAAGAGTTTCTCCACTGTCAGTAACTTCTTGCTAAACACTATCTTGTATCTCCCTTGTAATTTGGATAGTTTATAAGCAAATGTTTCGGCAGAAAATACTTCCAAAAGACTTCATGAAGCAATTCCAATTCCTCGAGTAAATGTTTGGAGGTCTGAAAGGAATTTAAGCTCTACGAACCCAGTGTGTAAATAAATTTGTTCTCGGATTTTCTTTTTAAATACATAGTAATTTACTGAGGTGTTTCAGTGGTTTTTAACAGCACCTACAGAAAATCCTTACATTTTTAAATGGGTGTGGGATTTACAGAGCAGTATACGAGAAAAAAACGAAGACTTTTTGTATACAATGGTTTTGTGTTCACACATTTTAATATTTCACTGAACATCTCTAGAATAAAATGTTTTTACAGCAATATATAGATTATTTATGATAATTTGTTATAAGATAAACTCACTCACCTGACCAACTGATGTACAGTCTCATCCACAAGTAGATTAGATTAGATTAGATTAGATTTAACTTTATTGTCATTACACATGTACAAGTACAAGGCAACGAAATGCAGTTTGGGTCTAACCAGAGTGCAATAACAGCAAGTGCAGGATATACAGTTTTTACATGATTTACATAAGTTAAATAAATGTGTAATATAGGACTATAAACAGTCATTTACAGATGTATATGTACTATGAATATAATATAATATACAGATGGATATATATGTACCATGAACATAATATACAGATGCCTATTACTATACACAGAAATTTGCAGAAGGATGTGAACGGTGAGCATAATATTTTGCTATTACTATAAACAGTAAACAGGGTATATATATACAATGTTAGTACTGGAAAAGCTGGTAGGAATGTGCTTCCAGAAAGTTGAAGCTTTACCATCTTCTCAATGGGCTGAGGGTATGTTTAGGTCTGTGGTGTTTTGGGTTAGTTGAAAGCTGAACCTGCTTCAAACCTGCTAAAAACCTGCTTATTTCCAGCCTCCCTTGTAGCAAAAACTGGACCTGCTCATGGTAACCCACACGAATTCATAAGATTAGGTAACATTCAGGTTGACTAGAACTCCCACTGAATTTAGATACATTAAGTGGTCTGTTTTGATCCAAATGATCTTTGCTCATTTACCATGAGACTGTTCACTGTAGTGTACAAGGAGATGTTAGACATGCTCTTGGAGGCCTGCCCCTTACCTGCACCCTCTGATCTACAGTGGTGTCAGAATATAGAACAATAAAATGAAATCCCTTCTGTTGAAAATACATTTACACAATTACCTGTTCAAGAGCAACGAGGGCATGAAGAGTGCAGCCCCACAGACCCAGACTAACAGACAGGCTTTAAAGGTTTATACAATCAATCCTTTTTCTTAAAATGTGTCCTAGCATTTCTCATTGTGGCCTTGGAAACTATCTTTCCAGGTGTGCCTCTGTCCTAATGGTTCTTTATGGGATTAGAAACTTTCCAGCCAGGTTTTAAACCCCAGAGGCTGGGCTGATGCCAGAATTGAAGTTCAGAGCCTTCAGATTACTCAGCATGCCACTTCTTTTTATTCCACTGGGATGAAAAGCATCCATTTAATGTCCAGAACAGTTGCGTTATACAAGTCATGATATTTGGCCATTTGAGGTTCATAAAATGCTGATGGAACTTCTGGATTGTGCCAGACACACATGATATGGTCTATAAATCATATCAGTGGTGATCTGCTCTGTCTGGAGTGAATCTGTTTAACTTATTCGCAAAGTAAATTAATAGTTGCAGATGAGATTTTTTTCCATGCATCATGCTTGAGTCAATGTTGTAGGACCTCAGCAGGATATCAGAAGTAGCTCCATAGGAACCCATTGGCTATTACTCTCTACAGATGGTAAAATCCAGGTTGGACTTGTTTCCAGGCCTTCTGAAGCCAAAGTTATATTTTGCAGCCCAGCTATCAGTTTACATTCAGCTGAAAAATATTGCAGAATCTTAACCCTCTACTGCACACATTTTGCTGGTTCATGATAGAAATAATTTCGCATCATTTTGGGATATTTTATTGATAAAAATCCTTTTTGATTTTTTTCAACCACCCCTCCAAAAAAATGTTTTTTGTTGTCTAGGGGCAAAGTTGTGCAACAATGGTACAGAATCACAGAGAAAACTGTGAATTCACAGATCATATAACAAAACTCAAAAGTGTAACACATTTACAAAATCCTTTAAAAATGTAACAAAATAATTCAGCGCAAACGTTAAAAGCACTTTAAACATATTTACATATTAGATTTGATCCAGGTGTGTGTTTGTTTCATGTAGTGTGTTGTGTTATTTTATGTACCTCGTTCTGTGTAAAATTTCAAAAAACAGTTCTCTGCTGTTTTATACGTCACTTAGGGTGTTCCAGTACACCCCGGAACTATGCACCTTCTCTTCTTGTCACACATTATTGGCCAATGTGAGGTATTGTCCAAGCTGACATCCTGGTTAGGAATGGGAGCCATGGGCCCCTGCCCCTGCTTCCTCCCATCATTTTATGATTTGCACAGACTATGTGGTATTTGGGACTTGAAGGCATTCAGCGAATCCAACAAGTCAACACCTCCCATGTGCTAATTGTAAGTGAAGACTGCTGCAGGGAATGGGACCTCGATCTTTCTCTTTTAGCCTCTGTCCCATCTTTTGACATAAGATATAGTGTAAGCACCAACCAGTTGTCAAAGAACAATGAAATTAAAATCTTTTGATATTGTTTTTGCTAGGTGCAGTACTACATTCCCACTTGCCCCTACATCTGGAAGCTCAGGTGGATAGGCAGCTTTCCCAGTATAAATCTTAAAATTGTGTGGAATGCCGTCCTCCAAGAATTTGTAACCCCATTTTTTTGGTTTACTGGGGAGGTATTGCTTGAATCTGCTCTTGCCCTTAAAGAGTAATATTTGTTCATCCACACTTAATGTCTCACACATAGGCAGTTCTTTTAGCTTGGTAAGGATGTGATTTATAAAAGGCCGAATCTTGTATAGCACATTGTAGTCAGCCATTCTTGTGGGCTGTAAACTGTTTTTGCTGCAATAAAAAAAAAATCTTTTGATTACCTTTCACCATGCAAAAGGCATCACATCAGCAACACATGCAATGCAATGTGTTAAAAAACACAAGGGTTTATACTGTGCATAAATACAGTCATATGCGATGTCATAATATGTGATGACATCAAAACACATTGTCAGCAAAAACATCCTTAAATACTACCCCTTATTGCACAACGTTGCATTTACATTTACATTTGCGGCATTTAGCAGACGCCCTTATCCAGAGCAACGTACAAAAGTGCTTTGAGTCTCTAGTAATGAAAAAATCTACACTGGTATGCAATATAACAAACTTAATATAAATATAACCCTTGAATTCTACAAGCTTGGAAGTGCTTGTAGAATTCAAGGGTTATATTTTATATTAAGTTTGTAATCTTGCATACCAGTGCAGGTTTTGTTGTCCTGAGGCAACAAAAAGAAAAACGTAATTTCTAAAAATTCAAAATAACAAAAAATCTTTAGACCATGATAAAAAGCTTCTCTATGCCTTCACACATGCACATATATTTTAATTTACAGTTCATTTCAATTTAAATAAGATTACCAAAGTAAACAATATTACCTTGTCCTCACACCATGTGGCAGAAAAGGAAGTCCCGCCTTCAAATAATGATGCATATGGACTCCCAGACCTTATTGGATTGTTCCTTTATACTTTTTAACTATTCTAGTTGATTGCAAAATATTTAAAGAGACATCCACTAGATATAGGGTTTAAGAAATTATTTTGTTGCCCGAGGGCAACGCTGTGCAGTAGAGGGTTAATATTTTATTGACTCGACAAAAACTAAAAGTCAAACCTTGTTATTGCCAATTTAATTACATTTTATTTATACAGCACAAAGGGTAAAGGTGGTGAGGAAAAACTCTTTCAGATATCATGAGGAAGAAACCTTAAGAGATCAGACCCAAAAGGGAACTTTATCATAAATAATTTCTCTATAAATTTAAAAACATTAAATATACTCCTGGTTTGAGCAGAAACTTGTTACAGGTTTAAGTCTGTTGTACCAATTAGTAACTGTTCAATGATGGAAACTGTAAAGCAAACTGTTCTTAACGGTTCTTTTGAAGAGCATCTACAGTCCTTTTTACAGTTTCTGACTGGTACCATCCACACTAATCCCATTGTGATCTTCATGCTGTCCATCTGGGGCCCTCTTTAGCAGCAAAGAGTTTTTTTCAGTGGTAACTTTGATCAGAAGTAGGGCATCAGATTGGATTAAAGGCGGTGTCAAAGATGAAGAACTTTTTTTGTAGCTATGATGGCTGAACCCAATTCAAATTATACCAGACCTTCTAGCAGAACCTGAAACCCTTCCCGCACTCAGCATCTTTTATTTCTGGAACAAAAACATTAAGAAGTATTAGAATTAAAATGGTGCAAAGTGCCTGTGATTTCAACAGAAAACTCACTAATTTTTTACAAGAGTTACATTTACCCCATACTGTCGTTGTACAGAGATCTTCCTCATCATCCTCATCATCACTGATATGGTTCCTCCCCCGTGTGAATGTGTAAATGTGTTTGGAGGTGACTCTGTTGATTAAAACTTTTCCCGCAGTCCGAGCAGCAATGCGGCTTTTCTCCGGTGTGAACGCGCCGGTGTATCTGGAGGTCGCAAAGAGTACACCTGGAGCAGGAGATGATTTTAAACTCAGCATCTTTTATTTCTGGAACAAAAACATTAAGAAGTATTAGAATTAAAATGGAGCAAAGTGCCTGTGATTTCAAAAGAAAACTCACCAATTTTTAACAAGAGTTACATTTACCCCATACTGTCGTTGTACAGAGATCATCCTCATCATCCTCATCATCATCTTCATAATCAGACACCCCTCCTAAATATTTTTGCTCTGATGGTCCACAACCTCCACAATACAAATTCACCATGATGACTTACGGAGATCTTCAGGTTGTTCCTTTTTTACATGTTTCTGCTGGTCCACAGATAAAGATCTTGGGTCACCTGAAATTAACATGAAATACAAAACCACAATATGAAAGTTCTGTGAGTGCTGTGGAGCATCAGACTGGACAGTGATGCACATTTCTGTCTTACAGAACATGTCCTCATCTTCAGGTTCTTTCTTTTTTACAAGTTTCTGATGTTCTAGAGAGCTTGATGTCCCTTCACCTAAAGCCAAACAAGTTTCTGTTGGAGCAGGAGCATGTAGGTTTGTTTTGGAGACGCATGGTCGGACCTCTGATGATTCCATCGTAAGATCTTATTAAGAGATCCTGGAAGAGGAGAAAACTCCACTCACTACAGAACAAACTAAACACGTCAGTTTTGTAAGCATCTCCGCTTACCATCTTAAATGGTCATTTAAGAAATAAATGCTAATGCTAACAACTAGCAGTGTCTGGTCATGCCATCGTCATCACCCCGAGAGAGTTTTAGCAATTTCCTGATCACTAGTGATTAGAAGATCAGATCAGTTTACCGACTCTGATCTTTGAATCTTTGTTCAACAAAGTCAACAAATAAACAAAATGAAATTATTCCGACAAGTCTAATGATGTGAACGTTTTAATTGCAGGACAAAGAAAGAGAAAATTTGAATGCAGCCAAGAACAAATACTTAGAAACAGAAATAATTTTGTTCACGTTGTGTTTGGTGCAACATGATCAGTTTATTAGTTCATTTGTTAGTTGTAGAGAAATGTTTGAGTAAATAAGCGTAGATCTGCTTTACTTAGTGTTAAAACAGCTTATGCCAATATCCTCCAGCATTATTTAGTATTCAGCATTAATTTCAGCAGTATTACCCTCAGTGGTCGTCTAACACAGTGGTCCCCAACCCCCGGGCTGTGGACCAGCACCGGTCTGCTGGTTAATTGGTACCGGGCCGCACAAAAAGAATACATAACTTACATTATTTCCGTTTTATTTATTATCTAATTCTGAATGATGTTTTATTTTGGAAAATGACCGGATTCTCTGCTCCACATGTGTCTGTGACTCACTCTCGATGCATGTCATGATGTTTCGGTCACATGTCTTACCTCCATCCTCTACCTTCTTAAAGGGGCTCCGGCCGCTAACACATAATACATTACTGCTAAATTCAAACCCCCAAGCGATCAAAATGAACAAACAACAACACAGTGATTCATGTTTATTATTAGATTTAGAAAATTCCAGATTTAATGGTCGTATCATTTTATTTTGTTGTATTTATCCACCACACCTTAAAGACCGGGTTGTGAAAATATTGTCCCACATTAAACCGGTCCGTGGCGCAGAAAAGGTTGGAGACCGCTGGTATAACAGTTCTGCATTATGTAGAGATACTTAGTTATGTAACGAGTGAATGTACAGAGGAACTGCAGTGGACGAGCGCCTTGTAGTACGAGAATATCTGTGTATGAGACGTTTTACTAGTAAAAACCTTTGTAGGAGAACGAGCATATTTCTGGAAGACGAGCATTTCGTTTTGCTGCATTTGGTTCCAGTCATTAGTTTTGCTCGTCGCTTATCACATCCGTCCCCAGGCTTCATGCTCAGTCACCTTATGGACATTGAGTAAAAGACAGGATGTGGAGCTGGAGGTAGCAAAGCTGAAGATGTTGAGATGTTCGTTGGGAGTGATGAGAATGGACAGGATTAGAAATTAGTTTATTAGAGGGAAAGCGCATGTAGGACATTTTGGTGACAAGGTGAGGGAGGTGAGATTAAGATGGTTTGGACATGTGCAGAGAAGGGACATGGGGTATATCAGTAGGAAAATGCTGAGGATGGAGACACCAGGAAGGAGGAAAAGAGAAAGAGCAAGGAGGAGGTTCATGGATGTGGTGAGCAGTGTTGGGCAGTAACGTGTTACTAGTTACTAGTAACGCGTTACTTTTAAAAATAAAGTAACTTCGTTAGCGTTAGCGTGTGGTGCGTTACCCGTTAAATGAATGAATTTGGGCTGAAGTGTAGACTACAGCCTAACCTGCTTACAGCAGGAAGCATTGTAGGATTACCGGATTACCCTCTGTATACACGAAGAAGATGCACTGTGGGCGTGTCTCTGTTTATTCAGGTCTGTGCGGCAGTAATGGCGAGTCGAGGCGAGAGCAAGACGAGTTTCTCAAAGTGGAAATATGATCATTATTTCACTTTAGTTGAGCATAAAGACAAAAACTTTTTAGTCAAATGTAAGCTGTGTGTTTCTGGTTCGAAGCTCGTATCTACTGCGATAAACAGCAACTCCAATCTGTTGAAGCTCCTCCAGGAACTCCATGCCTGAGGAGCTAGAAGCTATGCGCTAACCCGGTGTTCTGTTCTACATTGTTGATAGTTTTTATACTTCAGCTGTGAAAGGAACATGTTTAAGAGCTCAACACAACAGCAGAAGCAACTTTAGTGTTTGATTGTGAATCTATTATTCAGTTTGTTTTGTTGTTTATTTCAGAAATCCTTGTGATATATTCAGTTTGTGCTGCTCTGACTTATATAAAATATAAAATAGTGTTTATAAAATAGTGTTTATAAATTACTGTGTTTAAGTCAGTTTTGTGTTTGTATGGATCATAACGCATAAAAGGGCATTAATGGAAACATTAAAGAACGTTCTTTAAAAAGTAACTAAAAAGTTACTTTTAACAGTAACGCATTACTTTTTGATGTAAGTATTTACCAAAGTAAAGGAGTTACTTTTTGAATGAAGTAACGAGTAACTAACTAGTTACTATTTTTTAGTAACTAGCACAACACTGGTGGTGAGGGAAGACATGCAGGTAGTTGGTGTGAAAGAGGCAGATGTAGAGGACAGGGGGGTATTGAGGCAGATGATCTGCTGTGGCGACCCCTAATGGGAGCAGCCGAAAGAAGAAGAAAAAGTCTCTTCTGGTCCAAATGGTTCATTTCCGTTACCAGGACCAGGGGTTTAATTTTCACCTGACAAATAAACAATGACTCGGATTGAATCAAATCATTTCAGTTTTTTGTACAGAAACTACGGCTCATTTACAGCCAACACCGAAAATACGAAACACTCGATCCTGAGTTCACTCTCCGATTTTTTTCTCAGAATACATTCTTTAAGACCTTTCATAGTGAATTTACATTATTAATGACCACTAGTGACCTTCAAGCAGTAATCAAAATTATTCCAAATAGTGTATACTTGTACACAATTTCAGCAACAATTAATTTAAGAAATTAACTGCATTATTTTACATGGATGAATCTCAAATAGGAAATAAAAATACTCTTCCACTCATTAAATAAATCATAAAATAAAATAAATATTTCACTATATTAAACTTCGCAGATTTGAATGGTTTTGTCATTAATCCGTTTTTCACTCGGACTGTATTCCGAATCTCTCGTTTTGATTATGTAGTGCACTATATCTAGGGTTCATACGCCCTGTATCCGGTGTTCACTTTAAAGGGAGTACATAGGGATTTGGGATTCGGCTGCTCCTGTTGAGGAAGTAGCAGAGATGCTCATTAAACTTACCTCAGGTTTTAGAGCAGAACACAGAGAAAATTCTCAAAACTGGAACAAAAACACGGGTTTATAGTTAAATTCATTAAATCTGTGAGATATTTTATATTATATATATATATATATATATATATATATATATATATACAGTGGGTACGGAAAGTATTCAGACCCCCTTAAATTTTTCACTCTGTTATATTGCAGCCATTTGCTAAAATTATTTAAGTTGATTCTTCTTCCTCATGAATGTACACACAGCTCCCCATACTGACAGAAAAACACAGAATTGTTGACATTGTTGCAGATTTATTAAAAAAGAAAAACTGAAATATCACACGGTCCTAAGTATTCAGACCCTTTGCTGTGACACTCATATATTTAACTCAGGTGCTCTCCATTTCTTCTGATCATCCTTGAGATGGTTCTACACCTTCATTTGAGTCCAGCTGTGTTTGATTATACTGATTGGACTTGATTAGGAAAGCCACACACCTGTCTATATAAGACCTTCCAGATCACAATGCATGTCAGAGCAAATGAGAATCATGAGGTCAAAGGAACTGCCTGAAGAGCTCAGAGACAGAATTGTGGCAAGGCACAGATCTGGCCAAGGTTACAAAAAGATTTCTGCTGCACTTAAGGTTCCTAAGAGCACAGTGGCCTCCATAATCCTCAAATGGAAGACGTTTGGGACGACCAGAACCCTTCCTAGAGCTGGCCGTCCGGCCAAACTGAGCTATCGGGGGAGAAGAGCCTTGGTGAGAGAGGTAAAGAAGAACCCAAAGATCACTGTGGCTGAGCTCCAGAGATGCAGTCAGGAGATGGGAAAAAGTTGTAGAATGTCAACCATCACTGCAGCCCTCCACCAGTCGGGGCTTTATGGCAGAGTGGCCCGACGGAAGCCTCTCCTCAGTGTAAGACACATGAAAGCCCGCATGGAGTTTGCTAAAAAACACCTGAAGGACTCCAAGATGGTGAGAAATAAGATTCTCTGGTCTGATGAGACCAAAATAGAACTTTTTGGCCTTAATTCTAAACGGTATGTGTGGAGAAAACCAGGCACTGCTCATCACCTGTCCAATACAGTCCCAACAGTGAAGCATGGTGGTGGCAGCATCATGCTGTGGGGGTGTTTTTCAGCTGCAGGGACAGGACGACTGGTTGCAATCGAGGAAAAGATGAATGCGGCCAAGTACAGGGATATCCTGGACAAAAACCTTCTCCAGAGTGCTCTGGACCTCAGACTGGGCCGAAGGTTTACCTTCCAACAAGACAATGACCCTAAGCACACAGCTAAAATAACGAAGGAGTGGCTTCACAACAACTCCGTGACTGTTCTTGAATGGCCCAGCCAGAGCCCTGACTTAAACCCAATTGAGCATCTCTGGAGAGACCTAAAAATGGCTGTCCACCAACGTTTACCATCCAACCTGACAGAACTGGAGAGGACCTGCAAGGAGGAATGGCAGAGGATCCCCAAATCCAGGTGTGAAAGACTTGTTGCATCTTTCCCAAAAAGACTCCTGGCTGTATTAGATCAAAAGGGGGCTTCTACTAAATACTGAGCAAAGGGTCTGAATACTTAGGACCATGTGATATTTTAGTTTTTCTTTTTTAATAAATCTGCAACAATGTCAACAATTCTGTGTTTTTCTGTCAGTATAGGGAGCTGTGTACATTCATGAGGAAGAAGAATGAACCTAAATGATTTTAGCAAATGGCTGCAATATAACAAAGAGTGAAGAATTTAAGGGGGTCTAAATACTTTCCGTACCCACTGTATATAAAAAGAGATATGTATCGATGTTTACCTCAGTGAGGAAAATCTACCGGAAAAGATCTGCAGCTTCTCTTCCACTGGTGCTGAGTTCATGATCACAGCGCCACCTGCTTATTTTATTATTTTATTTATTTATTTGTCACCTCCTATTTCAGTTAAACTAGAGATCCATTTGGTGAAATATGACTCCACTAAAAGTGCCCCTTTACACTTTCACTTGTTTTTGCCTTCAAATGTCTTTAAGTATCCAAAGTAGTGATTTATTATAACTATAATGTTCCTACTACTATTTTAATCACAAGATTCTTTAATCACCTCAGTTTATGTGAAAAGACTCGAATGTGACTCTCAGCACACTGATCTATTAATAGAATGATATTAATGACTCAGACACTGATTTATTACAATTATAAAGAGCACAAAACCTTCTTGTCGTCTATTTTAAAAAAATCATATGAGACCACGTGTGGTGGTGAGTTCGAGTCTGGAGTTTCTTCATTTATTCCTCTCTAAATGTTGTGCTTGCTGTTGAACTGATGCTGACCTGTATGTTGGTGATAAATAGATACACCAAGCACCGTAACGGAACGACTGACTTCACAAAATGTAGATGAGTAAAAAGATATTTGACTTTGAAATGTAGTGAAGTTACAGTAAAAGTCTCTCCAAATGGAAACACTTCAGTAAAGTACAGACACGTGAAAAGGCGACTGGTAAAGGAGCCTATTGGCTGTTAAAGGTATACAAATAAATCAGTTTCTATGAGATGTGAACATGTTGGTGTTGTTCAAGACTACTTTTCTGGGTGAAACCCTTCCCACACTGTGAGCACTGATGCTGCTTCTCTCCCGTGTGGATTTGCAGGTGTCTCTTCAGGTGGCTCTGTTGATTAAAACTCTTCCCACACTGTGCACAGCCATATGGCTTTTCTCCACTGTGAACACGCTGGTGTATTGTGAGACTGCCTTTTTCTCTGAACATCTTCTGACAATATGAGCACTGAAACAGCTTTTCTCCCGAGTGAGTGCGTTGGTGTCGCTGTAGATGGCTGCGTTGATTAAAACTCTTCCCGCACTCTGAGCAGTGATACGGTTTCTCTCCCGAATGAATGCGCAGGTGCAGATCGAGATTGCACTGGCGGTTAAAACTCTTGCCGCACTGCGAGCAGGAATACGGCTTCTCCCCCGTGTGAATGTTCAAGTGCCTTTGAAGGTTGTTGAGCTGATTAAAACTCTTTCCGCACTGTGTGCAGTGATAGGGCTTTTCTCCATTGTGAATGCGCTGATGAACTCGGAGATGACGTTTACCGGTAAACATCTTCCCACACTGGGAGCAGCGGTATGGTTTTTCCCCCGTGTGAACGTGTAAGTGCGCTCGGAGGTGACTCTGTTGATTAAAACTCGTTCCACACTGGGAGCAGCGGTACGACTTGTCCCTACTGTGAATGCGCTGGTGCACGTTGAGGTTACCTTTATCTATAAACATCTTCGTACAGTACGAGCACTGATAGGGTTTTTCTCCCGAGTGGATGCGCTGATGTCTCTGAAGGTTACTCTGTTTCGAAAAACTCTTGCCACACTCCAAGCAGTGGTATGGCTTCTCTCCGGTGTGAATGCGCTCGTGGAGTTGGAGATCACTTTTCCGTATAAAACTTTTCCCGCACTCTGAGCAGCGATAGGGATTTTCTCCGTTGTGTGTACGCTGGTGTACTTGGAGATTGTAGTGTTGGGTAAAACTCTTGCCACACTCCAAGCACTGATACTTCTTCTCTCCTTTGTGAATCTTCTGGTGTCGTCTGAGATAACGCAGGTCAGTAAAACTCTTTCCACACTGGGAGCAGGGATAGACCTCTTCCTGCATCTGTTTATTAGGCATGTTAGTGCCAAGTATATTAGAGGTGGATTGCTGAATGCTGGAGCTTGTTGTGGTCATGACAGTCTCATTTTTTATCTCCCCTAATTTCATGAGTCTCTCATATTCCTTATAGTGGTGCCTTTGGATGTGTTTGTGGAGGGAAATTTGAGATGTATAGAAAAATGAACACCAGGAGCAGTAGAAGATTCCATGGTTCATGTCTGGAGCAGAAAATAAACAGTATTAGAAACTCATTGTGGAAAACAGCTACCAGAATAAAAATTTAAGATTTAAGTGTAGACTGCATGTCATGCCTGGTCAGTGTGTGTATATATATATATATATATATATATATATATATATATATATATATATATATATATATATATATATATATATATATATATATATATATATATACAGTGAGGAAAATAAGTATTTGAACACCCTGCTATTTTGCAAGTTCTCCCACTTAGAAATCTTGGAGGGGTCTAAAATTGTCATCGTAGGTGCATGTCCACTGTGAGAGACATAATGTAAATAAAAAAATCCAGAAATCACAATGTATGATTTTTTAACTATTTATTTGTGTGATGCAGCTGCAAATAAGTATTGAACACCTGAGAAAGTCAATGTTAATATTTGTTTGTTTGCAATTACAGAGGTCAAATGTTTCCTGTAGTTTTTCACCAGGTTTGCACACACTGCAGGAGGGATTTTGACCCACTCCTCCACACAGATCTTCTCTAGATCAGTCAGGTTTCTGGCCTGTCGCTGAGAAACATGGAGTTTGAGCTCCCTCCAAAGATTCTCTATTGGGTTTAGGTCTGGAGACTGGCTAGGCCACGCCAGAACCTTGATATGCTTCTTACAGAGCCACTCCTTGGTTATCCTGGCTGTGTGCTTCGGGTCATTGTCATGTTGGAAGACCCAGCCTCGACCCATCTTCAATGCTCTAACTGAGGGAAGGTGGTTGTTTCCCAAAATCTCGCAATACATGGCCCCGGTCATCCTCTCCTTAATACAGTGCAGTCGCCCTGTCCCATGTGCAGAAAAACACCCCCAAAGCATGATGCTACCACCCCCATGCTTCACAGTAGGGATGGTGTTCTTGGGATGGTACTCATCATTCTTCCTCCTCCAAACACGTTTAGTGGAATTATGACCCAAAAGTTCTATTTTGGTCTCATCTGACCACATGACTTTCTCCCATGACTCCTCTGGATCATCCAAATGGTCATTGGCAAACTAAAGACATGCCTGGACATGTGCTGGTTTAAGCAGGGGAACCTTCCGTGCCATGCATGATTTCAAACCATGACGTCTTAGTGTATTACCAACAGTAACCTTGGAAACGGTGGTCCCAGCTCTTTTCAGGTCATTGACCAGCTCCTCCCATGTAGTTCTGGGCTGATTTCTCACCTTCCTTAGGATTATTGAGACCCCACGAGGTGAGATCTTGCATGGAGCCCCAGTCCGAGGGAGATTGACAGTCATGTTTAGCGTCTTCCATTTTCTAATGATTGCTCCAACAGTGGACCTTTTTTCGCCAAGCTGCTTGGCAATTTCCCCGTAGCCCTTTCCAGCCTTGTGGAGGTGTACAATTTTGTCTCTAGTGTCTTTGGACAGCTCTTTGGTCTTGGCCATGTTAGTAGTTGGATTCTTACTGATTGTATGGGGTGGACAGGTGTCTTTATGCAGCTAACGACCTCAAACAGGTGCATCTAATTTAGGATAAAATGTAGTGGAGGTGGACATTTTAAAGGAAGACTAACAGGTCTTTGAGGGTCAGAATTCTAGCTGATAGACAGGTGTTCAAATACTTATTTGCAGCTGTATCATACAAATAAATAGTTTAAAAATCATACATTGTGATTTCTGGATTTTTTTTTCTCACAGTGGACATGCACCTACGATGACAATTTCAGACCCCTCCATGATTTCTAAGTGGGAGAACTTGCAAAATAGCAGGGTGTTCAAATACTTATTTTCCTCACTGTATACATATATATATATATATATATATATATAAACCCTGTTCTCTGGGTTACTGAGCTAAAAACACACTTTATCCAGCCTGTAAGGAAATTGACAGTTGGCAACATAAAGGGTAATGTCAGCTAGAAATTCACTAAAGGTAAAAGTGTATAGGCCTTTGTTTCTAATTAGAATATAAAACCAACAACATTCCATATCCTGCGTTTGAGCTGCAACATCTAACAATCCCACAGAAGAGGTAATGTAGCAAAAACTGCTGAAAAAGTTAATGCTGGCTCTGACAGAAAAAAGTCAAAACATTCAGCTTGTTGTATATGGAGCCGTGTAACTGCAGAGCAGAGAGCCCACGCCAAGCCCTGTACCCCACCTACAGCTACCCCATGCATGCACCAGAACTGGACAAGGGAGCAACAGAAGATGGCCTGAGCTGAAAAATCATGTTTTCTTTTACATCATGTGGATGGCCAGGTGTGGTTTACCTGGGGAGGAGATAGCACCAAGAGGCCTTATGAGAATAAGGTGAAGTGACACAGGCAGTGTGATGCTGTGGGTGATGATCTGCTGGGAAATCTTGCTTCCTGGCATTCATTCAGATCGTTACTTATACCGTCTACCTAAACATTGTTACAAGACTAAGATACATATCTGCATTATAACACTTTCCTAATGGCCAGAGCTTCTTTCAGCACAGAACAGAACACCTTCAGGTTTTGTGGAATCCAGGCTCTGACAAGTCAAAAACGTTTTTGGTGGTACAAGCGAAACTGCAGAATATTAGTCAGGTGGTTTTTAAGCTGTGGCTGGTCAGAGTTCCTCTGGGGTGACTTGGCAAACTCAAAAAGAAAAATGTCCCGCTGTTGTATATAAAAAAAAATCTCAAGGAACTACACCCAATCAAACCAGGTAGGTACCTCAGGCATTATCCTCAAGTGAAGAGGTACAAGTCCTCAAGACAACACGCTTAACAAGTCCTAGTCAAGAGTCTTGTCATATTGTTGACATTAGCTGACAATACCATCTACATCACCTTCTTTTCAGGCATGAAAATTTTTTTTTTCTCATCAGTAGAATAGAGAAAGCTTGGTATCCTATACTGTGCTCTACCAAGTAAACTGATTAAGGGGTAAAACAAGCAGTTGGACTACCTGACCACTCTTTACTGAAGATCATCGTGATGTAGATGATGCTCGCTTACCCACATGATTCATAAGGTGTCTCCTGACTTATACTAATATATCGTAAAGCATACCAAATGTTGTATGAGAATGTAAGTGTCAGAAATACTCAACCCCAGTCTGTACTTGTACAGAGGTAGCCTTCATCTTCAGACTCCTCCTCTTTCACATGTTTCCTTTCAAATCCTCCATATTGGTTGTCTACATCTTCTACAGTGTTTGATGTTTCATCACCTGAAATGTAACAAGGTACATTTAGTTTCAGCTAAAGTTAATCTAAGAAAAATCAGGTGGAAACCAGTCCTTCAGCACTGGTCCAGTCCCAAATAAAATCTAGATAAATCTTAAAACTAGGTTCAAATTCTTATTGCATAAATAAAGTTAATAACTTGGGGAACTTAAGGAAGATGGATCATAATCAGCTTTAGAGCAGTTACTAAGGTGTCCTTTATGCAGTTATTCGAGCTCCAACATTGGTGGTGTTTCTGTATCGTTTATAAGATATTCCAGTGAGTGCGATGTATTGCTTTTGGTCACTTTACAAGTGCAGACGATTGCATCTTGATTATGTTAATGGTGCATAATTTACAGGAATTTGATCATGTGACCTGCAAGCCCACTTAATATTTTAAATAATTATGATTGTGACCTCTGCAGTTCAAATATTGTATTTACACAAATATTCCCAAAGTCTGGCTCACAATATCCAGTTACACCACTAGATAATGCAGTCAGGGCCATAACACTCTGCTGTTGTCTTACAGAGATAGTCGTCAGGTTCTTCCTTTTTCACATTATACTGTTGGTCCATGGGTGTGATGTATCCCACAGAGACTGGTGTGGCGTCACCTGAAATTTCAATTACTACATTTAAGTGATGTACAAATCCCAAATTGGGAAAAGTCATTGTAATGTGCTGTGTTGACTTACATGGGAATTCCTCATCTACAGTCTCTTCCTTTTTAACGTGTATTTGAAGGTTTACAAAGGTGATGTGCTCTTCAGATTCAGATGTTCCTCCATAAGCTCCAGCTGTATATTTTCCCCCACAATGCTAATGGCCAAAGAATAATAACACTTCAAATAAAGCAATATTGCATGAGCACAAATTGACTTATATGTGACTCACATGACAGTGATATCCCATATGAAAGACACAATACAGGAAAATATTGGTTATATGGTTTATTTTTGCTCCGTCTCACAGCTAGATATAGCTTTTGCATGTTGTAATGAAATGTGGTCTTGACACTGGGCACTTTTTGTTGCGGTCTGACTCTAATGGTTCCCAGCTCACCTCACACAGCATTGATCTGGTTTCAGACTCAATTCTCTCAAAACCGACTCACCATATTTAAACATTTACATCTACGGCATTTAGCAGATGCACTGGTTTCAGTGCCACTGTCTCCGTCAATTAATAAATCAACAATGGTTTACTAGGTTACAAACTCAGGATACCATCAGCCTAAAACTCTGCTGGGTGGTGTTTCCATTCATGGTAGAAGTCACAGCACTTCCTACAGGTAGTTGGGTTTTCCTTTCACTTGGCCAACTTTTTATGCCTGAAAAGAGTGAAACAGAGCATGTTTCACTCTGAAACATGCTCTGTTTCAGAGTGAAATTCCTCTGACTGGAGAAACTGAAGTAACTATTTCAATATCATGAACAACTGCTAGATTTTATCTAGAAACAGATAAATGGAGTAAATGTCCCTGTGATGATGTACGAAACATCAGAACTCTTTAGGAACTCCAACTGACCAATCAGGATAGTGGGGACAAACTAACTTTGCAAATAACCAACCAATTGTGGGAACACAACATTTAGTTAATGATCATGTGTCAGTTACCTGGGAGTCTGTAGAAGCAGGAGGATGTGGAAGGTTTCTCAGCTGTATCACTGCTGACTCCATTATCAACTCTTATGATCAGGTCTTTATGGTGTCTCCAGTTTTAAGCAGAGCTGCAGAACCCACTAAAATCTTCTTGCTAAACACTTTTCATGAGAAAATGATTAGTCACATCATTTGCTACATCACTGTTCCTGTCTCTATATCCTGCACTTCCACACCACTGGTTTGGGATTCACTGGCTAACTGTTAGCCAAGCAGGTACTTCAACTTACCTCAGGTTTTACAGTAAAACATGCTGAAGGTCCTCACATTGTTCCGTTAATATAGATATAGACCTAATATGTCATCATGAAGCCCAGCCAGGAGTATTTTCATGCAGAAATGTTTACCTAAGGGACAAAAATCAACGGTTCCCTCAAAATAATAGGGAGAAAAAAACAGCCATCGTCTTCTTCTGTTGTGAGTTCACAGCGCCCCCTGCTGGAGCGTTTTGTTAAGAGCGTTAAACACAAAACATCCCAATGCAATTCATCGCTATTTCTGGAACAAAGAGTATACAGTATGTTTAAATATTATTTGTATTATATGTTTTAAATGACTAAGTGTTAGCTTTGGACACATTAACACGTTTTTTATATATAATGTATATAATGTATAATCATCCTATAATGTATTAATCTCGTTCTGAGAAGCAACAATCAAAATCAAGATCAACAGTGAAACAAAATCAAAAATCAGTTTCTGTAATCTGTACAAATCGGTTAAAACATAAAAATCATGAGATATTTGAGGAATAAAAAATATATAAAATTTTAATTGGATTATCTGCTCATAGTACTGAGCAAGCAGCAAAATATGTCTGCAAAATATCTCAATTAGAGTTTAATAAAATAATAATAATAATAATAATTATTATTATTATTATTATTATTATTATTATTATTATTATTATTATAATATCATGAAGCACATCTGCAAACGTTTCCTTTGTTCACTTTATGGCGATTTGGGATGGATTGTTGACATTTGATTGTTGATCTCTCCTGTGACTTGCTGAAGAAGTCTATTACTTATTACACCACCATATTTCTACTGGTACTAATGATAATAATGATAATATATTTAAGAGTCCTCTGAAAATAACTCAACATACAGACATTATTATCTAAATAACTGGCAACAAAAATGAGTACCCTCAGTGATAATTCAATTCAATTCAATTCAATTCATTTTTATTTGTATAGCGCTTTTAACAATGAACATTGTCTCAAAGCAGCTTTACACAAATAATGCGGTGATTAAAAATGAATATGTTATATGAATATATATAACAGTACAGTGTGTACGTCTGAGGTTCTTCTGTTCGGTAAAATGTTTCCCACACTGAGAGCAGGGGTAGACTTCCTTCTGCGCTGGTTGGCTGAGAGTAGAAGAAATTTTTTGCTGAATACTGGCACTTCTGGTGAGTCTAAGGTCCTGATCTTTTAACTCTCCGACGTTCATCAGCCTCTGGTGTTCCTCACGGTGCCATCTTCTGATGTGTTTGTGGAGGTAAATTTGAGATGTAAAGGAAAGGGTACACCAGGAGCAGGAGAAGGTGTGTAAGTGGGGATTGTTCATTTCTGTAATAGAAAATGGAATGAAAAGGAATTGAAGAAAGTATGGATTGCTGTAGATGGTCAGAAGCAATCAGAAATATAAGCAGATTCCAGGGAACTTTAACAAAAGAGTTTGTGTACTGTTTTTAGATAGATATCATCCTATTACTTAGAGTTTGCCAACAGGCAATTGTCCTCAATTCTAAACACCATGTCCTTTAGGAAACCAGGCACCGCTCATCACCTGCCGAAACCATTACAAAAGTGAAGCATGACGGTGGCAGCATCATGTGGTCTGGGTGTTTTACTTCAGCAGGGACTTGCTAATTGTTCAGGGTTAAGGGAAAGCTGAAGTTTGCAAAGTACAGATATCGCCTCAATAAAAACCTGTTTCAGAGCATTTAGGACCTCAGTCTGGGCCAAAGGTTCACCTTCCAACATGATAACAACCTTGAGCCCTCAGCCGAAACAACACAGGAGTGGCTTATGGATGACCCTGGGAATGTGCTGGAGTGTCTGAATACTGGACATGTGATATTCTGATATGTTCTAATTTATAATAAAAATACATTTTAAAAATGCTACAGAATTTCTAGAATTGTTTTCACTTGTTGTAATTATGTGTAGATAAATGAGGAAAACAATCAATTTGAATGATTGTAGTATCAGTCTGCACTATAGAAGATACACTGAATACACTGTAGATGTTTCTCATGCTTCTATTTGCACTTCTGCTGGATGTAAATGCAGATGGGTTCACAAATGTGTGGTTGTCAACAAAAAAATTAAAGGGGGAAATAACAACCAAATTGCCCACAAAGCACTACAAGCAGCAGAGTGAGAAGGTAGAACCAGGGCACTCTTCAGAGCAAGGAATATTCCTTTATATTTAATCACTTAGAGTAGATGCTTTGCTAATATAAGGTCACTGGCCTACAAAGATGAAGAGGAGCCCAACAAGATATAACAAACATCATGGGATCAATTATTCAGGTCATTTACTTGATTTAAGAGGCAGAATTTGCCACCGGGGCAAATACGGCATCAAGAAGACAGAGGGTAAGATGTTACATTTACAGGATTTGGCAGATGTCCGCCTATCAAGAGCCTGAGCAGTTGAGGGATAAGGTCCCTGCTCAAGGGTGTAGCAGTGGCAGCTTGATTGTGCTGAGATTTTACCTTCCTATTAGAAGGACAACTGAGCTACCACTTATAAAGTACATATCAAGCTAGAACATTTCAAACAGTGACAATAGGTTCTCAGGAAAAAGAAAAATGCGAAAACCATCCAGATATCAAGGCGACTTTTAAACATGAAAACACGTGTCTTCAGGCAGTTGGATGAAGGTGTGGTGTCATAGTATTTATCATGGGGCATTACGTATGCCTGGCTCATAACATTCAGACGATTGCTGAAGGTAATCTGAGTGGGAATTAACCTAACTTTAAACTTAACTTTAGATGATTTCCTCCACCAGAGCCAGGAGGTCCATCCTAAATTAGAAATGCAATCACAATCCAAGAGTAGGGGATAAAAGTAAATAAATAAATAAATAAATGACATCCTGGAAATCTACTACAGGACTTTGGTTGGCTTCCAAAAAACCTCTATCATCTCACCATGTAAATATCTTGTTTAATATAAAAAGATTCGTAGAAATGAAACACTTATCAACCTGTTGTACAGAGGTAGAATTCATCTTCTGTCTCTTCCTCTTTCACATGCTTACTCTGAAATGTTCGATTCGGTTGGTCCAGTTTGTCTAACGAGTCAAATATTTCTCCACCTGAAATTCCACATGTAGATACCATCAGCTCAAATAACGCCCTTAAGAATGAGAACTGCCCTTGAGTGGTATAAATAGAACTGGCTAGTAGCTCCAAACAAGTACTCCATGTTATCTTACAGAGATAACCTTCATATTCAGGTTCTTCCTTTTTTACACATTGGTCCACAGGTGTGACGTGTCCTTTACTGCCTAAATTTCCTCCTCCTGAAGCCATACAGGTTTCCATCCAGAGGTCCCTATAAAGCTAAAGGCCAATGAGTAATCGTAATTACATACAGTTCAAACATCTAAAACTTTGAAAAAATATGGTGTTACCTCTGAGCCAGCTGTTTTTCTTTCTGATGTTTTTAGAAGAGCATGGCGATTCCATCATCAGCTCTTATTTTAGTTTTAATGGATCATTATCCTGAAAAAAGTAGCTCAAATCAATAGCACAACTTCAAAAGGGTTTATTAAGCAATACACTTCATGATACCTTCAAGAAGACGTGAAAAGACCAGGAGATCTTTGGTTAGAATGCATTTTTGCTCCATCATTTTCTATCAAACAGAGAACAAGGATTTAAAGTTCATCCAAACTGTTGAAGGCACATAGATGTACAGGACATCTTTAGATGATCAGGTGTCCAAAACCTTTTTCTATAAAGTGTTTATCACACAGTTGGATTTCAATCCAGCATATTAACGTAAATAGTCCAAGTTTCCTTTATGAGAACAACTAGTGAAGAAGACCTTCGGTAAGATTTGCAAGAAGCACAGCAAAGTATTTCAGCTGAATGTTTGGAGAAAAGATGTTTTAGAAACGAGTTTATTAGAGGGACAGGATTAGAAATGAGTTTATTAGAGGGACAGCGCATGTAGGACGTTTTGGAGACAAGGTGAGGGAGGTGAGATTGAGATGGTTTGGACATGTGCAGAGGAGGGACATGGGGTATATCAGTAGGAGAATGCTGAGGATGGAGACACCAGGAAGGAGGAAAAGAGGAAGAACAAGGAGGAGGTTAATGGATGTGGTGAGGGAAGACATGCAGGTAGTTGGTGTGAAAGAGGCAGATGTAGAGGACGGGGGGGATGGAGACGGATGATCCGCTGTGGCGCCACCTAATGGGAGAAACTGAAAGAAGAAGAAAAAGTTTGGAGAAAAGATGTAAAGCTGGTATAAAGCTGTTCTTCACGTCATACTTTTAGGATTTTTTTAATGTAAATAAGGTGGAACAACTGGACATTTATAGATTTGTTTATTAAAGTCAGTGTTCATACTGTTACATTACAGAGTTTGTTGCATTGAAGAAAAAGGAACATAAATGTGTATCTGAAAAACCCCAAAAAACATAGATGTTTCCACACTTTTTCCACACACTATGTCTCGTTGATACAATATTTCAAATGTCAAGATGACATTAGAAAGGCATTAATACCTGCAAGTCATTAACTATAATGTATTATTATTATTACTATTATTATTATTCCAAAGAAGAATAGCCATAATGGTTAAATAAAGTTTAATAAAGTAAAGCAAACATTACCTGTAGAAAGAGGAAAGAAAACTGGGAACACCCTTAAATACAGACACAATAACAGGCTTCAGCATTAATTCCATAGAGAGAGAGAGAGAGAGAGAGAGAGAGAGAGAGAGAGAGAGAGAGAGAGAGAGAGAGAGAGAGAGAACTCCAACCTGCATCTCCTCTTCTTCTGGTGTGAGTTTGAGGAGGAACTCATATTCACAGCGCCACCTGCTGGAGCTCTCTCTGGCTCACAAGGGTTGAACATGGCGCATCTGAGAACTTCCTGCTGAAGTAGCACTGTGTACTAATACAACTGTTTGACTGGTACAACCAAAGTACTCTAGGACTCAGGGGTGTAGCCATCATTTCAAAAGTGGGGGGGACGAAATGTGTAGTGTTACCTGTTTTTTTTCCCTCCACTAAAAAGAGTGAGGGGGACGAATTAACTTTTTATAAAACGTGCGGGGGACATGTCCCTCGCGTCCCCCGCATAATCTAAGCCCCTGCTAGGACTGCTTTACGTAATAAAGAATATTTATGAATAGTAAATAATCTGGTCCAAGACTTTATAAATACAGAACAACGCTTGGGTCTGATTTGTGTATTTGAGAATCTGTTTTTAGAATTGTACACGATCAAATTATTTATATCGTTCTTTAAATTCTACTTCCATTCACTTTTTTTGAAGATACGATTGTGTCATTTGTGTGTATATATACTGGATATAAAGTCATACTCCAGGTGTAGGTGTGAGCCGTTACAGTATTTTGGTGCACGATGTGGAGGTGAAGAACGGCCCGAGGATTCCGTGGATTATCACCTTGTACCTTTGGCACTTCCCAGCATTGAGAAGTTCAAGCTGTTATTGATGTTTGCAGGACAAAACTGACTGAATGGATCCAAAGAGTGATTTCTTTATTACATGTTTTATATACGACTCGTTACAGCTACAATTCCTCTGCTCTAAATCACACCCCGAGATAAAGTAGTGCCAGAAGATTACATTTATTTACATGAGTAAAATTTAATAAATACTTATTGATAGTGAATAAAGCTGCTTTTCTTCTCCAGTTCATCTCCAAATTCATGTTGTGCTTCGAGCCGTTTATCCGAAATCTCCATATTTACCATACAAGTTTCACCACAGGCAAAACTCCTCCATGGAGCTCAGTAAGGTCATTACATAATGTCTACAATAGCTGTCTCACTCTGGATGGAACCAGAACCGGATGTTACAAGGTGGTAGGATTTGAGACTAGTTTTGTAACACGCCAATAGATGGCAGTACAAGGCTGTGTGCACACTCACAGGAAGCACCGACCTTCATACATCAGTGTGTCAAAAGACATCGTCCTGTGTACGTTGGGATCTGTGCAACTGGTGGTATTCTGACCACGTGTGTTACCACGACTACTATTCTGACCAGGTGCACACCTTCATGCGCAACCACATTGTCTCACTTCCGCACCCATCCTACTCGCCAGCTTTTGCTCCTGTGGACTTCGTCCTCTTCCAGTAGTTGAAGATCCAGCTCGCCGTTTTGAAACCGTTGAGAACATCCGGCGCAGATCGCAGAAGATGCTCAACACGCTTCTAAAAGAAGATTGTCAGAAAATGTTCCAGAACAACACTGGGAGCACTATATTACTGTGCAAAGGGACTATTTAGAAGGTGAAAGTGTGTAAACGTAGATTATAAAGTACTTTCTTGTAATCAGAGCGAGTCTCCAAACTTTCTGATTCCACCTCGTACTTATGTTACAGGTGTTTATATGCAGCGTATTCATTTAGAACACTGATTCAACTACATGTGTGTTCAACCCGCACCTGAACTACAATCACAATCCAGGACTCAAACTTGACTGTGGTTTCTCAATGTTAGACGTTTGAAAGCACTGACTCTGTGTTGGAACACTTGTGTAGGTCGAATGCCCCCGAATTAGTAAATGTTCGTCCACATTGTACACACCGAAACGTTTTCCCAGCTACATGAAGGCACTGGTGTTGGACGAGATGGCGCTTGGTGGTAAAACTCCTTCCACATTGTACACAGCGATATGTTTTTTTCAGCTCGTCATGAATGTGTTGGTGTCGTTGGAGTTTGCTTTGCTTTGCTGGGCAAAACCTTTGCCACACTGGGAACAGCGGTACGGCTTCTGTCCCGTGTGAATAAACTGGTGCGCATTGAGAGTGCTTTGCTGGTTAAAACTCTTGCCACACTGTGAGCAGTGGTACGGTTTCTCCCCGTTGTGAATGCGCTGGTGTCTCTGAAGGTTTCCCTGCTGAGCGAAACTCTTTCCACACTCTGGACAGAGGTACGGTTTCTCCCCCGTATGGACCAAGTAATGGATCTGGAGATTGCCCTTGGTGGTAAAACTTTTGCCACAGTCCGAGCAGCGGTACGGCTTCTCCCCCGTGTGGCCACGCCGGTGTATCTGAAGGTCGCTGTGTCGGACGAAACTCTTTCCACACTGTGAGCAGTGATGCGGCTTCTCTCCCGTGTGGATGCGCTGATGGCGTCGCAGGTTGCTCTGATCGCTGAAACTCCTCCCGCACTCCGAACAGGGATAGACGTCTCTCTGCGTTTGCTGATCGCACGCATTCCTGCGAAGAGATCCCTCAACTCCGGAGATTCTCCCTGTCTCATCTTGTATCTCTCCAGATTGGACCAGTTGTTCGTATTCCTCATAGTGGTGTCTTTGGACGTGCTTGTGGAGGTACATTTGAGATGTATAGGAAAGTGAACACCAGGAGCAGGTGAAGACTCGTAACTGGGCATTGTCGATTTCTGGAACAATATACAGAAAAATAGATGTTCAAAGTATATTTTTTGCAAAATGTATTATCCAAAAAAAGACAGCATTTTTTTATTGTATAAGTCTCTGCTAAAACAACTGAAACAAGTTTACGTATCTGAGTGAAGTCACATCCACCCAAGGCTCTAAAGCAGGTCATTATATTATTACACTATATTACACTAAAAGGCTAAATATTTTTGGACATCTGACCATTAGATAGGAGATTTCTGCTCCATCAGTCATAACAGTGTGAGTAAGTCAGGCTCTGATGTATTTGAGGTGAGGAGGCCTGGGTTCAGTCAGCAATGAAAACACTCGAAATATTTTTCTGATGTAGGTAATCTGAAAGGCCATACATCAACCTCGTCATAATCCGCAAATGCTGGGAACAGAACCCCGACATCTGACTCTTCTACATCTTCCTCCTTCTTCTCCTTCTCATTTTATTTTCTGAGTGAGTGTTACAGTGTTGGTGTTACTTAACCACAGACTTTAGTGGTACAGAAGTAATCTTCATCTTCAGACTCTTCCTCCTTCATACACTTCATTTGAAACCCTCCGCTCTGCAGACCGACGTTTTCCGCCGAACTTGGTGTTCCTTCACCTGAAATCCCACTCTGACCTTCAGGGGTCTTACAGAGGTAATCTTCACCTCCTGGTTCTTCCTTTTTGACATGTATGTGGTGGTCCTCAGGTGTGATGCATCCCACTGCCACATCTGAAATTTCATCACAGAACATCAATGGTTCAGTCCCAAATTGGAATAAGAATAAATAATGAGTATCTGACTGAACAAGTCTTACATATGTAGCCTTCCTCTTCAGGTTCTTCCTTTTTTGTATGTCTCTGATGGTCCATGGGGAAGATGGGTCCCACATAGCCTGAAGTTCTACCACCTGAATCTGTACACGTTTCTCCACAAAGCTAGTGATCAAAAAATTATACTTATTTGCCAAAGATCATGAGAGTAGTGTCTGACGAGACAATGATACAATTGAACAATGTCAAATCAGAAAACAATGACAAAAACAGCCAGAAGAACATCTAAGCAATGTAGTGTCCAATATTCTGTCCTCAAGCTTTAACCTGTGACAAACCATTACCTGGAAACAAACAGGAGCAAGAAATGGTTGAAGACTATTGGAGGAGAACACTCAGACCTCTAATGAGTCTATTAGAAGGTCTTCTTGTGCTTCTTGTGAGGTCTAAATGGCTGTGATTCTGTAAAAGGAGATCAAATCACAAGCAGTGGATCAAATACTGGAATCTCCTTCATCCTCATACAAATGGGAACTTTTTAGGTTGTTCACATAAAAGGACATCAGAAGGAACACTGGGCTCTCCAAAGAAGGTGTCACATCATGAGGTCTAAGAAGTTCATAATTTTTTGCTAATCTCCAGCTAATCAGTGTGGATGAGATCTGTGGCCATGGCAACCTGGGGTTCTTATTCATGTCAGACAGGAGCAGAACCTGACCTGATGTTATATTGTAGCTCATCCATCTCAACGTTTGATGCTTTTCAGCTTAACAGGGTTCCAAGGAGTAACTATTTAAGTAACCTTTTCCTCCCTGACAGTTTGTTAGGCTTAATCCTAATCTCCTCCATTTACAGAAGTGTCCTTCAGTCAGTGGTTTTTGTTTTTGCACCACTCTGTATAAACTATAAAGATCACAGGAGATCAGAGCAACAGATTCTAAAAATGTTATTTTTAGAATCTGAATTTTTAGAATCATAGCAGGTCATCTTAGATTCTTAGGAAAGCACAGGTTCTCTAAGATAGTTTTTCACATAGGAGCTAATGATATACGCCTTCGACAGTCAGAGGTTACTAAGAGTAATATTATAGAGGTGTGTAAATTAGCAAAGGCAATGTCCGATGCAGTAATATGCTCTGGCCCCATCCCAATGCAACGTGGCGATGTAGCCTACAGCAGGTTATGGTCGCTGAACTGCTGGATGTCCGAGTGGTGCCCCAAAAACAATGTGGGCTTCATTAATAATTGGAGCATTTTTGAGGGCAAGGCTGGCCTGTTAGGGCGGGACGGTGTCCATCCCACTCGGGAAGGTGCTGCTCTCATTTCTTGTAGTATAGGTCATAGTCTCAGAACAGCACTAGTTAACAAGTGACTGTCTAGAGCCAAGGCCAGGCTAAACCGACCGTCTGCTAGCTGCACAGAGTCGTCACTCAGGATCCATCAAATTGAGACTGTGTCTGTCCCCCGAGCGAAACCAAAATATAGGAATTCTCAGAAAGTCTGTTTTAGTAACCTGATTAACATTAAATTAAATAGGACTGAACGCACAGCCAGCACCTCTGATCTAAAGATAGGATTGCTGAATATTAGATCTCTCACTTCTAAAGCGCTTAATGTAAACGAAATTATTACCGACCAGGAGTTTAAAATAATGTGTTCAACAGAAACATGGATTAAACCGAATGAATATTTAGCATTAAATGAAGCGAGTCCTCCTGGGTATAGTTACATACACCAACCCCGTCTAAATGGCAGAGGAGGCGGAGTCACAGCTATTTATAATAATAATCTAAGCGTCACACAAAAGACTAAACACAAATGTAAAACATTTGAAGTTCTTTACACCAGCATAAAATATTCAGTGTCTGAAAGCAGGTCCAGTCAGACAATTCCACTAATTATTATTTATAGACCCCCAGGGCCCGACTCTGATTTTCTCATAGAATTTACAGATTTCATCACAAATTTAGTTACTTCTCTAGACAAAGCATTAATTGTTGGTGACTTTAATATTGATTTTGATAATCAGGAAGACTCCTTAAGAGCAGCTGTTGTGTCCATTCTAGATTTAGTTGGAATTAATCAGAATGTTATAGGACCCACTCATAGTGGTGACACACTCTCGATTTGTTGTTAACATTTGGATTAAAAATAAAAAACGTAGTCATAATTCCACAGTCTGAAGCTATTTCAGACCATTATCTCATCTCTTTTAAAATCTGCCTCAGTCATTGCATTACTACTTCACCACGTTACTGTCAAGTCAAGTCAAGTTTATTTGTATAGCGCTTTTCACAACAGACATTGTCTCAAAGCAGCTTTACAGAAAACAACAGTGTTAAGCGTACCTTCACGTCAGCTACAGCAGCGCGTTTTATTAACAATCTTCCAGAAATTACGATATTAGATAGATCTCCGTCTGACCCTGCAGAGCTCGACTGGGCCACTGAACACCTAGAATCAACATTACGTTATACCCTAGATGATGTAGCTCCCCTTAAGACCAAAATGATCAGGGAGAAAAATTAGCACAGTGGTATAATGATCATACACGCACCTTAAAACAGACCACTCGAAAATTAGAACGTAAATGGCGTCAAACAAAATTAACAGTATTTCAAATAGCATGGAAGGAGAGCCTCCTAATTTATAGAAAATCTCTTAGTGCTGCTGATCAGCATATTTCTCCACCCTCATAGAAAATAACAAGCATAATCCTAGATTTTTATTCAGCACGGTAGCAAAATTAACAGGGAATAAAAGCATCAATAGGTAGTAATGATTTCATGAACTTTTTTAATAATAAAATTGAAAACATCAGGCAAAAAATCCAGACGGTTAATATAAATCCAAATTATTTTACAAGTAACCCTGTAGACAGCAGTGTCATAATAACAGACAATCAATTACAAAGTTTTACTCCTATTCATGAGAATGACTTAATTTCATTAATTTCCTCATCAAAATCATCAACCTGCATTCTCGATCCCTTGCCTACAAGTTTCTTTAAACAGATCATTCCAGAGGTAATTGAACCTGTTTTAAAAATAATAAACTCTTCCATTAGCACTGGTTTTGTACCAAAATCCTTCAAACTGGCAGTTATCCACCCCCTAATTAAGAAACCTGACCTTGACCCATGTCAGCTGTCCAACTACAGACCAATATCAAATCTCCCCTTCATAGCCAAAATTTTGGAAAAGGTTGTAGCACAGCAGTTATGCTCACACCTACTTATGAATAATATTTTTGAAATGTATCAGTCAGGATTTCGGCCTCATCATAGCACAGAGACGGCGCTAGTTAAGGTGGTAAATGACCTGTTATTGGCCTCTGATCAGGGTTTTGTCTCCTCACTTGTTTTGCTCGACCTTAGTGCAGCTTTTGACACCATTGATCACACTATACTACTTGCTAGACTTGAGAACGTTGTTGGAATAAAGGGAACGGCTCTCTCTTGGCTCAGGTCTTATTTGACTGATCGCTATCAGTTTGTTGATGTAAATGGTGAGTTCTCTACACTCTCTGAGGTAAAGTTTGTTGTTCCTCAAGGATCTGTCTTAGGCCCTCTGCTTTTCTCTTTATATATGCTGCATCTTGGAGAAATTATTCATAAACATGGTATTAGATTCCATTGCTATGCTGATACATGATACACAGCTGTAAATTTCAGCAAAGCCAGATGAGAGAGATCAGCTTAACAATGTTGAAAAATGTATAAAGGACATTAGACAGTGGATGCTCGATAACTTTCTTCTGCTAAACTCAGATAAGACAGAAGTACTTTTACTAGGACCACATGCAGCTAGAAGTGAACTTTCCGATTACGTAGCATCTCTGGATAGTGTTTCTGTTTCAGCGTGTACGGCTGTCAAAGACCTTGGTGTGATTATTGACTCGAGTCTTTCCTTTGAGTCTCATGTGAATAATATCACCAGGATCGCCTTCTTTCACCTTAGAAATATTGCTAAAATTATAAATATGATGTCGTTACAGGATGCAGAAAAACTAGTAGATGTTTTTGTAACATCTAGATTAGACTACTGTAACGCTTTACTGTCTGGGTGTTGGAGTAAGTGCAGAAATAAGCTTCAGTTAGTTCAGAATGCAGCAGCAAGAGTCCTCACTAGATCTAGAAAATATGAGCACATCAGCCCTGTTTTAATCATCTACACTGCTCCCAATTACATCTCACACTGATTATAAAATACTACTACTGACGTATAAAACACTTAACGCTCTCACGCCGCAGTATCTGAGTGAACTTCTGTACCAGGATGATCCTCCACGCCTACTTAGATCAAAAGGTGCAGGCTATTTGTTGGTACCTCAAATAATGAAGATTACAGCAGGGGGCAGATCTTTCTCTTATAAACCCCACAGTTATGGAACAGCCTTCCAACCAGTGTTCGGGACTCAGACACAGTCTCAGTGTTCAAGTCGAGGTTGAAAACATATTTATTCAGTCAAGCCTTTAATCAGTAAATTTTTTCTCAGGTAAAGGCTCAGATCTGGAGGAAATCTGCCAGAGTGAATCTTGCCGGAGTCCAAACTGCACAGTGACATTAACTTTCATACACCAACAGGGACACTTAATAATCCATATCCTTCTCTTCCTGTCACCCTCTTCTCTTTTTCTCTCTCTCTCTCTCTCTCTCTCTCTCTCTCTCTCGGTCGAGTTAAACATGCTCCTGAGGCTCCAGTGACCACTGTTCCTGCCCCTCTCCCCTCCGTGGATCTTCCCACTTCGTCCAGGCCTGCCTCTGGATAGTGTTCTCTTTGACTGAAGGCCACTCTGTGCAGCTGGGGAAGGTTTGTCATCAACGCCTTGGGTGGTTCCATGAAATTCCGGAGTAAGAACGGGAGCTTTGAGGATGGATTGGACTGTAGTTGATGTCAACAGTCTCCTACACTGACTCAGGAATACAGTTCGCTTCTGATCATCATCACTGCACCCCACAACATCGTATACCTGCTACAAATGGACATTCGGTGTAACCCAGATGAGGATGGGTTCCCTCTTGAGTCTGGTTCCTCTCAAGGTTTCTTCCTTATGCCATCTCGGGGAGTTTTTCCTTGCCACAGTCGCCAGTCGCCACTGGCTTGCTCATCAGGGACAAACTTACTCATAAAGAACATATTCATTTTTAATCACTGCATTATCTGTGTAAAGCTGCTTTGAGGCAATGTTCATTGTTAAAAGCGCTATACAAATAAACATGAATTGAATTAAATTATTGATTTTTTTTTTTTTTTTTTACATGTATTTATTGGCAGAACAATAAAAAAAAAATGGCAGAATAAATCTTTATATGGATAAATATCCCAGATCAGATGTTGCTAATCACACTGTAAGTAATGTAAATATTTCACATTTTATATATATATATATACACACACACACACACACACACACACACACACACACATATATACATACACCACATGTATACAGCAGAGTTTATGAACAGAATCCAAATCTTAAATCTCTGCTGATGTAGTGCACTGTACAGGTGATTACACCGCTGTATACACTGCTGATGTAGTGCACTGTACAGGTGAATACACCTCTGTATACACTGCTGATGTAGTGCACTGTACAGGTGAATACACCGCTGTATACACTGCTGATGTAGTGCACTGTACAGGTGAATACACCGCTGTATACACTGCTGATGTAGTGCACTGTACAGGTGAATACACCGCTGTATACACTGCTGATGTAGTGCACTGTACAGGTGAATACACCGCTGTATACACCGCTGATGTAGTGCACTGTACAGGTGATTACACCGCTGTATACACTGCTGATGTAGTGCACGGTACAGGTGAATACACCGCTGTATACACTGCTGATGTAGTGCACTGTACAGGTGATTACACCGCTGTACACAACGCTAATGTAGTGCACTGTACAGGTAAATACACCGCTGTATACACCGCTGATGTAGTGCACGGTACAGGTGAATACACCGCTGTACACACCGCTGATGTAGTGCACTGTACAGGTGATTACACCGCTGTATACACTGCTGATGTAGTGCACGGTACAGGTGAATACACCGCTGTATACACTGCTGATGTAGTGCACTGTACAGGTGATTACACCGCTGTACACACCGCTGATGTAGTGCACTGTACAGGTGATTACACCGCTGTATACACCGCTGATGTAGCGCACGGTACAGGTGAATACACCGCTGTACACACCGCTGATGTAGCGCACTGTACAGGTGAATACACCGCTGTACACACCGCTGATGTAGCGCACTGCACAGGTGATTACACCGCTGTACACACCGCTGATGTAGCGCACTGCACAGGTGATTACACCGCTGTACACACCGCTGATGTAGCGCACTGCACAGGTGATTACACCGCTGTACACACCGCTGATGTAGCGCACTGTACAGGTGAATACACCGCTGTACACACCGCTGATGTAGCGCACTGTACAGGTGATTACACCGCTGTACACACCGCTGATGTAGCGCACTGTACAGGTGAATACACCGCTGTACACACCGCTGATGTAGCGCACTGTACAGGTGATTACACCGCTGTACACACCGCTGATGTAGCGCACTGTACAGGTGATTACACCGCTGTACACACCGCTGATGTAGCGCACTGTACAGGTGATTACACCGCTGTACACACCGCTGATGTAGCGCACTGCACAGGTGATTACACCGCTGTACACACCGCTGATGTAGCGCACTGCACAGGTGATTACACCGCTGTACACACCGCTGATGTAGCGCACTGCACAGGTGATTACACCGCTGTACACACCGCTGATGTAGCGCACTGTACAGGTGAATACACCGCTGTACACACCGCTGATGTAGCGCACTGTACAGGTGATTACACCGCTGTACACACCGCTGATGTAGCGCACTGCACAGGTGATTACACCGCTGTACACACCGCTGATGTAGCGCACTGTACAGGTGAATACACCGCTGTACACACCGCTGATGTAGCGCACTGCACAGGTGATTACACCGCTGTACACACCGCTGATGTAGCGCACTGCACAGGTGATTACACCGCTGTACACACCGCTGATGTAGCACTTCAAAAAGGGAGAGAGAAGTCATTTGGGATTCGTCCGCTCACCCTTATTATTTATTTATTATAATTTAACTCACCTTCAGGTTTTAAAGTGGAGGCTCCTAAACATGCTGAAACACACACACAATTTATTCTAAATCCTTCCTGATTTGTGGTATTAATGTTAATATTTTCATAAAAAGATGAATAGCATCCCGGCGACTGAGTTCTCCTTCTGCTGCGGCTTCTTACAGATGTTCATGATCAGAGCGCCTCCTGCTGGAATCCTCTAGTCATCACCAGTAACTGGCAAATGTACACGGGCATATACAGGGGGGGATCTACCCGTGAGACTTTCTAAGTGTGCACCTGCAGAACAACATCTGTATCATTCAAACACCTGGGGAACACCTGCAAAAATTCACACCCCTGTAAATCAACGCTGATGCCCTCAAAACTATTTCCATTAGCTGATGCTCACTGCGCTGAAATGACGAGTAAACGGAAACTCGACTCTCCCTGTGTGATCACACAAACTAGACACATGGAAACTCCTTTATTTAATCTTTATTAAAAGCGACGCATCTCTGTGAATGCTGGCCAGAATGGTAAGGAAGACCTCCTGTTAATGGGAGTAAGTAATCTCCAAAACATCACACCCAAAGCAGAACCCAAAGCAGAAAGACAACATAGAAACTCATCGTAAATCATTAGCAGAATTAAGAGAATAAATATTAGAGACAGGTAAAGTTATATCATCTAAAAGCTCCTCTACAGATCTGCATCTGTAAAAAGCAACACCATGAACAGGCTCCTGTGAAGTTCTTGACCATATACGTCTTATACAAACAATAAAAGTCTGGATCAGGATCACAGCTTCATCCATGTTGATTCATTAGAGTCCATTACAGGCTGAAGAAGCTACAGAACCTTCTGAAATCTTCCCTCCTGGATGAATCGATGTTCAAGTCATTGATCGTTCCCTCAAAAACCCCAGAGCGTGTATTTTTTACCAGAATTAAATGATTTGCTTAAAACACAATATAGGCAAAAGTATTGGGACACCTGACTTTTTCAAGCCATACAGACACACACATTCTTTTGGAACTTCAGTGGCTTTGGGGGCATTACATTTTCATAAAACAGAAACCTGAAAATATACCAATTACACAATGTTTCACAGTTTCAGCGTTTATTTCTCCCTTTATAACTGCCTGTGTGACAAATGTGAACCTGTAACATGAACTTCCTGGATTTCAGTCATCAAACGTCCTGAATCGAGTGCTGACTGTAAGTTCAAACCTGATAAAGATGCAGAATTGAACACAAACTTGCTATAAGTGAAATAAATGCGATATCCTGCACCTGCCGAACAAAACTATAATTCACATTTTTATTCTTCATGTCAACGTCAGAAACTTTATCTGCATCATCTCATCTCTAAAAACAAGCAAAATAATACATCAAACTGAAAAAACTGAAAGGCAATCAATCAAATCCCTTTATCTTAAAATGTTTAGACGTCTTCATCTTCTGGTTTTTACTTTAAGCATTTTTTTATATATTTTTTTTCAAAGCAAATCATTTTCAAAAAATTTCTAAAAAATGCGTAAAAGTGTCAAATACGAAAACGAGATTGAAATGATCGAGGATTCTGGAATCTTCTCAGGATTCCGCTCCGGGTCTCTACACAGAGACAGACCCGTCCCTGAAGTTGGTTTTTCCGATGAGGACGTTCAGTAACACTGCCTTGCCCTCTTTACACTCCCTCTGTGCCTCTTTGACCATGTTCACCAGGCGCGACTCTTCCTCACGCCCAATCAGGTAACCTTTTCCTCCGTAACCCTCTGCAACTACATGATAATCTGGAGGGAAAAATCAAACAAAAGAACGTCATCGGCAGGAATCACAGGATGTATGTATTACATATGACCAAAAGTATTGGAACACCTGACTTCAAGCCATGTGTTTTTTCCTCTAACTTATACTATTAGGTTGGAGACACACTGTACAGGACGTCTTTGGATGTGGGGGCATGACATTTTTCCTTCACCTGAACCGGGAGACCCAAACCTGTTCCAGCAGAACAATGCCAGAGGCATGAAGATCTGCTTTCCGTGGGCTGGAGTGAAAGATCTCCTGCTATAAAGCTCAAACTCTACTGAACACCAATGGGATAAATGTGAATGCTGACTGCACCCCAGGACCCGACTTTACTGCCCATGTAGTATATATATATATATATATATTAATCACAGATGAGATTAAACCACATTGATGTCACACTGAATGTTAAATATTACCTGTAAATGCAAGACCACATGCCACGTTGCTGCCCAGCAGAGGCACCTGTTCCCTGGAGATCTGACTCCAACAAGCGTCATTTCCCACCAGTGCAATTACAGGGGTCTGTCAAAAGAAAAGTGTAATTCAAGAATATATAATGGTTTATTTTCAGTAGGGTTTCCTTCAATGATGTCCTGTGCATAATTATAAATTATATTTGTACATCATCTGTTAATGCTATGCGTATGTAAAGGATGTACAGATAGTTTTCATCGTTCAACCCTGACATCCGATTGGCTGTTGAATGTGATTTTATACCTTGTGTCTGGTAAAAGTATCAAACTCTGCCACGCTGTAACCCAGAGAACCATCACCATAAACAACCCATACCTATGAAGGAGACGTTTTCAGTTTCAGACAAAGACAGATACACTGTACAGACAGCCAGGAAAACATTATTAACAGTAATGGCACAGAAATAAACACCTCCTAAAACCTGTGAGTGATACCATACCTCTGAATCAGGGTGACAGAGCTTTGCTCCCAGGGCAAACCCTCCTCCAACACCAAGCGTCCCAAAAGCCCCTGTACAGAACAGAGGAGAGTGGAGTAAAGTAGAGTATAGTAGAGCAAAATAGAGTACAGTACATTACAGTACATACATGTTAGCATGAAGTGGATTAGAGTGAATGAAGTAGAGAAGGGTGGAGTGGAGTAGAGCAGAGCAGAGTAAAGCATAATAAACAAAGTAAAGCATGATAGAGCAGAAAAGAGTAGAACAGATACCTACTTACAAGAGAACAATATCTTTGTTGAAATTCATTCAGGTTTCAGGCTCAATCATAGCACAGAAACTGCTCTAGTTAAAATCACTAATGACCTGTTTTTAGCTTCAGACCAAGGCTTCATCTCTGTTAGTTTTACTAGATCTTGGTGCAACATTCGACACTATAGATCATGATCTCCTCCTCGATCGCTTACAGAATTACATTGGCATTCAGGAACAGGCAGGTTGAGCTGGTTTAAATCCTACCTGTCTGATCGTTTCCATTTCGTAGACTTAAATGGAGAGTTATCCAGGTTAATGCAAGTAAATTATGGTGTGCCACAAGGTTCAGTTCTGGGACCCCTGCTTTTCACAATAGACATGCTTTCCTTAGGAAATATTATTAGAAGGCATAAAATTAGCTTCCACTGTTATGCTGATGATACCCAGCTATATATCTCATCTAAACCAGGCGATACAGCTCAATTAACTCGCATAACTGAGTGTGTTAAAGAATTAAAAGACTGGATGACTCATAACTTTCTATTATTAAATTCTGATAAGACAGAGATTTTGCTCATCGGCCCAAAAACCAGTCCACAGAAGCTCCAGCATCTCAACCTGCATTTAGACGAATGTTCTGTAACCACTAGTTCAACAGTAAAAGACCTGAGAGTTATTTTAGACTTTTAAAAATCATATCAATCAAGTTACAAAAACAGCTTCTTCCACCTAAGAAATATTTCTAAGTTAAGAAATATGTTGTCTATATCTGATGCAGAGAAGCTCGTCCATGCGTTTATGACCTCCAGACTGGACTATTGTAATGCATTACTAGGTGGATTTCCTGCATCATTTATAAACAAGCTTCAGTTTGTCCAGAATGCAGCAGCCAGAGTCTCACAAGGTCGAGAAAATATCACCATATAACCTCAATCTTCTCATCCCTACACTGGCTTCCTGTTAAGTTTCAAATCCAGTACAGTAGCGAGTACTTTATTAATCCCAAAGGGAAAATCTGGTGTCACAACAGTCACAAAGACACAAGCAGCAGGGAGGACTAGACCTAATGAATGTACAGTGAAGTGGGAAGTAAAGTGGGAGTGTGTGTGAGAATGTTGTGTAGTAATTACATTCAAAATCTACACAGGTTCCTACACTTGAAAGTACATCATAAATTTCAGACACGTGGCCTGGAAAATACTTAAAAACAAATATAAATGCTTGAAAGTGCTTGAATTCTATTAGAAATAAATCTTGTTTAGTAGGATGGAGTTTTAATCTCGTCAGTAAATGTTCATTAGGAGTCTGGATACAATGAAATGTTAGCTGGATAGCTAAACTTATAGTGAATCAGAGAAAAGTATACCCGGTCTCCCCTTTACTACTAGAATATTTGTTTTTGGGATTTATATGCTAAAGCAGCGAAGCAGTGTTCTAGCGTTTTCTGTTGCGGTACTTCCCCGTGATTTTATTCTGGGAGGGGTTTCGACATTTGTGCTGTGACACTTGCTGTGTTCCAAAGGAAATTCTTATTAATAAGAATAAAAATCTACACTGTTTTAATTAAGCTTGTATATGCAGTCAATCAAAAGAGTCCAAAATATGAACGCTTTGAGTTCATTGAAATATTTCCAGTATGAACTCCATTGACTTCAGTGTATTTAATTTCATTCCCTTGAACACAACTTTAAGAAACGCTCGTAATAAATCAAACCTACTCATTCAACACATCAGGGTTACTATGAAATTTTAAATGTAAATGTTAAGAGCGACTTCCCGTGGGCTCACCACCTGCAGGAGGGACCGTAAGGGATGGTGCTGTGAGGATTGGGCAGCAGTCGAAGGCGGGGGGACTGCTGCCCCCGCGACCCGAATTACGGATAAGCGGGAGAAAATGAATGAATGAATGTTAAGAGCGAGTGAAACGTTAAAGATGGTGAGAGGTTCTGCATGACGCTATAGATGCCGGGGTGTGAATTTAAGTTGCTTGGTATAAAATAAATGGTGTTTAAAATGTCTTTGAATCTGGTGTTCATGAAACAGTTGGAACTCTGTCCACAGGTACATAGTCCCTACACTATGGATCATAAATATTTGGACTTTTGCAGTAGTTTTCTCTGGTCTTATGGGCCTTTTGGTGTTCCTGGTTCATTATTTCACTATCTCTCTGATGAGGTTGATCTGATTTGTCAAGCTAATGAAAGTCTGCACTAGGGAACAGAGTGCCATGCTGTGACTCAACCTGGTATTACTCCCACGGCCAGCTGTAGAGCTTATGAGGGCCTCCAAGCACTACATGGACATTGTTGCCCACTGGTAGACTTAGGATGACTTGAATAATTACAAGCAGGAACCCAGTGGCATTTATGTTATGCCAAACACTAAGATGATCAAGTAAGAGTTATTTAGCTACAAGAGTATATTCCAGTCTATGTTAGCCCCTGTCCATGGTTCTTACCTGGGTCCAGCCAGCAGAGTGGTCCTCGTGGTCTCATTATGTAAGCAGCACTGCCAACAAAGTCTCCTCCATCTGCAACGATGATACTGTCCTCCTCCATGAGCTCATCCACACAGTGCAGGACACTCAGAGGGTTCAGATGTCTCTCCAGCTTCTCATCTGCCTTGTCTCTACAAGAGTGAACCATTCCATTAGCCCAAAATCATACCCAGACTTTTGTAAAAAAAAAAAAAAAAAAAACACCTACGATTCCTACAGCATGGACAATAACACTAACACAAGTTCTTACAACACAAAAAGTTAACCTGTTTGCCTTCTCCTTTGCCTCGTCCCGCTCCTTTAGGCACTGAACCCATTCTTCAGGACATTTGTGTCTCACCAAACCTTTGGACAGCTGCAGCAAGAAGGAACCAACGTCACCTGAAGAAGAGGTAGCACAGTTTTATTTATGTAATTTGTAGGGAGTTATGTTGTGTCTTTTCCACACTTCTTTACCTGAAAGTTTGTCTTTAATCTTTTACACCTGTATCTTATAATGATTTATAACCCATGTCCTGTCATTCAGAAGATCCTGACACCTTTTAAAAATACTTTCCCCCACATTGACTGGGGTTGTTTTTAACCTGACAGTGTTGTCACAGTCTGCATTATTAAACATGCTATACAAATAAACACTGTGTCATTCAGGAACAGCTGCACATGCTTAAATACGCTCCATGCTTTTTGTTAAAAATACATTATACCAGGGTCAGGGTGAAGAGTGGATTGTGATTGGCTGGAAGGAGTTCAGGTGTGAATAGTGGATTGTGATTGGCTGGAAGGAGTTCAGGTGTGAATAGTGGATTGTGATTGGCTGGAAGGAGTTCAGGTATGAACAGTAGATTGTGATTGGCTGGAAGGAGTTCAGGTGTGAATAGTGGACTGTGATTGGCTGGAAGGAGTTCAGGTGTGAATAGTGGATTGTGATTGGCTGGAAGGAGTTCAGGTGTGAATAGTGGATTGTGATTGGCTGGAAGGAGTTCAGGTGTGAATAGTGGATTGTGATTGGCTGGAAGGAGTTCAGGTGTGAATAGTGGATTGTGATTGGCTGGAAGGAGTTCAGGTGTGAATAGTTGATTGTGATAGGCTTGATTGTGTTCAGGTGTGAATAGTTGATTGTGATAGGCTTGATTGTGTTCAGGCATGAGTTCAGAGCTTTGGTAGTTTGTGTTTGTCAGTTGAATCTAAATGAATGTGTTCCAGTTCCAGTTCCACCCACAGCTTTTGTACATATTTCCTTATGACCTCACTGAGCTCCATGGAGGAGTTTTGCGTGTGGAGGAACTTTTATGGTGAATACGGCGATTTGATAAACGGCTCGAGGCACAAGATGAATTAGGAGACAAACTGGCGAGTTCTCAAATGAGAAATAGAATAAAAAAACAGCACCAGGAGTAAAACTCCAACAGCTTCATTCACTATCAATACATATTTATTAACTTCTGGCACTACTTTATCTCCGGGTGTGATTCAGAACAGCAGAATTGTAGATGTAATGTGGAATAATATTGAAGGGTTCTTTTGATCCATGCAGTCAGTTTTTCTCTGCAAACATCAATACCATATTGAACTCTTCAATAATGGAAGTGACCATAGTCTGTGAGCTTCACCTCAGGATTCTTCACCTCTACATCTACACTAACATCCTGTAACACTGCACACCTAAACCTGGTTTATTACTTTATTACAGAACAGTAAAAAGTCAAAACAGCAGCATTTGATGTTTGAGAAAATACATTTGGGATTATACATTCACATCTACATCCACATTTACACTAAGAATAGGCCTGAATTTACAGTTACATCTACAGGATTTGGCACACATCCTTATCCAGAGCAAAGTAAAATGACCTTATTCATATACCTGAGCATGTGAGGGTTAAGGGCCTTGCTCAAGAACTCACGCACTTCCGATCAGAAGTCCAACACTTTAAACACTAATCTACCCACCTTCCAAATTACTACTGCAATTATCAGAAAACCTGTAAAGCCAGAAAAAGCCCAAGCAGAAGAACATTAATTCGAAGGCGTTTGAGTAAATGCAGCATCTGAAAAGGCATGTTTACCCTACATGAACCTGGTGTAACCTCATATGTGAATATTACACTTTTAAGTGTTCGGGTGCTGTTCAGGTTTTTAAAGTGATGTTCTGCCATAGTAGTTCCTCACCCTGAATAGTCACTGTGGGCTTCCGGAATAACAAGGTGGTCCTTAGTGTTTAAGGCATTGGACTTTGGATCCAAAGTATCAAATACCAGCCCCACCAAGCTGCCCTCCTGGGCCCCTGAGCAAGGCCCTTAACTCCATAACTGCTCAGTTGTATAAATGAGATAATGTGAATCACTCTGGATAAGGGCATCTGCCATATGGCATAAATGTAAATAAATGTGTTCAGCTTTAAATGATCAGGTGCTGTTCAGGAAGCGACAGTAGTTTCTCACCCTGAATAGCGACTGTGGGCTTCCAGAACAGGTCGGAGTTCTTCAGTAGCTGCGTCTTGTCTCGGTTGACCGCGATGATTTTACTGCGTCTGTTCAGCACCCTGCCGTAGCTCAGTCTGAAGTCACACACTGTGCCTGGTGGAAATGAATAATGAAAAAGCTTCTCAATCATCTAATCAAAGTTTCTTTTAACTTTTAACTCAGGTTTTACATATAAAACAGTTTTTACACATATTTTATGAGGCTTCGGTCAGCAAGATATTTGGTTCCTGTTACCTGCCAGCAGCACCAAATCAGCCTCTTTCAGGGCCTCTCTTCTGTTCTGTCTGATATGCAGAGGGCTGTTCTTACCCAGCATCCCTCTGGACATCCCACCCAGGAAGCAGGGAATACCTAAAGACTCCAGAGCTTTTCTGGAACAGGATAGGAACAGAAACGTACTCACAACTCTGGTGACAGGTCTTGGTGTTTGTAAACTTTGGACTACAGCATTTGGTGGACGCCCTTATCCAGAGCGACTTACATTTAGTTCATTCATATAACAGAGGCTATGGGGTTAAGGGCCTTGCTCAAGACCCCAAAGTACCACTAACCTTCCATCTCCACTGTATAAAATGAGAAATGTATGTACCTGACGTCTGGGGCAGGTGTCGGAGGGAGTGTTGCTTGGCTGCCCAGCACGATCACAGGCTTCTTAGCCCTGCTTACCAGCTCGATACACCTTTGCACCTGGAGGTGAGACAAATAGTGAGTCAAAGGTCAGGGAAATAAACATGCGTTATGGGATAGATTGGGGTAAAAGGTTCCTGATTTCAACACTACAGCGTCTTTATCTCCTGAAACATCGACCAAGTACAAGTTCTTAGCACTTTTAGAAAACCAAGAGCAAATCATTACCGACAGAAATATAAAAACAAATAGGGGGCACCTCAGCCGATGAGGGCAGAAGGGCAGGGGGCAGAAGGCCAGTGACTCTAGGCACAGGCACATGCGCCCCCCTTAAGAATTTTCAGGTCAGATTACAGATATTACAGCTCACCTCATCGTCGGTTGCTTTTGGGATGTGCACAGGCAGAGGGGAGAGGTCCCTTACTTCCCATGCTCCGGCAAAAAGCCTCGTTAGATGATTTTGAAGGTACCTACGAGATAGAGAAAAACGACGCTTTCAGGAGAAACCCAAACCGAAGACAAGCAGGCATTTGTGATCAGTTTTGCTGTCCGATGTGTTACCATGAAACAATTTTTCCGAGGATTCCTTTCGGAGTGTTTTTGGGAAAGAACTCTTTCTCTACAAGATGATAAGGATAAAGAGTGTCTATAGGGAACTCGATAAATACAGGACCTGAAACATACATAAAAAGAATAAAGATCTGCTCAGGGTTGAAGGTGAATCCTGTTCTGAGGGCCAGTGGGGTGCTGCTGAAGTGTACCTGGTGTACCAGACTGAGCGATGGCCAGGGCTTTCCTCAGAATGGGCACGATCTCCTTCACACTCCTCACAGAGGCACAGAACTTACAGAGCGGCTTGAACAGTGACATCTGATCAATGTCCTGCAAAGCTCCTCGACCCTACACACACAATTTACAATCCATTCAAATAAACATTTCATAACAGCTCTGCTTCACACACTTTGATTCTGACCTTCTGGATCTTTTATATTTTAGATTACTTTATTAATTTTTTTTTAAATAGAATGTATCATTTTCACACATTTAATCAGGAGTGCTAAAACTGGGAAGGTCAGAGTAAAAGTTCAGCCATGTTTCAGCACTCCTGGAGTACAGAGGGTTAAGAGCCTTACACAAGGGCCCCAAAAGTGCCAGCTTGGCGATATTGGGACCTAAACCCCGGACTTTCTGAACACTAACCCAAAGTCTTAACCACTGAGCTCCCACCTCCCCACCATGTATCAGTTTCAACATTTCCACTTCTTTTAATGTTTTAATCTCTTTCTTCAGATTAACGTGTCTTCCTTTTCCTCCATTATTTTTAAAAATTATTTATTGAGCACCGTCTCTGATTTTAAATCTAAAGACAGTTTTACATGCCCCCTACAGGTTACTGCTGCAAATATCTCTTGCTTTCAAAAGTATTGGAACGGAAAGTCAAATCAAATGCTTTTTGCTGTACATTTGCTGTACACGTTTAGATTTTATATCAAAACACCAATATAAGAAGAAAGACAAGAATTACAGCTTTTAAGCTCAACAACAAAGTGCATGGAATCTCTTGATGACAGACCAGACGTTTTTCTTGAGGTGTGCAAAAGTATCGGAACACCCAACATTATTTTTTTTATCTCTTGCTTGAATCAAGTACATTGAGGGATCCTCAGACATCACTAAACTAATGCACCCATGCATTTCCAGGCTTGTATGAACATCAGGAACATACTCAGTTGAATCAAGATCTACTGGTTGATGTCCAGTCAATTATTCGCCACCAAAGCTTACAACTGCATCCCCCAATAAGTGTACACTGTGTTTCTTGTTCACAAGATACAACAAACCTCAAATAAAAAGAATGCAGCAAAGATAGCGTCCAAAAAAAGCTTTCAATTACTTTCAAGCCGTGAATGTATATCTATGTTGTGGATCATGAGCCGATCCTTTCTTTCTCCTCACATTGGCCTTTCTCTCAATTTCATAAATGTTTCAGGATCATCTCGGTACTTCTCTGTGTATTCTAATTTGCTTATGCTGATGAGTGGTGTGTATCTTATGTAATGGCCTCTGATTTCTGCTCCCAAAATCCTATTTGAACGGTGGATTGTGACACCTTCACCCTTTGCCCTGTGGAGGTTGCTGCTGCTGCTGATTGTTTCGGGGACTTTGTTGTTTTTTCTTGGATATAATGTCCAGAACATTTAAAATAGTTGCCTTTGGTATTCCCAGTGCTCTCTGTGCAATCTCTCTCTTTTCTCATCTTTCTCCGATAGACAGCTCTCTGGTCTTCGTGTTTGTTTATCCTGACAAATGCGTTCTCCGCAATCAAAACCAAGAGCAGACGTTCAGAGCTATTCATTGTCTAAACAATCAGTCTAACATTCCGTCCGAAAAATGCTTTATAATAGTAAGAAATGATTCTGCTCACATGACACTCGGTTGGTCTGTCATCCTGAGTGCCATGGCTTTAGTGATTTGTTTTCTGTTTATTTACTGAGTGTTTGTTTAGTTTAAGTCCAGAATAAGTCTGATATGAATTAATCATGTACTGTTGTTTTTTCTGATTATTCTGCACAATCCAGTTGCATTATTGTATTTACTAAAGAGGTTCTTCACAGTTGACTGACTGAAAACAAACCTGTAGCAGAGTGGCAGCTGCTCCACCCATCAGCAGCAGAGGTGACTCAGCCATCTGAGCATTCTTCACCGCAGTAACTGTGTTGGTAAGGCCTGGTCCTGCGGTGACTGCAGCCACACCCACTGTACCTGCACAAGGGCAACATTTACCGAATATAAATAAATAAATAAATAAAATAAAAAAAGAGTTTTTTACATATCAGGTATCAAAGTGACATAATGAAACTTCACTGCATTCACATTCAACAAGCTGAATGTAGGCGGTATAAAAATCATCACGTGATGTGTCACACTGGGCCCAAACAATTCCAATGCTGTAACAGACAACAACCATAACGTGTTTGTTAATACGCAGTTAACCGAGAGGTATGCTCACAATGAACACGCACCGCTGACAAAACACAACAACGGAATGCAACTCATTGTGGGCGAGTACAAAGTTTACACTGCACAAACAATTCATCTTTGTTACTGTCAACATTTTTGCTAAGTCATGTGGTTGGTCTCAGTCTTTCCTTCCTTCCTTCCTTCCTTCCTTCCTTCCTTCCTTCCTTCCTTCCTTCCTTCCTTCCATCCATCCAATTAATTTCTGATCTGTCATATACACATCATATAATGGTGTGCTTAACGTGAAAAATGCTTAACATGGCTTAATGCAATAACGTTGTCTTGTGATATTAAGCGACATTGAGCATATTCCTGAACAGTTTTCTATTCGAGGAAAATGCTTACGCATAATAAAAATGCGTTACATTCGTATTCTGGACTCGTGTGCTTGTCTGTACATAGTGTGCTTTATTATTAACGTCTTCACTGAGTTTGGTTTTGTTTAAATGGTCACATTAAACCACATTAAACCTTTTCACGCTAAGTGTTTTAATATGTCCCTCTAAGGTCCATCCCAAACGCAAAATCCTATAACATTTCATCCCTTAAAAAAATCCCATAATGCACCACAAAAAATACAGAGAGCATTAAAGATCACTCTCTACGATCCCTTATTAGAAATGATGGCAGATTTTCTGAAGCGTCCTAACTGGAAATGTGAGTCGCTTATTCGTATTATTTTAGTTGTATGTATGTTATAGCTCTCAAAGTTTACTTACATTTTAATTTTTTATCAAAAATATATTCTATAATGGACCTGCTCAAGATTAGAACCTTAAAATGGGTAATGATCCAAAAACAGATCCACTATAAAGAGTCAACCAGATGATAAGGTTCCTTTTTGTGTCTGGTTCCTCTCAATGTTTCTTCCTCAAGCCTAATCGCTCTTAAAAATACAGACATCTTTTCTGCTTATCTTGAGACCTTCTGAAATTAAAGCACATTACCAGAGAGTCTGGCTACGGCATCAGCAGCAAACACAGCTGTGGCTTCATGACGCGTGTCCACGATACGGATCCCCAGTTTCTCACATGCCACCAGGATGGGGGAGATGTGTCCACCAACCAATGTGAAAACAAACTTGATGCCATGAGCCTGAAGCACCTCTGCCACACTCTCGCCTCCATGTCGAGGACTCGTCCTGTCAGTCTGACGGGGAAAAAAAGAGTTAATGAAGAACACAAAGATCCAAATCCACCAGTCAGATATTTTTTATGTTTTATAAATCTTATGAATTAGATTCATGTCCTGGTGATGGCTGGGTAGTGAGATATTAAACTCCCGATCAGAAGGTTGTGGGTTTAAATCCCAGAAAGAAGATTCTAAGAGGTATAAATAAGTTGAGGTAAATGGAAGTTGCTCTGGAAAAGAGCTAAATACTGTAAATAGCAGGAAGGCATGTAGAGTTTAAGAAAACATGAGATAGACTGATGTAGGTGAGATGGTGAGGAGGTTCCTGGGGTGCAGGCAGCATTTACATCCATTCATGTTCAATAGGGTTGGAGCTCTATAGAAGGAGATCTTCCACTCCATCCCATGGAAATCAGATCTTTATGGAGCTGGCTTTGTGCACAGGAGCATTGTCATACTGGAACAGGTTTAGGCCTCATAGTTCAAGTGAAGGCAACATTTGAAGGTAAATAGATGATGTGTTTTAATTGTATGGCTTTTTAAAAATAAATATCAATGATGCATTTGTAGTAAATGAACCTTTTTGAGAGAATCTCCATTCAGAGATAAGTATCAGAGTCTGATCCGAGTGATTTCAGGATAATTTCGTTTTTTTGTGTGTAAATAAAATGGCTCAGTAGGATTTCCACCCAATTCCACTTCGCTGCCATTAGCCAGAATATTCAATAATAAACAACCCTACTAATGTCCTTCTATCAGCACTTAGACAACGTACAGCTCTTTATGTGTTTATCTCCTCCCCTCACAGCGTCTGTGTGCTTTATTAGTCCATGTGAGGGATAAAAACTCTTCTAGAGTAAATAAACAGCCTTCCATTACCTCAGAAACATATCCAAAGACTTTGACCTTCTTCACTATTGCTGAGGGGAGAAGCTTAGCCATGCTTCTGGATCAACTTCATGTATCTTCTGTAATACTCTATCCACTACTATCCACTCTTATCTTGCCTACAGAGATCAGAAATCTGCTCGGTCACGTTATACATGTCTTTTAGTAATGATTTTATCACTGGATTTCACAAATGCCTTTGTGGTGTTGCTACACTTTAGCACAGAGAACTGATTATCTCTGAAATCAACGACTAGCCGGTTTTTCCCTCACGCTGAGGACCTCAGAGTTTTTATTGGTCGATGTTAATTATCTGGTTTGCTAATGCTAATCATTTTAACATATTTCAATTTTTTGTGTTTTGCTGTACTTATCTTATTTAGTTAGAGAAAACATCCAATATTACCCTTATAGCATGACAACAGATGGCAGCACAAGGCTGAACGCACAGTCACAGGGAGCACAGACCTTCATAAGTCAGTGTGTACATCAGTAGCCGTGCAACTGGTGCTGTTCTGACCACGTGTATTACCACGTCTGCTGTTCTGACCACGTGCGCACCCTATCACAAGCTCCTCACATGTGAAACAACACAATCTCAATTCCGCACCCACCCTAATCAGCAGATTTAGGATATTCAGTGCTCAGACTCCAATCTCTCTCTAAGACTCATCTTAATGAAGATGATCATAAACTACAAGATGAAACAGGGGACTGAATCATCAACCATCAATCATCTTGACCCCTTCCAGAGTGTCCACATGTCTAATGACTTCAGATGGTCCAGCACTAGAGGACTCTTTCCCATTGGCCCTGAATATGTCACTGATGTTCTTTAGCTGCACTATTGAGAATGTTCTCAGTGTGGTCGCAGCCTGGCACCCTGTCAGTTCTGCTGCAGAACAATGAGACTTACAGAGACTGGTGAGAACAGAAAACAAACAAACCACTTGCAGGATATCTTTGTGAAATGATGCCGGAGTAAAAGCACTCTATCTGCCAGATACTACCAGGACATCTCCATCTGCCAGATACTGCCAGAGCATCTCCATCTGCCAGATACTACCAGGACATCTCCATCTGCCAGATACTGCCAGAGCATCTCCATCTGCCAGATACTACCAGGACATCTCTATCTGCCAGATACTACCAGAGCATCTCTATCTGCCAGATACTACCAGAGCATCTCTATCTGCCAGATACTACCAGAGCATCTCTATCTGCCAGATACTACCAGAGCATCTCCATCTGCCAGATACTACCAGAGCAAACAAATCAACTCAAAAACTAACTTTCCTCCAGACCTTCAGAACACTCACTGATCCCATGAACAGTCTTCTGTTTTTGCACCTGGTGCACTACTATATCCCCTCATAAATATACATTTGGTATATACCAGTCTGAATTTGCATATTCAAAGTTTTGTCTGGTGTATATTTTGAGCACATTTGCATATTGCATTCACTCTGTGTGTGTGTTTACTGCAACAATAGAACTAGAGAAGCATGTCATCATATCTATATCTACTTCCTTAAACAGGTAGACCACAAAACTGATCAACAATAAAACCTGTTTAAATTAGAGGTGGTAGTTTAGGGGTTAATGCATGGACTTTGGAGCCGGTGGTCAAAAGCCACACCAAGCTGCCACTGGGCCCCTGAGCAAGGCCCTTAACCATAGCTGCTCAGATGTATGAATGAGATAAGTTGCTCTGGATAAGGGCATCTGCCAAATGTTGTAGGTTATGAACATTTGACCTTTCTGTGACCTTGCCCCCTAGTGGGATCAGTTCTGCTGGTTTTGGTGATCTTTCTGCTCACTCAGGAACTCGAGGTGGACCCCAGAGTATCATGTGCATAATAAAGTACTATGGAAATGATAATGTATGTAAAAGTGTTTCTTCTTCTTCTTGGAACAGAAGTAGGTATCATGAAATCATGCACCCACACTAAAGAGAGATCAGTAATAACCCGAGATGTTTATTAGAAGAAGACCTACAGTACCTTGTGGAACAGCTGGTAGATCAGTCCAAGTTTGCTAGCAGTAAAGCCAAGTGCCAGCAGCACAGCACTGAGAGCGCTGCAGCACAACACCGTCCACAGGTCCATGTGTAGGAGAAAGCTGGAGGATTCAGGGTCCAGGTGAGAACACCAGGCAATAAAGAGACTCCAGGGGAGGAGACAAAACTGCCTTCTGTCCTCTATCCCGGATATCAGTTCAGACTGTTCCGGCACTAAACATTACGCAACTTAATTCTCTCGTGCTGAACTTCTCACCTCCAGGAGCCGCTTATCTCAGACCTGTAACGTGTGAAGATCTCGATTTCGACGCGCGCGCTCCGCTATGTGCGCGTCCACGCCGCCGCATCCCGGAGCAACATTGTTTCAACTTTCAGCCTGGTGAAAGGTTAACGCGCGCTGCAGTGCGCATGCTCAGTCCCCGGGAGCGCGCAAAGTCTCGCGATCTCTCACACACACCAGTACGCAGAAGTAACACATTATATTGACTCGTGTTTCTGTAATTGAGTAGGTTTTTGTGTACTTTTACTTTTGAAAGTAGTTTTTAAAATCTGTAAATTTACTTTAGTTTTTGAAGTGTTGAATTTAACGCCATTTGAAATCATATCCGAGTCAAAAAATAAATAAATACAAATAATGCAAGGTGGAAAAATCGCACCCCGGTTTTGTACTTAAGTAACAGTTAATTGAAGTAAACATACTTTTAATTAAGTACAAAATTTAATTACTCTTTCCACCTCTGCTTGTTGTGTCATGAACTTCAGCTGTCCTCATTCCTATTTCTGGACCTCCCTGATTCATCCTGAAGCCTGGTTCTAATGAATATAAAGTTTGCTACAATGGATTTGACTTTACAATCACCTTTAAGAGTTTCACATTCACGTCTCAACAATAATAAAACGATAATGAATGCACATTTGTCGTCATCCAGGTGAAGATGAGATTCTCTGAGTTCTCCTCATGAAGTCTCAGGGAGTGTTTCCCTGCCATTATCACCACTGTCTTGCTCAGTAGTAGATAAACTTATATGGAGTGATTTGTACATTTAAAATGTATATCTGTCATCAACCTGTGTGGACAATATCTACTGTAGTTCATGCCACTTGGTGTTTGTCTCTCTCTAAAGATGTTTTTCATTAGTTGGAAACTTCTTGTTTATCCCAGAGTAGTTCAGTAAGATTTAGGTGCAATGACTGGGCAGGTCGTTCCATGATAGTTATTTCTCCAGACCACTGTTTGTCTTGTATGGTAAAGTCGGTTCCAATGAGACACAGTCCAGACAGAATTGCATGGTGCTGAAGTTTGGAATGGAAGCCATGGTGGTTCCACCTGTGTGTGTGTGTGTGTGTGTGTGTGGGGGGGGGGGGGGGGGTGAGGCAGTCTGATCACACCTCTGTTCTCCGTCTTACACAAGTTCTTCTGATGTCACATTTGGACTCCTAAGAACTTTCTTTTACTCATTCACTGTCCATTACTTGTGTGTTTTTGCCTTTTACTGAGTTCCTAAACAAAAGGAACATGCATGTGACTAAAAAACCACGAGGGACTCTGTGTTTCCACACTTTTCACGGAATCTGTATATGAGGTGGTATAAAAAAGTTTGGAGACTCGCTCTGTTTGCAAAAAAGTACTTTATTTATCTACAATTCCACACTATTACCTTCAAAAAAGTCCCCTTGCACAGCAATACAGTGCTCCCAGCGTTCTTCTGGAACGTGTCCTGGAAGCCTTTTTCTCAAAGCATGGCAAGCACCTGCTGCGATTCACGCTGGATCTCCACAGTGGTGTCAATCAGCTCCCGATGTACACAGGACTATGTCTTTTGGCACTTTGATTTACGAAGATTGGTGCTCCCTGTGACTGTGCGTTCAGCCTTGTGTCTAGTCTCGAAACCTTTTAATATCACCATATACCTGTGTTCAACTTCCTGTAGGATTAAACAACATAAATTGAATTAATTCTTTCAGAACCACAAATATGTATTTGAAATATTCTGATAATTGTGGGGAAAAGATTTGTTGTACAGTGGTACAACAAGAACTTTGGAAATTCGTGGATTTTCGGAACTCTCGGGGGTCTTAGAACGTAACCCCTGAGTGCTGAAATTCCATGAATTTTCCACAGCCCCTGTGGTACCTTAGTGAATTCATCTAGACATTACACCAGTTTCTTTTTGATGCACACAACAGAAAATGTGAAGTAATGGACATAAATGCTTTATTTATAACTCAAAATGAATAACTATAATGTTTTTAAATCTATATATGAAATTTTTCAGTGAAAACAGTTTAAAATGTTATGACTAACGTTCCTGAACGGATTCCCGCGCATTTTAAGATAATCCGCAATTTACTGTTAGTTACGTTCCTAATGAGAACACGCCACATATGACTGTATATTTAAATATACACAAAATGGGATTATGTATATTATATAAAAAGACTAAGTATTAAAAGGTTTATTTTAGAGTTTTAATCTTCTAAACTTGCGTTTATACAGCAGGGATTAAATATAAATCTAAATCTAAATAAATTACCACATTAACTATAACCACAGTTACAATCAATACTGTAAAATCAAATCCCAAATCTCTCCTCTGTGACCAGGTAGTAAACTTCATAGGGCGCATACTGTCCCCTTTATCATACTGTCCCCTTTATCATACTGTCCCCTTTATCATACTGTCCCCTTTATCACACTGTCCACTATCATACTGTCCACTTTATCATACTGTCCCCTTTATCATACTGTCCACTTTATCATATTGTCCCCTTTATCATACTGTCCCCTTTATCATACTGTCCCCTTTATCATACTGTCCCCTTTATCACACTGTCCACTATCATACTGTCCACTTTATCATACTGTCCCCTTTATCATATTGTCCCCTTTATCATACTGTCCCCTTTATCATACTGTCCCCTTTATCACACTGTCCACTATCATACTGTCCCCTTTATCATACTGTCCCCTTTATCATACTGTCCACTTTATCATATTGTCCCCTTTATCATACTGTCCCCTTTATCATACTGTCCCCTTTATCACACTGTCCACTATCATACTGTCCCCTTTATCATACTGTCCCCTTTATCATACTGTCCACTTTATCATATTGTCCCCTTTATCATACTGTCCCCTTTATCATACTGTCCCCTTTATCACACTGTCCACTATCATACTGTCCCCTTTATCATACTGTCCCCTTTATCATACTGTCCACTTTATCATACTGTCCCCTTTATCATACTGTCCCCTTTATCATACTGTCCCCTTTATCACACTGTCCACTATCATACTGTCCCCTTTATCATACTGTCCCCTTTATCATACTGTCCACTTTATCATATTGTCCCCTTTATCATACTGTCCACTTTATCATACTGTCCCCTTTATCATACTGTACACTATCATACTGTCCCCTTTATCATACTGTCCACTTTATTATACTGTCCCCTTTATCATACTGTGCACAATCATAATGTCCCCTTTATCATACTGTCCCCTTTATCATACTGTCCACTATCATACTGTCCCCTTTATCATACTGTCCACTATCATACTGTCCCCTTCAGCATACTGTCCCCTCTATCATACTGTCCACTTTATCATACTGTACACTATCATACTGTCTCCTTTATCATACTGTCCCCTTTATCATACTGTACACTATCATACTGTCCCCTTCATCATACTGTCCACTTTATCATACTGTCCCCTTTATCATACTGTACACAATCATACTGTCCCCTTTATCATACTGTACACTATCATACTGTCCCCTTTATCATACTGTACACAATCATACTGTCCACTTTATCATACTGTCCCCTTTATCATACTGTACACAATCATACTGTCCCCTTTATCATACTGTACACTATCATACTTTCCCCTTTATCATACTGTCCCCTTTATCATACTGTACACTATCATACTGTCCCCTTTATCATACTGTACACTATCATACTGTCCCCTTTATCATACTGTACACTATCATACTGTCCCCTTTATCATACTGTACACTATCATACTTTCCCCTTTATCATACTGTCCCCTTTATCATACTGTACACTATCATACTGTCCCCTTTATCATACTGTCCCCTTTATCATACTGTACACTATCATACTGTCCCCTTTATCATACTGTACACTATCATACTGTCCCCTTTATCATACGGTCCCCTTTATCATACTGTACACTATCATACTGTCCCCTTTATCATACTGTCCTCTTTATCATACTGTACACTATCATACTGTCCCCTTTATCATACTGTACACTATCATACTGTCCCCTTTATCATACTGTACACTATCATACTGTCCCCTTTATCATACTGTCCCCTTTATCATACTGTACACTATCATACTGTCCCCTTTATCATACTGTACACTATCATACTGTCCCCTTTATCATACTGTCCCCTTTATCATACTGTACACTATCATACTGTCCCCTTTATCATACTGTACACTATCATACTGTCCCCTTTATCATACTGTCCCCTTTATCATACTGTACACTATCATACTGTCCCCTTTATCATACTGTCCTCTTTATCATACTGTACACTATCATACTGTCCCCTTTATCATACTGTACACTATCATACTGTCCCCTTTATCATACTGTACACTATCATACTGTCCCCTTTATCATACTGTCCCCTTTATCATACTGTACACTATCATACTGTCCCCTTTATCATACTGTACACTATCATACTGTCCCCTTTATCATACTGTCCCCTTTATCATACTGTACACTATCATACTGTCCCCTTTATCATACTGTACACTATCATACTGTCCCCTTTATCATACTGTCCCCTTTATCATACGGTCCCCTTTATCACACTGTACACTATCATACTGTCCCCTTTATCATACTTTATCATACAGGCTAAACATATTCACAACAGGCTTTACAGAAATCAACAGTGAAGGTGAATGATATGTGTTTATCCCTGATGAGCAGCCGTGGCGACTGTGGCAAGGAAAAACTCCCTTAGATGTAATGAGGAAGAAACCTCGAGAGGAACCAGACTCAAAAGGGGAACCTCATCCTCATTTGATCAAGAGTTTGATCATAAATCTTTCAACAATACAGAACACTGGAGAGTGAGAACTAACATGAGCACTGGAGTATAAGATTATAAGTAATGTTCTTTCTACAGTCTTCTACAGTCTTTGTGGTTATAAAAGTAGGAGCTACTGAGCTCAACATTTGTGATCATCACAGATCCAGCATCAGCTTCTCCATGCCAGAGCCTTTAAACACTCCAGGAGGTCCAATGTCAAAACTCCACACATGTAGTGGGGCAAACCTCAGGGTGTCTCGGGATAGGGAGAGAAAGAGAAGCAGTGGAGAGGAATTAGCGTAGCTGCTGTTCATGATATTAACAGCACAAGTTGATAATGTGATGTGATCAGATGTTCTGGAGCACAAGGTTATGATGTGATGTGTGTTATGTGTAGGCTTTGCTAAAAAGATATGTTTTTAATCTACACTTAAACTGGGAGAGTGTATCTGAACCCCGAACACTGTCAGGAAGACTATTCCAGAGTTTTGGAGCTAAATGTGAGAATGTTCTACCACCATTAGTGGACTTTGCTATTCTAGGAACTACTTGAAGTCCAGAGTTTTGAGATCTCAGGGAGCGTGGCGGATTGTAGCGTGTTAGAAGACTGGAGAGAAACATGGAGATAAACAATTTAGTGTTTTATAAGTAAGAAGTTGTAGTTTGTAATCTTTTCGAAACTTAACAGGAAGCCAGTGTAGGGATGAGAAGACTGGGGTTATATGACCACCTCTGGTGGTTTCTAACCAAACCCATATGTAAGATATTTGGGTCTCCTACCCCTGGCGTGTTAGGTGGTATCAAATGGGCTGATTTGAGTTTTTTTTATTTTTTATTGTTGATCCCCTACTGGGATTTCACACAAATCAGTCTCTGGAGTGCACAGGGTGGTGCGCAAAACAAAAAAACGAGAGAGTGAGAGGTGTTTAAGTGGAAACACTATGTTGAGAAGTTATTAGTGATTAAAATAATAGGAGTCAGTCACTTTTCACAAAGATATAAGAATTTACATATACACAGTTTTTCCTTGTCTGTAGCTCTGCTTCACTCTCCAGCCCACTAGACAGCAGGATTTCCACCTACAGAGGGTAAAACGCCGAAAAAATAGAAGAAAATCAAGGCGGAGTTGTTTTATGTTATTCCCTTTTCATTGATATAATCATCTCCAGAGGGGAAATTTGATATTAACCAGATTTATTTTAATATAAAAGCTTGTTATTGTGTTTATTTGACTGCGTTTCTCTTTAATCCCTGAGGTAAATTCAACCAGCTGAGCTGTTGTAGTTTGTGGCGGAATCCCGAATCCCTCCTTCCTCCCTTCGAAGTGCACTACATGACGGGAGAGATAGAGTGGTGTAGTCACCCTGTGTAGTTCACTACCTAGTGAAAGAGGAGAGATTTGGGATTGGGTCTCAGTAACCCTGGTGGAGCTGTTAACCCGTAAACACAGGGTATTTTATAAACTGGATTTATTTACTGATTTACTTTACACTTTACTACAGTTTTATTTAATAGATACTATTAGGATATTTTATCTAATTAAAGCATGTGATGATTAATTTATAATGAAATCTTGATTTGTGATTTGAGACCCTTTTTAAGAACCTGTAAGACCTTCTAATGGAGTCAGCAGTGGTCCAACCATGTTACTGCAGAGAAGCTCCACATACTCCTGCTGCTGCTGTCTCACAGGTAACACTTTCTACCTACACATGTCTGATCTGTCTGAGATCTTATCGGATTATTAGAATATGGGATGAAGGTACAGGGCTGGGAGTCAGAAATCTGAGGTTAAGGTTGAAGATAAGGATCAGTTATTATCAGAATATGAGGTTGTATAAAAAAATAAAGCATTTTATATATAAAACAAGTTCTTCTGAAATGTGTCCTGAAAGTCTTCCTCTCCAAGCCTGTCAAACACCTTCTGCAATTTGCGGTGATTCTGTGCAATGATGTTTAAAACGGTGATCTACGAGCTGGATCTTCATCTTCAGGAATGGGGTGAAGTTCGCTAGAGCTGAATCTGTCAAGTAGGGTGTGTGTGGAAGTGAGATCATGTGGACTGTTCTCCAGCGATCATCATGCACGAGTTGCTGAACGGTTTAGACGTTTCCGGGGTTTGAGCTCATCCAAGGTCTTCCTGATCTCTTATGGTCGTCCAGTGATGTTCTTCTGCTCTTGTAGCACGAGTGCCGGTCGAAACACCTCGAATGACTTGTTGCAGCGCTGCTGTGTCTCTGTGGCAGATTTGCCAATTTTCATGCAGAATCTTTGTTCTTGTGTGGTGATGACGTGTAACACACGTGGGTCAGAGAAGCACCAGTTATACACTTTTGTCTCCAAACATTTTAACTTTGTATTAATAAACTGTATTTCTGTGCAAAATCTATGACAAATGTGAGTGAAATTAAAGCCACACGTCTGAAATCTCCAGAGTATGATGTTCTTGCACGAGGCATTTGGCGAGATGTCACAGTCTGACCTTGATGTTAACTTGCTGTCTTGAATGTGTTCACTTCTCACTGTAGAATGATGGACTTTAAATAGTTTGGAAATGGCCTTATAACCCTTCCCAGATTGATGGGCAGCAACAGCTGCTTCTCTAAGATCATCGCTGAAGTCTTGTTGTTTTAACACACACCTGAATGCTCCAGACCAGTAGACTGCTAAAACTTGGACTTTTATAGTGGAGATCACACTCATTCTTAGCTCAAATAATTAAAAGAATTTATTAGCAGCACCTGGCTGATGCTTAGCCTCTTAAATCCTATAGAAGCAGTAAGGGTGTACTTAGTTTTCCTCATATCTCCAGAGTAGATGGTATGGAATTCTTGTGCATCTCCAAAAAGATTCCAAAGATAGTTAGTAAGACTGTTGATGCTCATCATCTAGCGATGATTTTCTTTGCTAAATAATTCCTTACTTCTCATTAGCTCTGTTTGTTGATGTACAGAGAGAAACATCAAGAACATCGAGCTTTGTGGGACACATCAACCCTGTGGACCAACTGAAGCATGTAAAGAAGGATGAACCTGAGGATGAAGGCTATGGCTGTAAGTCAGAAGGACACAATGCAGCCCATTGTTACTGTTTATCCTGACCATGGTGGGTTTGAGGTTTATCTCAGAAACACTGTGTGTGCACACACACACACACACACACACACACACACACACACACACACACACACACACACACACACACACACACACACATTAACAACTACAGCAATCCAACATCACTGACTTATACCTTGAAATCTCAGGTGGAGAAACACCAGGGTCTGTGGGACACATTACCCCTGCAGATGAACTGAAATATATCAAAAAGGAAGAAGCTGAAGATGAAGGTTATTTCTGTAAGTTCAAGTTTATTTCTGAATCACTTTTCACAATGGTTTTTAAGCAGCTTTACAGAATTTTCGAATTGCGGGGTCAGCATCTACTTTTTTAAAGGTCCACAATCTTCATGAGGTGGGACATGAATGGGGCTGGAGGAACCTCAGGAAGCCTCGGGATGGGGAGAGAAAGAGAAGCAGTGGAGAGGAGTTAGCGTAGCTGCTGTTCATGATATTAACAGCACAAGTTGATGATGTGCATGTGATCAGATGTTCTGGAGCACAAAGTTATGATATGTGATGTGTGAGTTTAGGAGCTAAATGTGAGAATGTTCTACCGCCTTTAGTGGACTTTGCTATTCTAGGAACTACTAGAAGTCCAGAGTTTTGAGATCTCAGGGAGCGTGACGGATTGTAGCGTGTTAGAAGACTGGAGATACATGGAGATAAACCATTTAGTGCTTTATACGTAAGAAGCAGTAGTTTGTAGTGGATTTGAATCTTAACAGGAAGCCAGTGTAGGGATGAGAAGATTGGGGTTATATGGTGATATTTTCTTGACCTTGTGAGAACTCTGGCTGCTGCATTCTGAACTAACTGAAGCTTGTTTATTAATGATGCAGGACATCCACCTAGTAATGCATTACAATAGTCCAGTCTGGAGGTCATAAACGCATGGACGAACTTCTCTTCATTAGATATAGACATGTTTTTTAGCTTAGCAATATTTCTAAGGTGGAAGAAGGCTGTTTTTGTAACTTAGTTGATATGATTTTTGAAAGACAAGTTGCTCTAAAATTACTCCCAGGTCTTTTACCGTTGAACTAGTGGTTACAGAACATCCTTCTAAATGCAGGTTGAGATGCTGGAGCTTCTGTGTACTGGTTTTTGGTCCAATGAGCAAAATCTCCGTCTTATCAGAATGACATGCTCTATAAGACTAGAGAGAGATGAGAGTCAGATTAAACCAATACATTTTACTAGGTTATATTTGACCCCATAATTCCCTCAGTGTTCTACAGAAGTGAAATGATTAAATGTACTTGGTGAAATTTTAGGTGGAGAAACATCAGGCTCGGGGGACACTGTAGTCCACCAGAGAGGATTACAGATCAAATATATAAAAGAGGAAGAGTCTGATGACGAAGACGTTCCCTGTACAACTGCAGTATTGGGTTAAGTATCACTGACACTCATTCTGTTCCTGTAATCATTCCTGTGTAATTCCAAAGAATTGAAAGAGGCACATCTGAAAAGCGCGCGCGCGCGCGCGCACACACACACACACACACACACACACACACACACACACACACACACACACACACACACCTTTACCCCTACAGCAACCCAGCCCCAGATCACTCACTTACACCCTGATTGATTTCAGGTGCAGGAGCGTCAGGGGCTGTGGGACACATCACCCCTGCAGATGAACTGAAATCTATGAAAAAGGATGAAGATGAAGATGAAGATGATCTCTGTAAGAGTACTAAGAGTATAAGGCTTTATATTGGACTCATATGTTTTACTATGTTCATTTGCTCTCCTCCCCAATCCCCATGATCCCCTCAGTGTTCTACAGAGGAGAAAGTATTAAAATGTTATTGCTGGATTTTCAGATGGAGAAACATCAGGCTCTGTGGACACTGCAGACCAACAGAGAGGATTTCAGATCAAATATATAGAAGAGGAGGAGCCCAAAGATGAAGACTTCCTCTGTACAACTGCAGTATTGGGTTAAGTATCACTGACACTGTTCCACTCACTCTGTTCCTGTGTTCCTCTCATTAGAAAGAACCTCAGAGCCACATGTTTTATGCCACTCTCCATCACATAACTGTGGAAAAAAACACACACTGCTTTTAGTTGGAATTACCGGAGATGGAAAATATCCTACTCAAGTGAAAGTACAAGATACAGGTCTAAACATCTACTCAAGTAAAGTAAAAAGTAACTCATTTAAAATAAGAATTTACTGGGGCGTCCTAGTTTATTTAAAAAAACAACAAGGAGATCTAAATCTAAACTTTACATAGTGAAGTGCAATATAAAAATACAGTTCATATAACCATACACACAAACAGGAGTAATAATAATAATAATAATAATAATGTTGAATATGAAATAATAATTGAATAAATGTATTGATAATAGATTCTATGGAAAGATGACTTTTTCTTCGAACCAAATTGTTCCCCAATTGGTTTTTTTCTTATTTATCTCCTACTACTTTAGTTCAACATGACCATGATGTCATTTGGAGCTCTGCAGTGCCTGTGTGGTAACAAGGCTTATTTGTATGCAGATGTTTATATGCTTTTGTACCATTAGTTGTTTGGAAATTGCTTGGATTTTCCCTGGGTAATAAGACCAAAGGCTCTAGGAAGGTCGTTTAATATAATGAATTAACCTTCTTGTGTGACAAAGTAAGTGCTCTTAATGGAACTTGCATGACATGGATTCATTTGAGATTCCAAGAAGCATGAGATTCCGTACCCTTTGCTGGTATCTACTAGAAGTGCCAAACGTACCACAGGATGATTTTCTTTTTTAAGATAAGTAGAATTGCACGATTACACTATATGATACATCTGTAAGTCATAGCCTATAACCCTATAATAAATACAATATATTGTAGGTAGATATTTATTTTACAATACATTTCTAAACTTTTAAACGTTTATCCTTCTAGAAATGGATGATGGCCAGTCACAAGTCTTCACTTGCTCCTTGTGTTCGCTTTCCTATACATCTGAGATTTACCTCCACAAACACACCAGGAGATGTCACTTTGAGCAGTATAAGAGACTGGTTCCATCAGGAGAAATGAGATACGAGAATCCGACACCCAGGAGCAGCTCCGAGGTTCCGCACACTGAAGTGTGTGGTTCTGTCAGCAGTAAGGCGTTCAGTCCAGGCCAGAAAGACGTCCATCCTTGTTCAGAGTGCGGGAAAGTATTTTCCGACCGCAGTAATTTCCGACGGCATCAGCGCATTCACACGGGGAAGAAGCCGTATCAGTGCTCGCAGTGCGGCAAGAGTTTTTTTTATCGGCAGGGACTCAAGTCGCACCAGCTGATTCACACAGGAGAGAAACCGTACCAGTGCCTACAGTGTGGGAAGAGTTTCTCTCGGCAGGGGGATCTCCAGATACACCAGCGCATTCACACCGGAGAGAAACCCTACCACTGCTCACAGTGCGGGAAGAGCTTCAAACGACAAAACCACCTCAAAGCTCACCAGGTCATTCACAACGGAGTCAAACCGTACCACTGCTCGGTGTGCGGGATGAGCTTTCATCAGCAGAGTCAACTCTACACACACCAGCGCACTCACACCGAAGAGAAGCCGTATCAGTGCTCGCAGTGCGGGAAGAGCTTTCACCGACAGAGTCATCTCCAGGGACACCAACGCCTTCACACCGGACCAAAACAGCATCAGTGTCCGGAGTGTGGGGAGAGTTTTATTCGAAAAGCCGAGCTCCGGACACACCAGCGTGTTCACATCGGAGAGACGCTCTCCTGCTTAGACTGAATGCTCTTCAACTGTATTCGACTTGAAATGGAATGTGTTGAAGTTCGCAAAAGAACAATTTAAAATGTTAATCATGTTATTTATGTCCTGATCAGAATTAAAAATAACAAACCATCCACTCGCTCTCTCGATTTACTTTTGAGAATTATAATATTAAATCTGTGTTGGCTTTAGAGAATGGCAGAAAAGCCTGTTACTGAGAGAACACATGATGTTTTAATAACTTGAAACAATGCTGTAAGGAAGAGTGGGCCGAAATGTCTCCAAAACCACATGAGAGCCTTGGAAATGTCAGACATCTACAGATTCTCTCTGTCTCCCTTCTCACAGGGAGTAGGTTCATGCCTAGCAAGTGATTTCACTTTAACACCAGAACACCCAGGTTTCAGGATATAGAGGGGTTTAAAAGTCTAATGCAGCACCACTGTGTGGAGGAGAATGAGAATGTGGTGGTGGTGTTGTGAATTCTATTGGTGAACATGGTAAAGAGGGCAGGGGGTTCGTGTGTTCATGGCCTAACACTGGATGAGATCAGTGCTCAGGATGATGATGCAGTAATATAGAGCTTGGCACTGATGATGTGGTGATTAACACACAGGAAAGCATTGTCAGTGACGGCTGATGGAGAGCAACAAGATAAAAGTTTTTGAGTGCAACATTGAAAGTGTACTGAAGGTTAATGGTGGCTTATGTGCTCCTTCTAAAGTGGAGTGAAGTTCAGGCGAGTCTGACATGGTTGCTGTCTGTCAGCTGTTTCAACCCTATGGTTGCTTCATTTCTCTATGTTCACGTTGTCTGTGTCATGTGTCACCTTATCCGATTGGCTGCTGCCTCTTGATTGGAGCTGCCTCCTGATTGGTGCTCCCCACTTAATAAGTCACTTCACTACACCTTGTTAGGAGAGCCATTTTGGAGCTAAGGGCTGTTTGTTTGAATTCAGATGTGCTAGATGGTGGGCTTGAGAAGCTTTTGGAGATTTTCAGATCCATTGTTGGAAAGGGTGTATTCTACCCAATAGAACGTTTAATTTTTTTTTTCGGTGTTATATGTAAATAACAATGTAAAGCCTGTAAATAGTAAAATTGGGGTAGTATGGAGTCTCATGCCATTTCTTCTTGAAGACCCTGGTCTAGGTGGGTAGTTGGCATTGTATTTGTTTTTATTTTTGCTTAATTATTTAAGTTAGTGGTTAAATTATTTTGGTCTTGTCAGCTACTGAAGTCAATCACCCAATAAATCCAGTGTTATTACAGTTTTCCTGTCCATGCAAGTCCTTTGATGTTGTGCCTCTTCTCTAGATGAGACATAACAGAGGACTGCCCTACGCTCTAGCCATAGAACAGACCAAGAGCTGAGCTAAGAGTTCTTAATCCCTGGTTGTTAGAATGCCTTCCGTCTGTCAGCGTATGCTGATGACACAGTGATATACTCAGGTGAACAGAACAACATTCTGGAGACTCTGATATAATATCCTCAAACATTAACTAGAGCAAAAGTGATGTGCTTTTATTTGAGCACTGGTCAGTTAAACGTGCCCAAACTTTCAGGGGAACTTCTTTAAAAAAAAGAAGGTTTTAAAAAACTGGGAAGGAACAGTTGAGAAATAAAAGGTAATAAAAATAAATAAAAGGTAATTTAGATAAATAAAAATGGCTGGTAGCAAAAATGTCCTACAAGCGACACATGCACCAACTGTTGACCAGAACTCTTTTGGAAACCTGGGACTTGATAAACCACTGTTTGAAATGTTTGTGAAACACTTCGGGACTGACTGTAGATGATCATAATCTCTTTAAAGTGCTGAGACTTTTTTAGGATACAGAGAGTCGCTGATCTACTGACTACTAAAGAATCTTTCTTCTCCCTCCTCGAGTTTAATCTTTCTTACGTTTATCTCATTATCTCTGTCTCTCTCTTTGCCTTTCTCTTCATCCCTGTTAAATATTTTTACATGGTGTCTCTTAAGGGTTTATCTGCACTTCGGCAGGACAGCGGGATATGGAGACGGATGCGGAGACTCAATTCAATTCAATTCAATTCATTTTTATTTGTATAGCGCTTTTAACAATGAACATTGTCTCAAAGCAGCTTTACACAGATAATGCAGTGATTAAAAATGAATATGTTCTTTATGAGTAAGTTTGTCCCTGATGAGCAAGCCGGTGGCGACTGGCGACTGTGGCAAGGAAAAAATCCCCGAGATGGCATAAGGAAGAAACCTTGAGAGGAACCAGACTCAAGAGGGAACCCATCCTCATCTGGGTTACACCGAATGTCCATTTGTGGCGGGTATACAATGTTGCGGGGTGCAGTGATGATGATCAAAAGCGAAGTGTATTTCTGATTCAGTGTAGGAGACTGTTGACATCAGTGTAGGAGACTGTTGACATCCAATCCAGGCAGGCCTGGATGAAGTGGGAAGATCCACGGGGGGGAGAGGGGCAGGAACAGTGGTCACTGGAGCCTCAGGAGCATGTTTAACTCGACCGAGAGAGAGAGAGAGAGAGAGAGAGAGAGAGAAGAGGGTGACAGGAAGAGAAGGATATGGATTATTAAGTGTACCTATTGTTGCATGAGAGTTAAAGTCACTGTGCAGTTTGGACTCCGGCAAGACTCGCTATGGCAGCATAACTAAAAGGGAGAACCAGAAGGCAACACAGACATGAGGGATCTCTGGGATAAGAGACGGCCCACCACACCACCATCAACAAACCTGAGTGAACACGTGAATGTGAGGGGACGACAGCGTACAAATATCCCAGTTCACCAAACACTCTATATCAATGTTCCCTCCAGATCTGAGCCTTTACCTGAGAAAAAATCTACTGATTAAAGGCTTGACTGAATAAATATGTTTTCAACCTCGACTTGAACACTGAGACTGTGTCTGAGTCCCGAACACTGATAGGAAGGCTGTTCCATAACTGCGGGGCTTTATAAGAGAAAGATCTGCCCCCTGCTGTAATCTTCATTATTGGAGGAACCAACAGATAGCCTGCACCTTTTGATCTAAGTAGGCGTGGAGGATCATACTGGTACAGAAGTTCACTCAGATACGGTGGTGCGAGACCATTAAGTGCTTTATATGTCAGTAGTAAAATTTTATAATCAATGCGAGATTTGATTGGGAGCCAGTGTAGACTGATTAATACAGGGGTGATGTGGTCATATTTCCTAGATCTAGTGAGGACTCTTGCTGCTGCATTCTGAACTAACTGAAGCTTATTTATGCACCTACTCGCACACCCAGACAGTAAAGCGTTACAGTAGTCTAATCTAGATGTTACAAAAACATCTACTAGTTTTTCTGCATCCTGTAACGACATCATATTTCTAATTTTAGCAATATTTCTAAGGTGAAAGAAGGCGATCCTGGTAATATTATTCACGTGAGCCTCAAAGGAAAGACTCGAGTCAATAATCACACCAAGGTCTTTGACAGCCGTACACGCTGAAACAGAAACACCATCCAGAGATGTTAGGTAATCGGAAAGTTTGCTTCTAGCTGCATGTGGTCCTAGTAAAAGTACTTCCGTCTTATCTGAGTTTAGCAGAAGAAAGTTATCGAGCATCCACTGTCTAATGTCCTTTACACATTTTTTAACATTGTTAAGCTGATCTCTCTCATCTGGCTTTGCTGAAATATATAGCTGTGTATCATCAGCATAGCAATGGAATCTAATACCATGTTTATGAATAATTTCTCCAAGAGGCAGCATATATAAAGAGAAAAGCAGAGGGCCTAAGACAGATCCTTGAGGAACACCAAACTTTACCTCAGAGAGTGTGGAGAACTCACCATTAACATCAACAAACTGATAGCGATCAGTCAAATAAGACCTGAGCCAAGAGAGAGCCGTTCCCTTTATTCCAACAACGTTCTCAAGTCTAGCAAGTAGTATAGTGTGATCAATGGTGTCAAAAGCTGCACTAAGGTCGAGCAAAACAAGTAAGGAGACAAAACCCTGATCAGAGGCCAATAACAGGTCATTTACCACCTTAACTAGCGCCGTCTCTGTGCTATGATGAGGCCGAAATCCTGACTGATACATTTCAAAAATATTATTCATAAGTAGGTGTGAGCATAACTGCTGTGCTACAACCTTTTCCAAAATTTTGGCTATGAAGGGGAGATTTGATATTGGTCTGTAGTTGGACAGCTGACATGGGTCAAGGTCAGGTTTCTTAATTAGGGGGTGGATTACTGCCAGTTTGAAGGATTTTGGTACAAAACCAGTGCTAATGGAAGAGTTTATTATTTTTAAAACAGGTTCAATTACCTCTGGAATGATCTGTTTAAAGAAACTTGTAGGCAAGGGATCGAGAATGCAGGTTGATGATTTTGATGAGGAAATTAATGAAATTAAGTCATTCTCGTGAATAGGAGTAAAACTTTGTAATTGATTGTCTGTTATAATGACACTGCTGTCTACAGGGTTACTTGTAAAATAATTTGGCTTTATATTAACCGTCTGGATTTTTTGCCTGATGTTTTCAACTTTATTATTAAAAAAGTTCATTAAATCATTACTACCTATTGATGGTGTGCATGTGAGTGCAGTGCTTTTATTCCCTGTTAATTTTGCTACCGTGCTGAATAAAAATCTAGGATTATGCTTGTTATTTTCTATGAGGGTGGAGAAATATGCTGATCAGCAGCACTAAGAGATTTTCTATAAATTAGGAGGCTCCCCTTCCATGTTATTTGAAATACTGTTAATTTTGTTTGACGCCATTTACGTTCTAATTTTCGAGTGGTCTGTTTTAAGGTGCGTGTATGATCATTATACCACTGTGCTAATTTTTTCTCCCTGATCATTTTGGTCTTAAGGGGAGCTACATCATCTAGGGTATAACGTAATGTTGATTCTAGGTGTTTAGTGGCCCAGTTGAGCTCTGCAGGGTCAGACGGAGATCTATCTAATATCGTAATTTCTGAAAGATTGTTAATAAAACGCGCTGTTGTAGCTGACGTGAAAGTACGCTTAACACGATAACGTGGTGAAGTAGTAATGCAATGACTGAGGCAAATTTTAAAAGAGATGAGATAATGGTCTGAAATAGCTTCAGACTGTGGAATTATGACTACGTTTTTTATTTTTAATCCAAATGTTAACAACAAATCGAGAGTGTGTCCACCACTATGAGTGGGTCCTATAACATTCTGATTAATTCCAACTGAATCTAGAATGGACACAACAGCTGCTCTTAAGGAGTCTTCCTGATGATCAAAATGAATGTTAAAATCACCAACAATTAATGCTTTGTCTAGAGAAGTAACTAAATTTGTGATGAAATCTGCAAATTCTATGAGAAAATCAGAGTAGGGCCCTGGGGGTCTATAAATAATAATGAGTGGAATTGTCTGACTGGACCTGCTTTCAGACACTGAATATTTTATGCTGGTGTAAAGAACTTCAAATGTTTTACATTTGTGTTTAGTCTTTTGTGTGACGCTTAGATTATTATTATAAATAGCTGTGACTCCGCCTCCTCTGCCATTTAGACGGGGTTGGTGTATGTAACTATACCCAGGAGGACTCGCTTCATTTAATGCTAAATATTCATTTGGTTTAATCCATGTTTGTCAAACACATTATTTTAAACTCCTGGTCGGTAATAATTTCGTTTACATTAAGCGCTTTAGACGTGAGAGATCTAATATTCAGCAATCCTATCTTTAGATCAGAGGTGCTGCTGTGTGTTCAGTCCTATTTAATTTTATGTTAATCAGGTTACTAAAACAGACTTTCTGAGAATTCCTATATGTTGGTTTCGCTCGGGGGACAGACACAGTCTCAATTTGGTGGATCCTGAGTAACGACTCTGTGCAGCTAGCAGACGGTCGGTTTAGCCTGTCTGTCTGCTCCCTGGCCTTGGCTCTAGACAGTCACTTGTTAACTAGTGCTGTTCTGAGACTATGACCTATACTACAAGAAATGAGAGCAGCACCTTCCCGAGTGGGATGGACACCGTCCCGCCCTAACAGGCCAGCCTTGCCCTCAAAAATGCTCCAATTATTAATGAAGCCCACATTATTTTTGGAGCACCACTCTGACATCCAGCAGTTCAGCGACCATAACCTGCTGTAGGCTACATCGCCACGTCGTATTGGGATGGGGCCAGAGCATATTACAGCATGCATAGACTCCTAATGGGAGAAGATGGAGGAGGAAGAAGATGAAGAAGAATGTGAGTTTGAGTGATAGACGGTCTGAAGAACTCAGTTTGTGATGTGATGTCAATACCAACCTCCTCCAACAGATGGCGCTTCACCACCAACATCGATAGAAACCCACAACAGAGGGAGGAGCTGCAGGGTTTTTGTCCCTTTCTGAGCACAGGTTTCTCACAGATCTCATCATCTTTAGCGTGAAAAATCTTCCTGAAGGTGTTTTACAGTCGCAGGTTTCACCGAGTGTCTGTATTTCAGGATCTTCACTCCGTTCTCCTGTCATTCTTGAGGTAAGTTCCTCCAGCTGAGCTGTTCGGCTAACAGTTAGAGGCTGAATCACTTCCGGTAAGATGGCGCTCTTCATGCGGTCTCATCATCATCATCTTTAAGTGTCATTTGTTTACTTTGAGTGTAGTGCAGGAACTTCAGGAGAACAGACTTTAATGACTGTTTAATGACTGATCCTGGTTCCTCATTGAACAGAGATCGACTTTAGTAAGTGACAGATACAAACCCAGTGCTCCAGCAGCAGATCACAGAGCAGAAGATCATCATCACTAATCACAGGTTTATCACAAATCATCAACAATCCAGCAGACAGATTTAACAGCCGAGAGAACAGAATGGAGGAAACTTTCAGCTTCATCACCGCGATGAGACAAAACCCACTTGAGCACTTGTGAGAAAGAAGTGATTCCTGACACAGGAGTAATATTCAGGTGGAAATCCTGCAGGATTCATGTAGATTTAATAAATGATGAGTGTGTGTGTGTGTGTGTGTGTGTGTGTGTGTGTGTGTGTGTGTGTGTGTGTGTAAGTAAAAGAAGAGTTTTTCTGAGTGATGTGAATGTTCGGACTGGCAGTGGTGTGTATTGATCAGGAGTGTGTTCCCTGGCTGGTGTGTAACACTGCAGAAAGGTGTGTGTATACAGTAGTGTTGAAGAAAATGAATTAGTTCATGTACTTAATTAGTTTTTTCGTGTATCTGTACTTTACTGAAGTGTTTCCATTTGTGGAGATTTTTACTGCAACGTCACTACATTTCTAACTCGAATCTCTCACTTTTTACTTCATTTTGTAAAATGAGTCGTTCCTTTTTATTAATAAGGATAAAAACGTGACACACGCAGCGAGTCACCAATCAGGATCGAGCGCTAAAAATGATATGAACATTATAGTTATAATAAACCGGTACTTTGGATATTTGAGTACACGTGAAGGTAAATGCAGACGCTTCCCACTTCACGAACTGTCACGAATATGAACAAACCTGTCCTCAAAGTGAAATTTGTTCAGAGTCAAAAACAAAAAACAGAGGAGATCCGGTGTGAGCTGGTGGTCCGCCATAACCAGTCTACATGATGCACACTGGACTCTGGCTTTTTTTTTTTTTTTTTTTTTTTTTAGTAATTTTCATTTTTTATTACTTCATACAAAATATTGTATACAGTGTTTTTTTTATTTTATTTTATTGTTTGATGGTATTTATAGCTCTTGCGTCATTAGGAGATTTGCGTAGTCGATAACAAACACTGACAACTTATGAATTGATGGTACGAGCGGTTGGGAAGGTGGGCAGCGTCTGTACTCGAGTGAAAGTTTAAAGGGACAATTTAACTTTTACTGGAGTCACATTTTTCTGAATGTATCACTACTTTAATTCAACTACATGCTTTGTGTACTTCATCCACCACTCGCAATTACAGATCACACTGATTTTTATAGCGTCTCCTCCTGATATCTTCTAAATTCAATTCTGAGCAAAATGGATTGAAGATGGTGAGAATAATAGCTCTTATTTCAGTAGATTAGTAGAATTCAATTTCTGTGTTGAATATAAATAATTAAAAATTGTAATCGATCTAAAAAAGAACTAAGTAATAAAGCATTTAATTTTGATATAAAACCTACATTCATCCTTTTCTGAGGCAAAATCAGAACTTCTTCAAAAACCTCTTCCTTTCATTCTTAAAATTGACCCAGAATTGAAAACGAAATGCGACTGATTTAAAGATTGACGTATTTAATGCAGTTATTAGGAACATTTGCTTTATGTAAATCACAAGGTAAAGCTTAGAGTTTATCTGAACTGATCTAAGAGAAAAACTCTTTAAAGCACAGAAGGAATAATTAGAAACTAAATCTTCATAAACATCAATGAAACGAGCGAGAAATGTTTTAATACCAAAAGCATTTTATGAGCTGAATTTATATTATTTTATTTAATAGATATTTTATTTAATTAAATGATGTGGTGATTAACTTGTAATGAAATCTCGATGTGTGATTCAAACTCCTCTACTAGGACCTTCAAGACCTTCTAATGGAGTCAGCAGATGTCCAACCACACACTTCTGCTCCTGCTGTCTCACAGGTAACACTTGGTACCTACACTGTATGAACAAAAATGTGTGGACACCTGTCCAGAAGATTACTGTCTCTCTTTTCAACATCTCACTCCTTTCCAGATTTAGTCCCCTTTTCACTCCACCCTTCTGGGAAGATGTTTTTTTTTTTTAGGTTAATCTCTGAGCTAGCAGAAACTCAAAGGTCCAGGAATATCAGTCACACAGACAGCAGGACGTGTATGAAAGATATCCAGGTTATTGATGGAGAGAATGCATATACACCCCTCTGAGACTATTGAGTTACATTTCAGTGCGTGATGAACAAAAACATTGCTGAAAGCCGTAGTGTTCTTATACTTTTTTGATACAAATGTAAGCATCGATCATAAGGTGTCAGGGGACCAGGAGAGAATGCATCATGTTTGGGGGGATAAGGAAAGTATGCAGGTTAGAATGGCACGGCAGTGCTGCATTGAATCAAGAGTGATGTGTTGCATTGAGGCAAAACAAGATTGAATTCAAGTAGAAATACAGGCACGAAAACAAGAGTACCAGGATCAAAATAACACAGCTGTGTGTGTGTATGCTGTTAACCAGCGAAACCATCCCACAGCAAACACAATGTCTGCTCAATTCAATTTAGTTTTATTTGTAGTGCTCTTTTATTAAAGGATATTGTCTCAAAGCAGCTTTGCACAGAAAATAGTTATAAAAATGCATAAATTTGCTCCGTGTAATTGTAAGTTTAACCCTTATGAGTGAGCCAGTGGAGACAAGGAAAAACAAGCAACACAAGTAAGGAGACACAACCCTGATCAGAGGCCAATAAGTCATTTACCACTTTAACCAGCAGCGTCTCTGCTATGATAAGGCTGAAATCCTGACTGCTGCATTCCAAATCTTATTTCTAAGTAGGTGTGAGCAGAACCGAAGAGCAAACGAATTGCCCAGTACCCTCGCAGTTTGATCCAGAAAACAGGGCACTGAACTACTACAGGCAGATTCTTTCTGGTTAAATTGACAATATTCCTAATTAACCTTTTGGAACCTATTGCACTTTGTCAACCCTTATGTCTAGCTTGATAGAAGAGATGGTGAGAAATAAAGGAATCTCTAATCTGTCAAAGACAATGTGTAAAACAATTCAGAAATCCGGTCACCATGGAGTTTTAAACCAAACAACAATATGGTTTTGTGGCCATAGCTGACACCAAGATCCCCAAAAGGTCACCTGGTATCAACTAAGTTAATACATAGGGTTCTATATGTGTGTGTGAAAGTGCAAAAGGCAGGTTGAGGAGCTGGGTCAGATGCTCTCCTTTAGCTTTGAGTGATTTGTGGTTCATACTTCATGTAAATGTGGGTATGGTTGTTTTTTATGCATCCTCACTCATCTGCAACTCCACCTGTAGCATTGACATACAGTACATATACACCTACATGAACTGTTTCACCACTAAAGTCTCAAGGCATGAACCCAGTCAGGAAATAGGCAGGTTCAGCAGTTTTCGTGACAGCAATTGCTTTTGCAGGTCCTTCATAGGCTGCATCCCCCACCTTTCTAGGATTTAGAGATTTTTTACAAAAACTTTGATTTGTGATATTATCAAAAAATGTTCAACTAGATTTTGTGGAGCTTTTTGGAGATTCATTCAACCACAAAGGTGTTAAAGTCTGGTACTGACTGAAGTAAGGAGGCCTGTGGTGCAGTCCACATTCCAGTTCATCCCAAGGTTTAGGTCTCCTAGTTCAAGTGAAAGAAATATTTCATGTCCGTGCATCCAAAGACGTCTGGAAGAGCCACATTTGACATTTGGCTCAGGGTCTGGTTTCAAACCCTGCGTTAGGCCGAGTTTCATTAGATTCGTTACAACCCCAATTCCAAAAACATTAGGACAGTAATATAAATGTAAATCAAAACAATGCAATGATTTGCAAGTCTCATACATCTATATTCTATTCACAATAAAACAGACATCAAGAGTTTACATTGATAATATATACAATTTTAAGTAAAGCTAAAATTAATTAAATGTTAATTTGAATTTGATGGGTGTAATGGATTTCAGAAAAGTGGGCCATGTTTCCCAGTATATAGCATCACGTCTTCTTTCAATATACTATATCTGGGAACCAAGGAGACCAGTTGCTGAAGTTTTGGGAGAGGAATGTTGTCCAATATGTTTCTCATACCGGATTCTAGCTGCTTAACAGTTCTGGGTTTTCTTTGTTGTATTTTCTGTGTGATGATGCACCAAATGGTGAAAGGTCTAGACTGCAGGCAGACTAGTTCAGCACTCGGACTCTTCTACTACGAAGCCATGCTATTGTAATAGATGCAGTTACTATTGTAGCACAAGGACCCTGGAACCTTTCCAAATGTACAAGCAGCCATTCCACAGGCACCAAGTCACCACCATACCATCAGAGTTGCGGCTTTTGCCCTTGCATGCTAAAGATTTAACCTGCATTTGTGGATGACATAACAAACTGTGTTTAATGATTTCTGGAGGTGGTAATGAGCCCATGCAGTGATTTACACTATTACTCACCCTAGGCTTATAGTGATGCACAGACTGAAACATCTGCAGATTCATATGAAGGAACACCAGGCTCTTTGTGTCTCATCAACCCCGTGGGCGAATATGTTCATGTAAAGAAGGATGAACCTGAGGATGAAGGCTATGTCTGTAAGTCAAACGGACACATTACAGCCCATTGGATCTGCTCATTATAGTCATGATCATGGTGGATTCACAGCAACATGGCTGTAGATCACTGACTTGCATCTTGTGTGTTTTATTCTTAAAAATTTTAGATGGTGAAATTCCACGTGAAACACAACCAGAGCCTGTGGGACACATCACCCCTGTGGATGAACAGAAATATATAAAAAAGGAAGAACCTGAAAATGAAGACTATCTCTGTAAGACATCGGAGTGCATTCCTCCTACTGTTCTTCACAGGTTTACTTGACTTTAAATGTACTTTGTGTAATTTCAGATGGAGAAACATCAGGCTCTGTGGACACCGTCGACAAACTAAATCGATTCTATATCAAAGAGGAAGAGTCTGAAGATGAAGACTATACCTCTACAACAGCAGAGTGGGGTTAAGTATCACTGACACTTTTACACTTCTATGTTTTATATTTTTTCATTGTAAAGAAAAGTGAGGTGAGGTGAATCGGGATTGTTACATTGTTGTATCTGCTGGAAACTTTGGGTCACGTGCTAGACTAGCTGATTTATCTACCATGTCCAAGTTGGTCTTCTCATCATCTTAGGTTGTTAGCAAACTTGAGAATGGTATTAGAGTGTCTGCTCTTCCTTACTGCTTGTGGTCTGTGTAAGAGGAATTTCCAATGAAATAGAAATGGGTGAAGTCCCAGGTTTTTCAACCTACTGGTGAAATCCAGGGTTAATGCAAATTTCAGTAGATCCAGTGTGTCAGGGAGAGAGCAGATGAAGAAGTGTTTTGAAAACACTTAATCAAACTGAGGTCAGGGCTACTGGATTGTTAGCTTAGCCTTAAAACACAATAATGCTCTTCTGCTCGAGACCGGTCTAAATACACTGGGGGTCGGTCTTTTCTCATTGGTAAGGAGTTGCAGGACTTTTGGTGTTGGTGTGGAATATGGGTTTAGTCTTTCATTTGTTCTGACTTACTTTGTGAATGTGTTTCTAATTTCAAAACACATTTGATCCTGTTCCTGGCCCTGACCACTTAAAATCTGATTAAAGCAAGACACATGTAAATGCTAGGAGTGAATGGGACCATTGGCCACCTGGTCTTCCTGATGAACCATCACAGCCCTAATGCTGTCTGTTAGATCTTGTAATTTAGGCTGTTTAACAACTCAAAACCTTCTATTACACAATGAGTTTGTAATACTTCCATTTTTACAGGGTGGCACTCCGAGGAATATGAAACCCTGTATCAGAATGCTGTGCCATCAAGAAGCCCGAGTATTGAGCAAGATATCTACCCGTGCTTGTATTGTGAGAAGAGTTTTACTGGTCATTCAAATCTCCGAAGACACCAGCGCATTCACACTGAAGAGAAACTCCATCACTGTTTGGAGTGTGGGATGAGATTCAAGCAACAAAGTCACCTCCGGACTCACCAGAGCATTCACACTGGAGAGAAGCTGTATCACTGCTCAGACTGTGGCAAGAGTTTCGGCCGTTCCAGTAGTCTGAAACAACACCAACGTGTTCATACAGGGGAGAAGCCATATCGCTGTTCAGAATGTGGGAAAAGTTTTGGCCATTCCAGCAGTCTTCAACACCACCAACGTATTCACACGGGAGAGAAGTCCTATCAATGCTCAGAGTGTGGGAAGAGTTTCGGTCGCCTCAGTATCCTGAAACAACACCAACGCGTTCACACTGGAGAGAAGCCGTACTACTGCTCAGAGTGTGGAAAAAGTTTTGGCCATTCCGGCAGTCTTAAAGAACACCAGCGTGTTCACACGGGAGAGAGACCGTACCAGTGCTCGCAGTGTGGGAAGAGTTTTAACTGCCGGAGCACTTTAAAAGCACACCAGGTCACTCACACTGGAGAAAAGCCTCACCACTGCTCCCAGTGTGGAATGACTTTTTCCCGTCACAGCAGTCTCCAACGACACCTTCGCCTTCACACAGGAGAGAAGCCCCATCACTGTTCAGAGTGTGGGAAGAGTTTTTATCGACACAGTGATCTCCTGACTCATAAGGCCATTCACACAGGAGAGGTACCTTAGGGTCATGCCGTTTTAAACTCGAACCTAAATGCACAACAAATATGCATTTATTATAATGTATTTTTGCATCAACTCAGATGAACTTTGTAATTTTGCAGAGAGCAATCTAAATTCTGTCAAATGCTATAAATGAGAAAATGTATATCACACACTGCCTGTCCAAAAAATTGTTTTACCACCTTTAGCTTTGATTACTGCTGCACAAAGTCTTCTCCAGCACATCCCAAGGATTCTCTGTGGTGTTTAATCCATGTGTGAAAATGATCTTGTGCTCCCTGATCCACTTTCCTCTTTCATGATTTGAGCCTGATGAATCCTGGTGTTGTCATCTTGGAATCTGCCTTGCGCCATCAGGGAAGAAAAAATCAATTGATTGAGTAACCTGGTCATTCAGTATATTCAGGTGGTCGGCTGACCTCATTCTTTAAGGACATAACATTGCTGAACCGAGACCTGACCCACTGCAGCGACCCCAGATCACAGCACTGCCCCCACAGGCTCGTACAGCAGGCACTAGGCATGATGGGTGCATCAGTTTATCTGCCTCTCTTCTTACCCTGATGCGCCATCACTCTGGACTCATCAGACCACATGACCTTCTATTGCTCCAGAGTCCAATCTTTATGCTCCCTAGCAATTAAACCCTTTTTTTCCTGATTATCCGCACTGATGAGTGTTTTTCTTAAGGCTACACAGCTGTTTAGTCCCAATCTCTTGAGTTCCCTTCACATTGTACGTGTGGAAATGTTCTTACTTTCACTATTAAACACAGCTGTGAGCTCCACTGTTTTTTCCACTCTTTCATTTCACCAAACGTTTAAGTGATCACCGATCACGATCATTCAAGATTTCTTCCTGACAACATTTCCTTCTCGAAGATGATGTTTCCCCCACTACACTTTCAGTTTTTAATAATGTTCTGGATAGTTCTTAACCCAATTTAGTAGTTTCAATGGATCTCCTTAGATGTTTTCTTTGCTTGATAAATGACAATAATTTGACCCTCCTGAAACAGATGAACGTCTTTTCCACAACCATAGGACGTGTCTTCTGACATGGTTGTTTAAGAAATGAGAAGCTTAGCGGTTAAATAACTAAATCATCCATGCAGTAATTATCCAATGGGAGGCGCTGTCCTCTTTACTTAGTTAAATCCAGGTGGTAACTTTTTATTTGTTGGATGGGCAGTGAATATATATATATATATGTATGTATGTACAGTACAGACCAAAAGTTTGGACACACCTTCTCATTCAAAGAGTTTTCTTTATTTTCATGACTATGAAAATTGTAGATTCACACTGAAGGCATCAAAACTATGAATTAACACGTGGAATTATATATGGAATTATATACATAACAAAAAAGTGTGAAACAACTGAAAATGTCATATTGTAGGTTCTTCGAAGTAGCCACCTTTTGCTTTGATTACTGCTTTGCACACTCTTGGCATTCTCTTGATGAGCTTTAAGCGGTAGTCACCTGAAATGGTTTTCACTTCACAGGTGTTCCCTGTCAGGTTTAATAAGTGTGATTTCTTGCCTTATAAACGGGGTTGGGACCATCAGTTGTGTTGTGCAGAAGTCAGGTGGATACACAGCTGATAGTCCTACTGAATAGACTGTTAGAATTTGTATTAGGGCAAGAAAAAAGCAGCTAAGTACAGAGAAACGAGTGGCCATCATTACTTTAAGAAATGAAGGTCAGTCAGTCCGAAAAATTGGGAAAACTTTGAAAGTGTCCCCAAGTGCAGTCACAAAAACCATCAAGCGCTACAAAGAAACTGGCTCACATGCGGACCGCCCCAGGAAAGGAAGACCAAGAGTCACCTCTGCTGCGGAGGATTAGTTCATCTGAGTCACCAGCCTCAGAAATCGCAGGTTAACAGCAGCTCAGATTAGAGACCAGGTCAATGGCACACAGAGTTCTAGCAGCAGACACATCTCTACAACAACTGTTAAGAGGAGACTATGTGAATCAGGCCTTCATGGTAGAATATCTGCTAGGAAACCACTGCTAAAGAAAGGCAACAAGCAGAAGAGACTTGTTTGGGCTAAAAAACACAAGGAATGGACATTAGACCAGTGGAAATCTGTGCTTTTGTCTGATAAGTCCAAATTTGAGATCTTTGGTTCCAACCACCGTGTCTTTGTGCGACGCAGAAAAGGTGAACGGATGGACTCTACATGCCTGGTTCCCACCGTGAAGCATGGAGGAGGAGGTGTGATGGTGTGGGGGTGCCTTGAAGGCATACTGAACCAGCATGGATACCACAGCATCTTGCAGCGGCATGCTATTCCATCCGGTTTGCGTTTTTGGACCATCATTTATTTTTCAACAGGACAATGACCCCAAACACGCCTCCAGGCTGTGTAAGGGCTATTTGACCAAGAAGGAGAGTGATGGGGTGCTGCGCCAGATGACCTGGCCTCCACAGTCACCGGACCTGAACCCAATCGAGATGGTTTAGGGGTGAGCTGGACTGCAGAGTGAAGGCAAAAGGGCCAACAAGTGCCAAGCATCTCTCGGGGAACTCCTTCAAGACTGTTGGAAGACCATTTCAGGTGACTACCTCTTGAAACTCATCAAGAGAATGCCAAGAGTGTGCAAAGCAGTAATCAAAGCAAAAGGTGGCTACTTTGAAGAACCTACAATGACATTTTTCAGTTGTTTCACACTTTTTTGTTATGTATATAATTCCATGTATAATTCCACGTATTCATTCATAGTTTTGATGCCTTCAGTGTGAATCTCCAATTTTCATAGTCATGAAAATAAAGAAAACTCTTTGAATGAGAGGGTGTGTCCAAACTTTTGGTCTGTACTGTATATGTAGCTATATACATATACCCTTACACAAATGTGATTGTTTAAATGTCCAATAAACAAATAATCCAGTCTGTATGTAGAATTTTTATAATTTCTTTTTTTAAACTGACATTCTTGCACACACACACATCACTGCTTCTAGTTCAGCAAGGGTCAACAAAGGTGTATACTGATGCATTTATCTGAGATGAGTGATGGCGAGATCAGCAGGAGGTGCTGTGAACATAAACTCCACTGTAAAGTCTCACCAGAAGATGAGCTTCAGATGTTTTGTGTGACATCCTTAAGTAGATGATCATCTACCTAATAGAAAAGTCCTGAGAAGGGGTGTAACAGTACACGTATTTGACCCGAAGCGTTTTGGTGCAGGACCTGCGGTACGGTGCAGATGTGGACGAAATGTAATCCGGGCAGAGCTTTTTAAATGCACTGTTCTTGTATCAAAAACATGTTTGTTCTGCTCATGTGTGAAATTGCTGCCACAGTTTTTCAACAGTCTCACAATATGGATTATTTCACGTTTTATGTACAATAAATGAAAGATAGGAGTTTATTTGTGAATAAATACATTAAGTGGATAAATAAATGTGTGCGTTTGATAAACACAACATGGTTAAAGTATGCTGAATTAAGTAGAACGTATATTTAGGAATTCAGCGACCCGAATTATGGATAAGCGGGAGAAGATGAAATGAAATATATTTAGGAAATAATTCTTCTTCTTTTTTTGGCTGCTCCCACTAGGGGTCGCCACAGTGGATCATCCGTCTCCATACCACTCTGTCCTCTACATCTGCCTCTTTTACACAAACTACCTGCATGTCTTCCCTCACCACATCCATGAACCTCCTCCTTGGCCTTCCTCTTTCCCTCCTACCTGGTGGCTCCATCCTCAGCATTCTTCTACCAATATAATTCATGTCCCTCCTCTGCACATGTCCAAACCATCTCAATCTCGCCTCCCTCACCTTGTCACCAAAACATCCTACATGCGCTGTCCCTCTAATAAACTCGTTTCTAATCTTGTCCATCCTCGTCACTCCCAACGAAAACCTTAACATCTTCAGCTCTGCTCCCTCCAGCTCCACCTCCTGTCTTTTACTCAATGTCACTGTCTCTAATCCATACATCATCGCAGGTCTCACCACAGTCCTATAAACTTTCCCTTTCATTCTTGCAGATACCCTACTATCACAAATCACTCCTGTCACCCTTCTCCACTCACTCCACCCTGCCTGCACTCTTTTCTTTACTTCTGTAACACACGCTCCATTACTTTGCACTGTTGACCCCAGGTACCTGAAATCCTCCACCTTCTCCACCTCTTCTCCCTGCATTCACACACATGTACTCTGTCTTACTCCTACTGACTTTCTTCCCCCTTCTCTCCAGCGCATATCTCCACCTCTCCAGGCTCTTCTCAACCTGCTCACTACTCTCACCACAAATCACAATATCATCCGCAAACATCATAGTCCAGGGAGACTCCTTTCTGACCTCGTCCGTCAACCTGTCCATCACCACTGCAAACAGGAAAGGGCTCAGGGCCGATCCTTGATGCAGTCCAACCTTCACCCTGAACAAGTCTGTCGTTCCTACTGCACACTTCACTGCTGTCACACTGTCCTCATACACACCAGACTTCCTCATACAATACCACAACTTCTCTCTCCACCCTGTCGTACGCTTTCTCTAAATCCACAAACACACAATGCAATTTCTTCTGATCTTCTCTATACTTCTCCATCAACATCCTCAAAGCAAATAAGGCATCTGTGGTGCTCTTCCTTGGCATGAAACCATACTGTTGCTCACAGATGGTCACCTCTTCTCTCAGCCTGGCTTCCACTACTCTTTCCCATAACTTCATGGTGTGACTGATCAACTTAATTCCCCTGTAGTTACTGCAGGTCTGCACATCTCCCTTATGCTTAAAGATCAGTACCAGCACACTTCTCCATTCCTCAGGCATCTTCTCACCTTCCAGAATTTTGTTAAACAATCTGGTTAAAAACGCCACTGCCATCTCTCCTAAACATCTCCATGCTTCTACAGGTATGTCATCTGGTCCAACCTACTTTCCACTCTTCATCCTCTTAATCGCTGCTCTCACTTCCTCCTTACTAATCCTATCTACATCCTGCTTCACCAACTCCACATCCTCCAACCTTCTCTTTCTCATTTTCCTCATTCATCAGCTGCTCAAAATACTCCCTCCATCTTCTTAACACACTCTCCTTACTAGTCAACACATTTCCCTCTCCATCCTTTATTGCTCTTACTTGCAGTACATCCTTCCCAGATCGGTCCCTCTGCCTGGCCAATCGCTATAAATCCTTTTCTTTTCAAAAATTAAAATAAAGTGTATATAAGTGTTTTTTTTTCCTACATTTAATTTCCTAAACATATTTAGGAAATTAAATGTAGGAAAAACACTTATATACACTTTACTTTAATTTTTCTAATTAAATTATTTTGCCAATTTAATCAATTACTCAATTTAATTAGTGTATTGTATTAATTTGATTTCCATTTATTTTTTATATATTTTCTGTAAGATAAGAGAACGTAAAGCTGCTTGTGTAGTGTAGTACTTATGAGTGTAGTACATGGAGAACTTCACAGTGCTGTATGTACATAATACATAGTGCAAATATACCCAGGGGCAAAGTATTATATAGTGTATTAAACCACATTCTTAACATGTTATTTATTTATTTATTTATTTATTTGCTGGTTTATTTACTGCCTGAATGTGTTTATTTATTAATTATTAGTTTATTCTCTATTTTCAGTGTTAAAGTCTAAACACTTGAGTATATAATGTTCCTACTCAATGGTTGAGCCATGTGCATTCACCAGGGTCCTTATAATGAACCACCTCAGATGAAATGGTCACAAGATCTATAATTTGTTTAGAAATATTCTACCAGATGCATAAAAATGTAAGGATTGCTGTCTACAACGTCAAAAGGTCTTTGGATCAGGGGGGGTGAGTTCTAATCCCTTCAACAAGCTGCCACTGCTGGTGATGAAAAGAGAGAAGCATTTTTATATCATTTGCTTTTTGAAGGACAAATCTTCCACATGGCCTTTGGGTAAGTAGGAATATAACTTTACCCTTCCAAGCTGAAGTTTGGAGGTGAATGAATCCTAAGTGTCTTGGTAAGATACTGTGAAATGACCAAACCCTGCTTAGAATCATGAAACCCGCCATGTGATGAGCAGATCAGTGTATGATGTGATGTGAGTAACACACTACTCCAGCAGGTGGCGCTTTACAATGAAACCACTTTAAACCCACAACAGATGAAGAGGAGCTGCAGGGCTTTTTCTCTGACTGGATTTTCTTTCAGATGTAATAAAATTTAGGGAATAAACCTTAATTAATTATTTAAAAATTATTCATTTTAAATAGAAGGTTTTTATTGTGTTTATTTGATTGCGTTTCTTTTTAATCCCTGAGGTAAATTCAACCAGTTGAGGTGTTCGGCTGAATCCCTCCTTCCTCCCTTCGAAGTGCACTACATTAGGGAGAGATAGAGTGGTGTAGTCACCCTGTGTAGTTCACTACCTAGTGAAAGAGGAGAGATTTGGGATTGGGTCTCAGTAACCCTGGTGGAGCTGCTAACCCGTAAACACAGGGTATTTTATAAACTGGATTTATTTACTGATTTACTTTACACTTTACTACAGTTTTATTTAATAGATAGTATTTTTGATATTTTATCTAATTAAGGGATGTAATTATTTATTTATATTTAAATCCCGATGTATGATTTAAGCTCCTTTTCTGGGATCTTTAAAACCTTCTAATTGAGACAGCAGAGGTCCAACCATGTTCTTGCAGAGAAGCTCCACATACTCCTGCTGAATCCAGAATCAAACCTTTATTTTCTGTGCTGATTAATTAATCATCCCAATAGGATTGTAGTGATGCAGAGACTGAAATGTCTACGTATACAGATGGAGGAACATCATGCTCTGTGTGTCTCATCAATCCTGTAGAACAACATACACAAATAAAGATGGAAGAACCTAAGAATGAAGACTCTTTGGGTAAGTCAGAAGGACATACAGTCCATTGTTACTGCTTATCCTGGTCATGATGATGGTGGTTTTAAAGCTTATCCTGGCAACACGTCTTCAGATCACTGACTTCCAGCTTGGGTGTGTTTTGTATGATTTTTACTGTAAGATTTTAAATGTGAAATTTCAGGTGACGCAGCACCAAACCCTGTGGGACACATCACCCCTGTGGAAGAACAGAATCATCTCAAAAAGGAAGAACCTGAAAATGAAGACTATCTCTGTAAGACAGTATGGTGTATTCGTCTTTCTGTTCTTCAGAGGTTTACTTGACTTTAAATGTACTTGGTGAAATTTCAGGTGGAGAAACATCAGGCTCTGTGGACACCATAGACCAACTGAGAGGATTTCATATCAAGCTTGTAAAAAAAGAAGAGTCTGAAGATGAAGACTTTCCCTGTACAAAAACAGAGTGGGGTTAAGTATCAGTGACACTGTTACACTTCTATACTTTTTATTTTTTTATATCATTGTAAAGAAAAGTGAATCGAGTTGAATATTTTATTGGTTACTGTTCTTATCGATTCTGTTATTGATACTACTCTATAATTTGGTGCAAAAAGACATGATGTGATAGTTTTAGTTCTTAAAATCTCATTACTGCAGAACTACACTACTGCAGTTTACAAATGCCTTTAGACAAACAGAAAAAAGACACATAAAGCCTTTTTTTGTTGTTAATAAAAAGGTTTTTAAAAGTGAGAGAGAGATTTTCTCAGCATTCCACAACATATCTGAACATGTGTACTGGAGCACAACAGGATGCAATGGAGAATTCTGGCATCTCTAACAATTATACTGACTTATCTATTGCCCACTCTACCTTCACCAGATTGACTCCACTGTAGTGAAGGGCAATAAATCTTTCACAATCATTTTAATGACAGCACTATGACACACTATGCTGTTTTTCAGGTGTCATCTTCACATGCATCACTGTGCTGAATTTGCTGTCCTGTGTGTCTCAGGCGGTGTCTCTGTCAAATTTCTTACTGACTCTAAATCACTTATTAGCCAATGTTTCCTGTGGTGTTCTTCATATTCAGATTTACATTTTAAAACCGTTGTGGTGTCCTAAAACTCTACTAGTACTAACTAAAGACTTATTTTATAATGAATAGTATGGACTCAATCAATCAACCAATCAATCTTTATTTATAAAGCACCTAACATCTAGCAGGTAGAACCTAGGTGCTGAACAAAGTGCAAGAGGCAATGTGGAAAATAGTAATAAAATCTAGGGTTAACCCTAACCCTAACCCTAGAATTACCATAAGTCATAAAATATACAATATTATAAAAGAAAAAAGTAAATCGTAAGAACTAAACAAAAGAGAAATAAAACAAGCATTAAAACACAACAAATAAAATAAACGTTAAGAAGACAGCACACCCTCTACTACACAATACAGGCTTTGGTGAAAAGGTTGGTCTTTAGTTTAGGTTTAGAAATAGAGAATTCCCTTTCAGAGGTGAGATCAGGAGGGAGGGAATTCTAAAGTTAGGAGCTGCCACTGAGAAGGCGTGATCACCCCACGATTTATATCTTGTTCTAGGCGCTTTGAGCAGTACGTGATTAGAGGACCTGAGAGTTCGGCCATGGATGCACAGAGAAGTTGATTTAAATAGGTTGGGGTCGTACCAGACAGATTTGAAAACAAATAATAGGATTTTATATTGAATCCTGTACTGTACTGGGAGCCAGTGGAGAGAGGTGTGTACACGCTTACTGGTACCAGTTAAAAGCCATGCTGCAGCGTTCTGAACCAGCTGTAAATAGAGAGTGGACGGCGTAATGCCTGAATAAAGAGCAGTGCAGTAATCTAATCTGGAACTAATAAAAGCATGAATGGCTTTTTCCAAGTCTTTTATTGAAACGAAAGGCTTCACCTTTGATAGTAATCGAAATTGAAAGAAGCTTGTTTTTACAGCTGAGGTTACTTGCGTCACAAAATTCAAATTGATGTCAAATATGATGCTTAGGTGGCGAAAATCGGCGGTAGTATATATAGGGGGAACAACACCCGGCCAATTATCCATCCCTGTGGTACACCATAGAGTTGAGAGACGCCCTGTACAATCGGCACAAGTGCTTCTTTGGCATATTGTGCTTTTCTCTGCTGGCAAGGAAATGTTCTTTTGAGTCAATGCAAACAAAGAACTTGAAAGAACCAGTGCCGGACACAGTGAAATATTGATCATGAGAGGAGGCAGAGAACCTTGGCCTTTTTTTTTTTTTTTTTCTTCTTTTTTTTAATGGCCACTTCATTCTCCACTCTCTTGCTGTTGTTAAACTTCAGGTTGCTGCACTAAAGGGAAAGTTGATCCATTCATTATTGTCCAGACACTGAGGGCTCAACAAATTCTTTGGATCTTGACAGATCCATCTGGCCCCAGGTATTAAAGGTTGTGGGTTGGTCTTGGCCCAAAGAAATGGCTGAGTCTTCAGAGGTTCTGAGAGGATTCCTGCATGGATCCCCATGGAGATGTGGTGCTCCAGGTTGTAGTACAGCCCCATATTGGCTGCATTTTACACAGAACTATTTGATCTGTAGTCGCTAGCTGGATGGTGTTTATGGCTAGTTGATGGGTTTCTTTAACCTGTAGTAAATGTCTTCAGAGGTCAGTTGTAGAGTGTTATCTGAGTAGTGGAGATGCAGGGGTCTTTTGTCAGTAGGGAGGAGTTGTAGGACTTTTGAAGAATATGCTTCAGCTTTTCAAAATAGAATTTTAGCTGTTCTGACCTATGTCAGTGTATTTCTGTTTTTAAAACATTTGATCCTGTACCTGGCCCTGACCACTTACAATTTAATTAAGCAAGACATGTTAATGCTAGGAGTGAATGGGACCTTTGGCCACCTGGTCTCCTGGTGATCCATCAAAGTCCTTTGTTTCATCTGGCTGGTTGTTTGATCTTGTTATTTCTTCTTATTATTCTTTCGGCTTCTCGCATTAGGGGTCGCCACAGCGGATCATCCATCTCCATACCCCTCTCTCCTCTACATCTGCCTCTTTCAACCCAACTACCTGCATGTCTTCCCTCACCACATCCATAAACCTCCTCTCTGGCTTTCCTCTTTTCTTCCTTCCTGGTGTCTCCATCCTCAGCATTCTCCTACTGATCTAGCCCATGTCCCTCCTCTGCATATATCCAAACCATCTCAATCTCACCTCCCTCACCTTGTCTCCAAAATGTATTAAATGCACTGTTTCTCTAATAAACTCATTTCTAATCCTGTTCATCGTCATCTCTCCCAACGAACATCTCAACATCTTCAGCTCTGCTACCTCCAGCTCCACCTCCTGTCTTTTACTCAATGCCACTGTCTCTAAACCATACAACATCTCAGGTCTCACCACAGTCCTAAACTTTCCCTTTCATTCTCACAGACACTCTTCTATCACAAATCACTCCTGCTATCACTCTTCTCCACCCACTCCACCCTGCCTGCACTCTTTTCTTTACTTCTCCAACACACTCTCCATTAATTTGCACTGTTGACCCTAGGTACCTAAACTCCTCCACCTTCTCCACCTTTTCTCCCTGCAACCGCACCATTCCACTGCCCTCCCTCTCTTTCACACACATGTACTCTGTCTTACTAACTTTCATTCACCTTCTCTCCAGCGTGTACCTCCACCTCTCCAGGCTCTTCTTAACCTGCTCCCTACTCTCACCCCAAATCACAATATCATCCGCAAACATCATTCCTGTCTGTCAACCTGGCCATCATCACTGCAAACAGGAAAGGGCTCAGAGCCGATCCTCGATGCAGTCCAACCTCCACCTTGAACCAGTCTTGTTTATACTGCACAATTTAGTGCTGTCACACTGTCCTCATACATGTCCTGCACCACCCTCACATACTTCTCTGACACACCAGACTTCCTCATACAATACCACAACTCCTCTCTCCACCCTGTAGTACGCTTTCTCTAAATCCACAAACACACAATGCAGCTCCTTCTGACCTTCTCTATACTTCTCCATCAACATTCTCAAAGCAAATTATGCGTCTGTGGTGCTCTTCCTTGACATAAAACCATACTGCTGCTCACAGATGGTCACCTCTTCTCTCAGCCTGGCTTCCAATACTCTTTCCCATAACTTCATGGTGTGACTGATCAACTTTATTCCCCTGTAGTTACTGCAGGTCTGCACATCTCCCTTATTCTTGAAGCTCGGTACCAGCACACACCTTCTCCATTCCTCAGACATCCTCTTACCTTCCAGAATCTTGTTAAACAATCTTGTTAAAACTCCACTGCCATCTCTTTTAAACATCTCCATGCTTCTACCGGTATGTTATCTGGTCCAACCGACTTTCCACACTTCATCCTCTTAATCGCTGCTCTCATTTCCTCCTTACTAATCCTATCCACTTCCTGCTTCACTATCGCCACACCATCCAACCTTCTCTCTCTCTCATTTTGCTCGTTCATCAGCTGCTTAAAATACTCCCTCCATCTTCTCAACACACTCTCCTCACTAGTCAGTTTGATCTTGTTATTTAAAGTGCTTAAAGACTTAAACCCCCTCCAGTACACAATGAGTTTGTAATACTTTTATTTCTCTCCTCCAGGAAAAGATGTCCAGCTACCAGTCTTCTCCTGCTTCTGGTGTTCACTTTCTTATACATCTCAACAGTGCCTCCACAAGCACATCACAAGTTGCCACTCCAAGGAATATGAGAGACTGATAAATCCAGGAGAGACGATGTATCAGAATGTGTTGCCATCAAGAAGCCCCAATATTGAGCAAGATATCTACCAGTGTTTGCATTGTGAGAAGAGTTTTACTGGCCAGAAGAATCTCAGAAGACACCAGCGCATTCACACAGGAGGGAAACGCCATCACTGTTCAGAGTGTGGGAAGAGTTTTAAGCAACAAGGTCACCTCCGAACTCACCAGCGAGTTCACACAGGAGAGAAGTCATATCACTGTTCAGACTGTGGGAGAAGTTTTGGCCATTCCAGTAGTCTCAAACACCACCAACGCATTCACACAGGAGAGAAGTCATATCACTGTTCAGAGTGTGGGAGAGGTTTTGGTCGTTCCAGTAGTCTGAAACAACACCAACGAGTTCATACAGGAGAGAAGCCGTATCAGTGCTCACAGTGTGGGAGAAGTTTTGGCCATTCCAGCAGTCTAAAACATCATCAATGTGTACACACAGGAGAGAAGTCCTATCACTGCTCAGATTGTGGGAAGAGTTTTAAGCAACAGAGTCACCTCCAGACTCACCAGCGCATTCACACAGGAGAGAAGCCGTATCAGTGCTCACAGTGTGGAAAGAGTTTTAATCGCCAGAGCACTTTAAAGGCGCACCAGTTCATTCACACAGGAGAAAAGCCTCATCAGTGCTCACAGTGTGGAATGACTTTCATCCGTCACAGGAGTCTCCAACGACACCAATGCGTTCACACAGGAGAGAAACCCTATAACTGTTCAGAGTGTGGGAAGAGTTTTATTCAACGAGACGATCTCCAGACTCACCAGCGCATTCATACAGGAGAGAGACCATATCAATGCTCACAGTGTGGGAAATGTTTTGTCCAACAGAGTAATCTCCAACGACACTACCGTGTTCACACAAAAGAGAAACCTCATCACTGCTCAGAGTGTGGGAAGAGTTTTATTCAGCAAAGTGAGCTTCAGTCTCACCAGGTAATTCACACTGGAGAGAAGCCGTATAACTGCTTAGACTGTGGGAAAAGTTTTGGCCATCGCAGTAGTCTCAAACGGCACCAACAAGTTCACATAGTAGGTAAGCTCTGTCATTGCTTACAGTGTGGGAAGGGTTTTAATTGCCAGAGAAATTTAAAATTGCACCAGGTCACTCACACTGGACAAAAGCCTCATCAGTGCTCACAGTGTGGCAAAACTTTTTCCCATCACAGCAGTCTCCAGCGACACCAACGCATTCACACAGGAGAGAAACGCCATCACTGTTCAGAGTGTGGGAAGAGCTTTATTCAACAAAGTGATCTCCAGATTCACCAACGCATTCACACAGGAGAGAAACCGTATCACTGCTTTCACTGTGAGAAGAGTTTCGCCCAGAGGAGTAATCTTGAACAGCACCAACGCATTCATACAGGAGAGAATCACCTTTTAGAGTGTGGGAAGAGTTTTATTCAATAAATCCAGATTTACCAGGTCATTCACACTTGAGAGGTTTTGACCTTAGGGTCATGCCATATGAAACTGTGAATTTTGCGGTCTAAAATCTGAAACCTGTCAAATTAAACAACTGTGTGTGTGTGTGTGTGTGTATGTATGTATGTATGTATGTATGTGTGTGTATATATATGTATGTATGTATGTATGTATATATATATATATATACATACAGTGTGACCTCGATACTCACGGGGGTTACGTTCTATGTCCTCTCGAGAGTAACAAAGAATCGTGCGGTTTTGACTCTCCTTCAGATGGTTCCTTTTTCAAGGGAAATTGTATATGTACTGTAAATTCAACATAAATTGTGAAATTCTTGGTATAAACATTTTATTTACTGCTACAAATGTGTAAAAAACTATTTTATTATTTTCGTGACACTTAGTCTGGATCCAAATGAAAAGACGCAAACTATTGAATTCGCAAGCGTCAAAGTCATGAGTATCACGGTTCAACTGTATATATCTAGAGACAGAAAGAGAGAGTGGGTTGGATATATTAGGCATCAAATGAACATTTCGTCCTCATTAGTTATGTGATAGAACCAGTAAAAATGGCCAAGCAAAGAATTGAGGGAGTTTGACAAGGGCCAAATTGTGGTGTCTGATCTGTGTCTATAAAGTTATGCCTGGTTGGTGTGTATATATGTGTGTATATAAAATGTACAGTGAGAAAAATAAGTATTTGAACACCCTGCTATTTTGCAAGTTCTCCCACTTAGAAATCATGGAGGGGTCTGAAATTGTCATCGTAGGTGCATGTCCACTGTGAGAAACATAATCTAAAAAAAAAATCCAGAAATCACAATGTATGATTTTTTTAACTATTTATTTGTATGATACAGCTGCAAATACTTATTTTCCTTACTGTATGTTATTGTTTAACTGTCAAAATGAACAAATAATTGTCTATACATAGAATTGCTTCATATACACTTTTAAGATGATGTATTCTTACACAAAACATTGCCACAAGCTCAGCATGAAGTAGAGACATTGGTGGCTCTCAAGTGGAGATTGTGAGAGCCGTTGATGTTGAGTTATCATTACGTGTGTTCCTGAAGTCAACAACCATCTTTTTTGTTGTATTCAAGTTTAGAGATAGGCTGTTGTACCTCTGTACTTCATCTCCGTACGCTGACTCGCCATTTTTGGCAAGCATCGATGTATTGCATTCTAGCCAAAAATAGAGATAGAATAATGAAATGAGAAGTGATAGCTTCTGATGTTGTGATTTGTGGTGAGAGTAGTAGGCAGGTAGAGAAGAGTCTGGAGATGTGGAGGTACACGCTGGAGAGAAGAGGAATGAAAGTCAGTAGAAGTAAGACAGAGTACATGTGTGTGAATGAGAGGGAGGGCAGTGGAGGGGTGTGGTTGCAGTGAGAAGAGGTGGAGAAGGTGGACAAGTTAAGGTACCTGGGGTCAACAGTGCAAATTAATGGAGAGTGTGTTAGAGAAGTGAAGAAAAGAGTGCAGGCAGGGTGGAGTGGGTGGAGAAGAGTGATAGCAGGAGTGATTTGTGATAGAAGAGTATCTGTGAGAGTGAAAGGGAAAGTTTATAGGACTGTGGTGAGACCTGAGATGTTGTATGGATTAGAGACAGTGGCATTAAGTAAAAGACAGGAGGTGGAGCTGGAGGTAGCAGAGCTGAAGATGTTGAGATGTTCATTGGGAGTGATGACGATGGACAGGATTAGAAATGAGTTTATTAGAGGCACAGCACATGTAGGACGTTTTGTAGACAAAATGAGGTGAGATTGAGATGGTTTGGACGTGCAGAGGAGGGACATGGGGTATATCAGTAGGAGAATGCTGAGGATGGAGACACCAGGAAGGAAAAAGAGTAAGGCCAAGGAGGAGGAGGATCCGCATTGGAGACCCCTAATGGGAGCAGCTGAAAAAAAAAAAAGGGGTAGCTTCTATGGTAAAGATGTTGGACTTCTTATTGGTAGTTTTATGAGTTCAAATCCTTGAAGGTCTTGAAAGGCCTTTAAGCCTCAATTCCTCAGTTGTATAACTGTGATAATTGTAAGTTGCTTTTGGATAAGAGTGCCACAGTTCACAAATAGATGAATGTTTTTTCTTACAGAAATCTAAATCATATTGACTGAGGGGCAGTTACATCCATCACAGGGCTCACCAACCTCTGGCTCTGGATCCACATGCCTCTTTTCAGACCCATTGCTGTGGCTCTCTGCAACCTTGCAAAATGACATGTAAATGAATAAACATTTTCGAACAGGTATTGTATTTATTTTATTTTATTTTATTATTTGTTCCACATTGGACAGTGTTTCAAAGGGAACAACCCTCATTTAAGTGTTCGAGTTATCACATGTGACACTAAAAATAAAATTTCATTATTTTCTCAATTAAACTATGTCACTTACTGTTTAATTTCTGGTGCTTGATTAACATGTACCTGATATTAAGGTTCAAATACCTGCTCTTGCAAGTTAACTTTAGAAATAAACTTTAGAAGAGAACAGAGTTTAATTTTGTGTCGACAGATTTATTTGCTTTCGCTACCAAATATGTTTGCCTGCAGCAATGTTTCTAATCATAAGCTAACAAGGCGGTCACCTAGGGCACGACCAGCTGGGGTGGTGCCCGTGCCCTCACCCCTTAAAATTATTTACCGTTTTTTCTGCTTAAGTTTAATATATAGTTTATTTTTACATGTTTGAGTTCAGAAAATGTTTCATTGATTATTTTTATGGAAGGTTGCAATTTTTTGTATAGTGTGGGTGTGGAGCATTGTTGTGGGAGACTGGAGCCATGGGGGTGGCAATAGGAATCTCATCTAGGGTGCCAAAAAGGCTAGAAACGGCTCTGCTGGCAGGTTTGTTATGTGGTCAGAAATTGGCAAACAACAAATAAAGTCAAACGTTGACTGACATTTCTAAATGAAGAACACATTTGCTGAGCACTACCCAGCCAGAGATGAACGGAAAAGAACCAATTTAGAAGTGCTACAGAAAGCTGAGTAGAGCAAATTTAACCTTATACAGTGGATAAAGTCTCCAAACTCAACAACAGTTCAAGTTTTGCGGCAAAGCAGGCGTTAATAACGTGCGGAAAGTCGTTCACAGATGGAGTTTATATGAATGTATAAAGAAGAATTGTTCATTAAAGTTTCAGAGCATCTATTCTCAGATTAAAAAAATAAAAGTGAAATTGTTCAGAAAATTATAGAGATTTGCTTCTTTTTGATGTGAAAATAATGAGGAATCAAGCGCTGGGTTCTTTATTGTGAAATGAACAGGAACTGAAACTTATTGTTGACAAAACTTTCCAAAGTAATTCTTAATTTAAATTCAAAGAAAAGCCAAAACAAGAGTTCACTGGTAAACATAAAAGTATAACTTAAGCAGTGCGACACCACTCTCCTATTCCGTCAACCTGTCCATCACCACTGCAAACAGGAAAGGGCTCAGGGCCGATCCTTGATTCAGTTCCACTTCCATCTTGTAACAGTCTGTGGTTCCTACTCACACTTTACAGTTGTTACACTGTTCTCATACATGTCCTGCACCACCCAAACATACTTTTCTGACACACCAGACTTCCTCATACAATACCACAACTCCTCTCTCCACCCTGTAGTACGCTTTCTCTAAATCCACAAACACACAATGCAACTCTCCCTTATTCTTAAAGTACCAGCACACTCCTTCTCCATACCTCAGGCATCCTCTCACCTTCCAAAATCTTGTTAAACAACCTTGTTAAAAACTCCACTGCATCTCTCCTAAACATCTCCATGCTTCTACCGGTATGTCATCTGGTCCAACAGACTTTCCACTCTTCATCCTCTTAATCTCTGCTCTCACTTCCTCCCTACTAATCCTATCCACTTCCTGCTTCACCATCTCCACACCATCCAACCTTCTCTTTCTCATTTTCCTCATTCATCAGCTGCTCAAAATACTCCCTCCATCTACTCAACACACTCTTCTCACTAGTCAACACATTTCCATCTCCATCCTTTATTGCTCTAACTTGCAGCACATTTTTCCCAGCTCGCTTCCTCTGCCTGGCCAATCACTACAAATATTTTTCACCACTGCCATTTCATACTTTTAGCAAAATCTACCACCATCTGCCCTTCTACATTCCTCTCCTTAAAGCCATACCTTCTAATCACCTCCTCATCACCTCTGTTCCCTTCACCTACATGCCCAATAAAGTCTGCCCCAATCACCAATCTTTCATTCCTAGGTTCACCTTCTACCACTTCATCCAACTCACTCCAGAAGTTTTCCTTCTCCTCCACCACGCAACCCACTTGTGGAGCATAAGCACTTATGACATTTATCATCACCCCTTCAACTTCCAGCTTCACGATCACCACCCCATCAGAAACTCTCTTCCTTTAGAAGAGTACAGTATGATAGAACAGATAGAAAATCTCCAATGTTCCTGCTCTTACTCCCTTTCCACTTGGTCTCCTGAACACACAACATATCTACCTTTCTCCTCTCCATCATATCAGCTCCCTCTTTCCCTTTACCAGTCATAGTACCAACATTTAAAGTACCAACTTGTAATTTTAGCTAATTTCTATTGTTTCCTCAGCTTTAACCTGCAACAATAGGGAGCGGTTATTTTATTTAGATCTTCTCAAAACCACCCGTGAATTTCCACACTTGACTGAAATGAGCAAACCCTGCTGAGAAACATGAAAACCTCCGTGTGATAAGCAGATCAGTGTATGACTTTATGTGAGTAACAGATTCCTCCAGCAGGTGGCGCTTTACAATGAACACTACTTTAAAACCACAACAGATGAAGAGGAGCTGCAGGACTTTTCCCCTATTTCTGAGTGGATTTTCGTTTAGATATAATCATCTTCAGTAGAAAAATCCTTCATAAAACATATTTATATAAAACCAGAAACTTTTTATTGTTTATTTGACTGCGTTTCTCTTTAATCCCTGAGGTAAATTCAACCAGCTGAGCTGTTGTAGTTTGTGGCTGAATCCCGAATCCCTCCTTCCTCCCTTCGAAGTGCACTACATGACGGGAGAGATAGAGTGGTGTAGTCACCCTGTGTAGTTCACTACCTAGTGAAAGAGGAGAGATTTGGGATTGGGTCTCAGTAACCCTGGTGGAGCTGTTAACCCGTAAACACAGGGTATTTTATAAACTGGATTTATTTACTGATTTACTTTACACCTTACTACAGTTTTATTTAATAGATACTATTAGGATATTTTATCTAATTAAAGCATGTGATGTTTCATTTACATTTTCATCCTGATGTGTGATTTGAAGCTCCTTTTGTAGAACATTTATGACCTTCTAATGGAGTCAGCAGTGGTCCAACCATGTTCCTGCAGAGAAGCTCCACATACTCCTGCTGCTGCTGTCTCACAGGTAACACTTTCTACCTACACTGTATGCACACCAGTTTGTGGACACGTGATCATTAGATTGCTAATGTGTCTCTTCAACCTCTCACTCTGCAATTAGTCTACATTCACTCTGATAATGAGCTCCACACTTCTGGGAAGATGTTTTACTAGATTTTGTGGAGATTCATTCAGCTACAAGGGTGTTAGTAAAGTCAGGTACTGATGTAGGTGAGAAGGTGAGGAGGTTCCTGGGGTGCAGTCAGTGTTCACATTCATCCCAAAGGTGTTCATTATGGTTGGAGCTCTATAGCAGGAGATCTTCCACTCCAACCCATGGAAAGCAGATCTTCTTGTAGCTGGCTTTGTGCACAGGGGCATTGTTATGCTGGAACAGGTTTGGGTCTTCTAGTTTCATGCTACTGCAACTAAAGAAATCCTAAACTATTGTGTGCCTCCAACTTTGTTGTAACAGTCTGGAGAAGATCCACATATGTCTGTAAAAGTCACGTGTCCCAATACTTTTTTACAGAGTTGATTTTTATTCTGTGTAAATGTTCCTGAAGATCTAAACAATTATGACCTTCTTTATTTCTTAATGAAGTGACTGGCTAGATCAGTTTGTAGAACATGAAAATCAGGGTCTGGGTTCAAGCCTCAGTGAAAACTCTGATGGATGTTCTCTTACAGTAATGATGAATATCGATGTGTTGTAGTGATCAGTGTGATGAAATATTGAATGCTGACAATAAAAGTGAATAAAAACGACCTTGTTTTTGTTTCATCTTATTGGTAGCTTCACTTCTTCTCACAGTTATGACTTGTGTCTTCAGGGAATCTTATAAATAAATGCAAAGTGTCATTTTTTTATTTACACTTTTTGAGATTTTTACACACTTTTGAGATTTCCTCAGACAGAATGACCAGAATTAAGTCTTGATTTTAGATTAGATTAGATTCAACTTTATTGTCATTGTGCAGGGTACATCTACAGAGCCAATGAAATGCAGTTTCAAATGAAATCTTCTGTGCTGATTAATTATTACTCTGCCTAGGCTTGTAGTGATGCACAGCCTGAAACCTCTGCAGATACAGATGGAGGAACATCATGCTCTATGTGTCTCATCAATCATGTGGACCAACATAAACAAATAAAGAAGGAAGAACCTGAGGATGAAGGCTACATCTGTAAGTCAGAAGGACATACAGTCCATTGTCACTGCTTATCCTGGTCATGATGATGGTGGATTCAAAGCTTTTCCTGGCAACACGTCTCCAAATCACTGACTTCCAGCTTGGGTGTGTTTTGTATGATTTTTACTGTACAATTTTAAATGTGAAATTTCAGGTGAAGCAACACCAGACCCTGTGGGACACATCACCCCTGTGGAAGAACAGAATTATGTTAAAAAGGAAGAATCTGAAAATGAAGACTATCTCTGTAAGACAGTATGGTGCATTCCTCTTTCTGTTCTTCAGAGGTTTACTTGACTTTAAATGTACTTGGTGGAATTTCAGGTGGAGAAACATCAGGCTCTGTGGACACTGTAGACCAACTGAGAGGATTTCATGTCAAGCTTGTAAAAAAAAGAAGAGTATGAAGATGAAGACTTTCCCTGTAAAAAAACAGAGTGGGGTTAAGTATCAGTGACACTGTTACACTTCTATTCTTTTTATTTCTTTATATCTCATTGTAAAGAGAAGTGAGGCTTCTCATCATGTTGTGTTGTCAGCAAACTTGATAATAGGGGTGGTTGCTCAGTGGTTAATGCTCTTTGTTACTGATTGGAAGGTCAGGGGTTCAAGCCCTGGTAACTCCAGGCTGCCACTCTTGGGGCCCCTGAGAAAGGCCCTTATTCCTGTGTGCTCCAAGTGTGCTGAATTATAGCGGACCATGCACTCTGACCCCAGCTTCCTAACATCGCTAGGGTATCTGAAGAAAGGATTTCACTGTCAAGTACATGTGACAAGCATAAAGCATCTTTTTTTTTCTTTTCCTTTCAATGGTGGTCAAGTAGTAGTGGCCACATATTAATAAATTTACAGTGAGTACAGCCGGGGGCTGAGGGCACAATCCCAGGGGGGCTTTCAATGCTGAGGGATGTCTGCCCATCAATTCTGCTTGGAGTCATGGAAATTTCAGTAAGTCCTGGGTGTCAGGATCTGAGACTCAAGTTTTCTTTACCTACTTTACTGCTTTGCATGGGTTGTGGAATGCAGCCTTGTACTCACTGATGTTCTCTGTGGTGAGCCCCACATTATAGCCATTGCTGTTAGGGCTTGGACCATTGGAAGGCGGGTTGGTACTGATGATGTGCCCTGCCTGCATTACTACACTACAGATTACAAGTCTGGTTGGTGACTGAATAGTATGGACTTGATGGTAGCCATGTAGAATTGGCACAGAAGCTTCTTTGGCCTATTGTGCTTTTCTCAGCTGGCAAAAAATGTTGTTCCGAGTCCTTGCATGGAAGGAACTTGAACAAACTAGTGCCGAACACAGTGCAACCTTGGATCATTAGAGCAAGCAGATAAACACTGTCTTTTTTTAAATGTCTATTTTTCAGTGTCTTGCTATTGTTAAACTGCAGGTGGTTTTCGATTGCACTAGAGGGAGGCTTGGTCCACACATTATTGTCCTGAATGAGACCAGAGACTGAGGGGTCAACAGCTTTTTTGAATCTTGTACCATTGCTCAACAAAAGTTATTTGTGTAAAATGAGAAGAGCAGAGAGGTGAGCATACACCCCTGAGGTCTCAGGAGATGAAGGTTGTTGGCTTTGGCTTAAAGAACTGGCAGAATTTTTGGTGAAGGAGGTTTAGAGAGGATTCACGCATGGGTTCCCATGGACATGAGGTGCGCCATGGTGCTTTCGTCTTTGGTAAAGAGTTGCAGGACTTTTGGAGAATGTGTTTTATCTTCTCAAATAGTAATTTATCTGTTCTGACCTATTTGGTCAATGTGTTTCTATTTTTAAGACACATTTGATCCTGTACCTGGCCTTCACCATTTATAATCTGATTAAGCATGACACATGTTAATGCAAGGAGTGAATGGGACTATTATCCACCTGGTCTTCCAGTGATCCATAACAGCTTTAATGCCTTCTTCTCATCTGTGCTGGATGTTTGATCTTGTAGTTTAGAGTGCATAGACCCTCCATTGTAATACATTTTATTTCACTCCTTCAGAAAAAGACGATATCCAGCTACCAGTCTTCTCCTGCTTCTGGTGTTCACTTTCTTTTACATCTCAACAGTGCCTTCACAAGCACATCACAAGCTGCCACTCCAAAGAATATGAGAGACTGATAAATTCAGGAGAGAATCATCAGAATGTTGTGCCATCAAGAAGCCCCAATATTGAGCAAGATATCTACCAGTGCTCGCATTTTGAGAAGAGCCAGCGCATTTACACACAGGAGAAACTCCATCACTGCTCAGAGTGTGGGAAGAGTTTTAAGCGAAAAGGTCACCTCCGGACTCACCAGCGAGTTCACACAGAAGAGAAGTCATATCACTGCTCAGAGTGTGGGAAGAGTTTTGGTCATCCCAGTAATCTGAAACAACACCAACGCGTTCATTCACTAAAGAAACTTCATCACTGCTCAGAGTGTGGAAAGAGATTTAAGCGAAAAAGTCACCTTCAGACTCACCAGCACATTCACACAGGAAAGAAGCCGTATCACTGCTCACTGTGTGGGAAGGGTTTTAATTGCCAGAGAAATTTCAAAGTTCATCAGGTTACTCACACTGGAAAAAAGCCTCATCACTGCTCCCAGTGTGGAATGACTTTTGCCCATCACAGCAGTCTCCAACGACACCAACGCATTCACACAGGAGAAAAGCCTTTTCAATGTTCAGAGTGTAGGAAGAGTTATATTCGAAAAAGCGATCTCAAGGCTCACCAACGCATTCACACAGGAGAGAAACCATACCACTGCTCAGACTGGGGAAAATCTTTTGGCCAACGCAATAGTTTCACACGGCACTAAAACGTTCACGTAGTAGATGAACTGTTTCAGTGCTCACAGTGTGGGAAGAGTTTTAATTGCCAGAGAAATTTAAAATTGCACCAGGGCACTCACACAAAAGAAAAGCCTTATCAGTGCTTACAGTGTCGGAAAACTTTTGCCCATCACAGTAGTCTCCAACGACACCGACGCCTTCACACCGGGAAAAAATCCCTTTCGCTAATCTGAGTGTGGGAAGAGCTTTATTCAACAAAGTGATCTCCAGATTCACCAACGCATTCACACAGGAGAGAAACCGTATCACTGCTTCCACTGTGAGAAGAGTTTCGTCCAGAGGAGTAATCTTGAACAGCACCAACGCATTCATACAGAAGAGAATCATTTGTGTGCGAAGAGTTTTATTCAATTAATCCAGATTTACCAGGTCATTCACACTGGAGAGGTTTTTGACCTTAGGATCATGTCATTAGAAACTGTGAAGTCTGCATTCCAGAAGTTTAAACTTGTCAAATTAAACAACTACTTCTTCTTTCAGCTGCTCCCATTAGGGGTTGCCACAGCGGATCATCCATCACCATACCACCCTGTCCTCTAAATCTGCCTCTTTTACACCAACTACCTGCATGTCTTTTCTCACCACATCCATAAACCTCCTCCTTGGCCTTCCTAGTTTCGTAGTGGCTCCATCCTCAGCATTCTTCTACCAATATAACTCATGTCCTTCCTCTGCACATGTCCAAACCATCTCAATCCCGCCTTCCTCACCTTGTCTCCAAAACATCCTACATGGGCTGTCCCTCTAATAAACTCATTTCTAATCCTGTCCATCCTCGTCACTCCCTACGAAAACCCCAGCATCTTTAGCTCTGCTACCTCCAGCTTCGCCTCCTGTCTTTTACTCAATGCCACTGTCTCTAATCCATACAACATCTCAGGTCTCACCACAGTCCTATAAACTTTTCCTTTCATTCTTGCAGATACCCTACTATCACAAATCACTCCTGCTATCACTCTTCTCCACCCACTCCACCCTGCCTGCACTCTTTTCTTCACTTCTCTAACACACTCTCCATTACTTTGCACTGTTGACCCCAGGTACCCGAACTCCTCCACCTTCTCCACCTCTTCTCTCTGTAACCGCACCCCTCCACTGCCCTCCCTCTCATTCACACACATGTACTCTGTCTTACTCCCACTGACTTTCATTCCCCTTCTCTCCAGCTTGTACCGCCACCTCTCCAGGCTCTTCTCCACCTGCTCACTACTCTCACCACAAATCACAATATCATCTGCAAACATCATAGTCCAGGGAGACTCCTGTCTGACCTCGTCCGTCAACCTGTCCATCACCACTGCAAACAGGAAAGGGCTCAGGGCCGATCCTTGATGCAGTCCAACCTTCACGCTGAACCAGTCTGTCTTTCCTACTGCACACTTCACTGCTGTCACACTGTCCTCATACATGTCCTGCACCACCCTCACATACTTCTCTGACACACCAGACTTCCTCATACAATACCACAACTCCTCTCTCCACCCTGTCGTACGCTTTCTCTAAATCCACAAAAACACAATGCAATTCCTTCTGTCCTTCTCTATACTTCTCCATTAACATCCTCAAAGCAAATAAGGCATCTGTGGTGCTCTTCCTCGGCATAAAACCATACTGTTGCTCACAGATGGTCACCTCTTTTCTCAGCCTGGCTTCCACTATTCTTTCCCATAACTTCATGGTGTGACTGATCAACTTAATTCCCCTGTAGTTACTGCAGGTCTGCACATCTCCCTTATGCTTAAAGACCGGTACCAGCAAACTCCTTCTCCATTCCTCAGGCATCCTCTCACCTTCCAGAATCTTGTTAAACAATCTGGTTAAAAACTCCACTGCCATCTCTTTTAAACATCTCCACGCTTCTACCGGTATGTCATCTGGTAGAACCGACTTTCCACTCTTCATCCTCTTAATCGCTGCTCTCAGTTCCTCCTTACTAATCCTATCCACATCTTGCTTCACTAACTCCACATCATCCAACCTTCTACCTTATTGATTTTCCTCATTCATCAGCTGCTCAAATTACTTCCTCCACCTTCTCAACACACTCTCCTCACTAGTCAACACATTTTTATCTCCATCCTTTATTGCTTTAACTTGCAGTACATCCTTCCCAGCTCGGTCCCTCTGTCTGGCCAATCGGTATAAATCCTTTTCTCCTCCCTCACTGTCCAACCTCTCATACAACTCCTCATATGCCTTTTCCTTGGCTTTCGCCACATCCCTCTTAACCTGCTGCTGCATCTCCTTGTTCTCCTGCCTACTTTTCTCATCACTCTGTCGATCCCACTTTTGTTTTGCCAACCTCTTTCCGATTATGCTCTCCTGCACTTCATCATTCCACCGCCACGTCTCTTTGCCTTCCTTTCTATTTCCAGATGTCACACCAAGTACTTTTCTAGCTGCCATCCTCATCACTCCTGCAGTAGTGCCCAATCATCCAGCACCTCCTCACCACCACCGAGCCCCTGTCTTACCTCTTTCCTAAACCTCACACTACACTCTTCCTCCTTCAGCTTCCACCATTTTATTCTTCTTTCAGTCCTCACTCTCCTCCTCTTCTTCTTCGCCTCCAAAACCATCCTACAGACCACCATCCGATGCTGTCTAGCTACACTGTCCCCCGCTAACACCGTACAGCACCGTACACCGTCTCCAATCTTCTTCAGATTGCATCTCCTGCATAGAACATAGTCCACCTGTGTGCACCTTCCTCCACACTTATAGGTCACCCTTTGATCCTCCTTCTTCTTAAAATAAGTGTTCACCACTGCCATTTCCATCCTTTTAGCAAAATCCACCACCATCTGCCCTTCTACATTCCTCTCCTTAAGGCCATACCTACCATCACCTCCTCATCACCTCTGTTCCCTTTACCTACATGCCCATTAAAGTCTGCCCCAATCACCAATCGTTCTTCCCTAGGTACACCATCTACCACTTCATCTAATTCACACTAGAATCTTTCCTTCTCCTCCATCTCACAGCCGACTTGTGGAGCATAGGCACTGATGACGTTTATCATCATCCCTTCAACTTCAAGCTTCACTTTCATCTCCCTATCAGAAACTCTCTTCACCTCCACTACACTCTTACTGTACTCTTCCTTCAGAATCCCCCTACACCATTTCTCTTTCCATCCACACCATGATAGAACAGTTTAAACCCACCTCCAATGCTCCTACTCTTACTCCCTTTCCACTTGGTCTCCTGAACACACAACATATCTACCTTTCTCGTCTCCATCATATCAGCTCCCTCTCTCCCTTTACCCGTCATAGTACCAACATTTAAAGTACCAACCCGAACCTCCACTCTCCTCCACTTCTTCTTTTCCTGCTGTCTCTGTAGACGTCTTCCTCCTCTCCTTCTCCTCCTTCGGCCAACAGTAGCCCAAATTCCACCGGTACCCTGTCGGCTAACGATACCTGTGGTGGTCGTTGGTAACCCGGGCCTCGACCGATCCGGTATGAAATTCTCATTTGTGATCCGCATATTCGATTTGGCACATGTTTTACACTGGATGCCCTTCCTAACGCAACCCTCCCCATTTACCCGGGCTTGGGACCGGCACTAAGAGTACACTGGCTTGTGCCTCCCTAATGGCTGGGTTAAATCTGTCAAATGAAACAATTGTGTTAAATAAATAAGTTCAATGCACACAGACTGAAGTAGTTTAAGTCTTTTGTTTTCTTTTAATTGTGATGATTTTGGCTTACATTTAACAAAAACCCACCAATTCACTATCTCAAAAAATTAGAATACTTCATAAGACCCAGTGGCGGGCCGTGTATTTGGTACCTGGGCCTTCAGTGGGGACTTACCTGACTTAAACTCTTAATCCACCTCTTAATCCCACCACTATCATGTCGCAATTATAGATACCATCAATACAAAAATGCAATATAACAACACATGGCATTACAGAGAGACATTTCACATATGGAGGTGAAAACCATTTTACTAAAACAACAAACCCAGTTAAGACTCCAAACCTCTACACTACAACCACAACTGTGCACCTATAACATCTGGAGCAGTTCAGTATCAATATTTGTCTAATAACATGACAAAAACATAAAAATGTAAATAAAACACAAATTGAAATTGACAGCACTTTAATCCAATGCCATCATAAAGATACAGACAACAGAGAGCGAGTAGGTGTGTTCTACTTCAAGTGGCACTACGCTGCTGATATATGGTATGACGTCAGCGTGGAAAATTTTAAATGCACCCGAATTGCTAATGCACAGCATATGTTATAATCTGATGGGTTCCCCTTTTGAGTCTGGTTCCTCTCAAGGCTCCTTCCTCATAACATCTAAGGGAGTTTTTCTTTGCTATGGTCTTCCCAGGCTGCTCATAAGGGATAAATACACATCATTGACTTTAAATCTTATCTCCTGTAAAGCTGCTTTGAGACAATATCTGTTGTGAAAAGCGCTATAGAAATAAACTTCACCTTGGTTCATAGTGTGGTTCACCCAGGGTGTGATTCAAGCTAGAACTGCCATTGCCTGTTAGTGGTATACTTATCACCAACATACAGTTCAGTGTCAGTTCAACAGAAAGCATTTAGAGAGGAATAAATAATGGAAGGAACTCTTGACTCGAACTCACCACAACACCAAAATGATAATAGAAACATTATAGCCATAACAAATCAAAGTACATTGCCTACTTAAATTATGTGAAGGCACATACTTTTATACTTTTACTAAAGTCAAAGTTTTATAGGAGCACTTTTACTGAAGTCATAATTTACTGAGTGAATCTCTACTTTAGCTCAAGTTTCTGCTTCATGTACTTCATCCACCACTGCTTAGGAGGTCATTCAGCAATCAATTTTCTGCATAAGTAGAATCCATATATTCATTATAGCATCTGTTGTGTAAAGGTATGGGTGAAGACCAAATAATTCACAAACACTGAGGCTAAATGTCCAGACGTCTGTCCACGAGTCACAGGATATTTTCTTCAGCGTTATTAAACAGGGTCATGTGGTAAGTCATATCTGACAGGACTGTGGTTCAGATTTTGTAGTAAAATTTTATTTATATCTTCTCAAAACCACTATTAAAGTTCCACACTTGACTAAATAAGCAAACCCTGCTAAGAAACATAAAAACCTCCGTGTGATGAGCAGATCAGTGTATGACTTTATGTGAGTAACAGACTCCTCCAGCAGGTGGCGCTTTACAACAAATACTACTTTAAAACCACAACAAATGAAGAGGAGCTGCAGGACTTTTCCCCCATTTCTAAGAGGTTTTTCTTTTAGGTATAATCATCTTCAGCCGAAAAATCCTTCATAAAACATATTTACATAAAACCAGATGGTTTTTATTGTGTTTATTTGACTGCGTTTCTCTTTAATCCCTGAGATAAATTCAACCAGCTGAGCTGTTCTGATAACAGTTAGAGGCTGAATCCTGAATGTTTTCCTGTTCCCTTCGAAGTGCACTACATTAGGGAGAGATAGAGTGGTGTAGTCACCCTGTGTAGTTCACTACCTAGTGAAAGAGGAGAGATTTGGGATTGGGTCTCAGTAACCCTGGTGGAGCTGCTAACCCGTAAACACAGGGTATTTTATAAACTGGATTTATTTACTGATTTACTTTACACCTTACTACAGTTTTATTTAATAGATACTATTAGGATATTTTATCTAATTAAAGCATGTGATGATTCATTCACATTGTCATCCTGATGTGTGATTTGAAGCTCCTTTTGTAGAACATTTATGACCTTCTAATGGAGTCAGCAGAGGTCCAACCATGTTCCTGCAGAGAAGCTCCACATACTCCTGCTGCTGCTGTTTCACAGGTAACACTTTCTACCTACACTGTATGCACACCAGTTTGTGGACACGTGATCATTAGATTGCTAATGTGTCTCTTCAACACGTGTCTCTTCAACATCTCACTCCACATTTCGTCTCCATTCACTCTGATAATGAGCTCCACACTTCTGGGAAGATGTTTTACTAGATTTTGTGGTAATTCATTCAGCTACAAGGGTGTTAGTAAAGTCAGGTACTGATGTAGGTGAGAAGGTGAGGAGGTTCCTGGGGTGCAGTCAGTGTTCACATTCATCCCAAAGGTGTTCAATATGGTTGGAGCTCTATAGCAGGAGATTTTCCACTCCAACCCATGGAAAGCAGATCTTCTTGTAGCTGGCTTTGTTCACAAAACCAGCTTTTTTTGTTGTCATGCTGAAACAGGTTTGGGTCTCCTAATTTCATGCTACTGCAACTAAAGAAATCCTAAACTATTGTGTGCCTCCAACTTTGTTGTAACAGTCTGGAGAAGATCCACATATGTCTGTAAAAGTCAATACTGTGTCCCAATACGTTTTTACAGAGTTGATTTTTATTCTGTGTAAATGTTCCTAAAGATCTAAACAATTATGACCTTCTTTATTTCTAAATGAAGTGACTGGCTAGATCAGTTTGTAGAACATGAGGGTCTGGGATTCAAGCCTCAGTGAAACTCTGATGGATGTTCTCTTACAGTAATGATGAATATCGATGTGTTGTAGTGATCAGTGTGATGAAATATTGAATGCTGACATTAAAAGTGTATAAAAAAAAATTTGTTTTTGTTTCATCTTATTGGTAGCTTCACTTCTTCTCACAGTCATGAGTTGTGTCTTCAGGGAATCATAAATAAATGCAAAGTGTCTTTGTTTACTTTTTTGGACATTTTAAAAATAACCATAACCATCTGCTACTCCATAAAGCCTGAGTGTAGCATCAGCATGTAACTGCTATTACAATGTAAGGATCCCATAAAAATCACTTTTGAGATTTCCTCAGACACAATGACCAGAATTAAGCCTTGATTTTCTGTGCTGATTAATTATTACTCTGCCTAGGCTTGTAGTGATGCACAGCCTGAAACCTCAACAGATACAGATGGAGGAACATCATGCTCTATGTGTCTCATCAACCATTTGGACCAACATAAACAAATAAAGAAGGAAGAACCTGAGGATGAAGGCTACATCTGTAAGTCAGAAGGACATACAGTCCATTGTCACTGCTTATCCTGGTCATGATGATGGTGGATTCAAAGCTTATCCTGGCAACATGGCTTCAAATCACTGACTTCCAGCTTTGGTGTGTTTTGTATGATTTTAAATTTAGATGGTGAAATTTCAGGTGAAGCAGCACCAAACCCTGTGGGACACATCACCCCTGTGGAAGAACATAATTATGCCAAAAAGGAAGAACCTAAAAATGAAGACTATCTCTGTAAGACAGTATGGTGCATTCCTCTTTCTGTTCTTCAGAGGTTTACTTGACTTTAAATGTATTTGGTGGAATTTCAGGTGGAGAAACATCAGGCTCTGTGGACACTGTAGACCAACTGAGAGGATTTCATATCAAGCTTGTAAAAAAAGAAGAGTCTGAAGATGGAGACTTTCCCTGTACAAAAACAGAGTGGGGTTAAGTATCAGTGACACTGTTACACTTCTATACTTTTTATTTCTTTATATGTCATTGTAAAGATAAGTGAGGCGAATGTTTTATCTGCTTGAACCATTGGTTTAAATCTTCATCACACAAATTGATGGATTAGCTGATTTATCTTCCACCTCCCAGTAGGCCTTCTCATCATCTTGTGTTGTCAGCAAACTTGATAAGGGAGGTGGTTGGTCAGTAGTTAAGGCTCTGGGTTACTGATTGGAAGTTCAGGGGTCCAAGCCCTGGTAACTTCAGGCTGCCACTCTTGGGGCCCCTGAGCAAGGCCCTTATTCCTGTGTGCTCCAGGGGTGCTGAATTATAGCGGACCATGCACTCTGACCCCAATGGTGTTTAAGTAGTAGTGGCCACATATTAATAAATTTATAGTGAGTACAGCAGGGGGCTGAGGGCACAATCCCAGGGGAGCTTCCAATGCTGAGGATGTCTGCTCTTTCATTTTGCTTGGAGTCATGGAAATTTCAGTAAGTCCTGGGTGTCAGGATCTCAGACTCAAGTTTGCTTCACCTCCTTTACTGCTTTGCATGGGTTGTGGAATGCAGCCTTGTACTCACTGATGTTCTCTGTGGTGAGCCCCACATTATAGCCATTGCTGTTAGGGCTTGGAGCATTGGAGGGCAGGTTGGTACTGATGATGTGCCCTGGTTAGTGGAAGTCTGGTTAGTGAGCCCCAGTAACTCCAGGCTGCCTCTCTTGGGGCCCCTGAGAAAGGCCCTCATTCCTGTATGCTCCAGGGGTGCTGAAGTATAGGTAACTTGGAAGGCTGGTTGGTGCCTTTGTCTTCGTTAATACGCATTAAAGTCTGCACTTGTCTGGTTGGTGACTGTATTGTATGGACTTGATGGTAGCCCTGTAGAATTCGCACAGGAGCTTCATGGGCAAATTGTGCTTTTCTCAGCTGGCAAAGAAATGTTCTTCTGAGGCCTTGTCCACAAGGAATTTGAAAGAACCAGTGCCGAACACAGTGCAACCTTGGATCATTAGAGCAGGCAGAGAACCACTGTCTTTTTTAATGTCCATTCTCAACGGTCTTGCTGTTGTTAAACTGCAGGTGGTTTTGATTGCACTAGAGGGAGACTTGGTCCACACATTATTGTCCTGAATGAGACCAGAGACTGAGTGGTCAACAGCTTTTTTGGATCTTGAACCATTGCTTAACAAAAGTTATTCCTGTAAAAGGAGAAGAGCAGAGAGGTGAGCATACACCGCTGAGGTCTCAGGAGATGAAGGTTGTTGGGTTTGGCTTAAAGAACTGGCAGAATCTTTGGTGAAGGAGGTTCAGAGAGGATTCACGCATGGGTTCCTATGGACATGGGGTGCTACACGGTGCTTTTGTCTTTGGTAAAGAGTTGCAGGACTTTTGGAGAATCTGTTTCAGCTTCTCAAATAGTATTTTATCTGTTCTGAACTATTTTGTCAATGTGTTTCTATTTTCAAGAGACATTTGGTCCTGTACCTGGCCTTCACCATTTATAATCTGATTAAGCACGACACATGTTAATGCTAGGAGTGAATGGGACCATTGGCCACCTGTTTTTTCTGTTTTCTGCTTTAATGCCTTCTTTTCATTTGTGCTTGATGTTTGATCTTGTAATTTAGAGTGCATAGACCCTCTATTGTAATACCTTTTATTTCACTTCTCCAGAAAAAGACAATGCCCAGCTACCAGTCTTCTCCTGCTTCTGGTGTTCACTTTCTTATACATCTCAACAGTGCCTCCACAAGCACATCACAAGCTGCCACTCCAAGGAATATGAGAGATTGATAAATTCAGGAGAGACAATATATCAGAATTTTGTGCCATCAAGAAGCCCCAATGTTGAGCAAGATATCTACCAGTTCTCACATTGTGAGAAGAGTTTTACTGGCCAGAAGAATCTCATCATACACCAGCGCATTCATACTGGAGAGAAGAGCCATCACTGTTCAGACTGTGGGAAAACTTTTGGCCATCCCAGTAATCTGAAATACCACCAACGCCTTCACTCACTAAAGAAACTCCATCACTGCTCAGAGTGTGGAAAGAAATTTAAGCGAAAAAGTCAGCTCCAGACTCACCAGCGCATTCACACAGGAGAGAAGCCGTATCAGTGCTCACAGTGTGGAAAATGTTTTGTCCAACAAAGTATTCTCAAACAACACCAACGCATTCACACAGGAGAGAGGCCCTATCACTGTTCAGAGTGTGGGAAGAGTTTTATTCATCAAAGAGAGCTCCAAGCTCACCGATTTACTCACACTGGAGAAAAGCCTCATCACTGCTCACAGTGTGGGAAAACCTTTGTATATCACAGCAGTCTCCGACAACACCAACGCAATCACACAGGAGAGAAGCCCTATCACTGTTTAGAGTGTGGGAAGAGTTTTAATCATCAAAGAGAGCTCCAGGCTCACCAGGTTACTCACACTGGAGAAAAGCCTCATCACTGCTCACAGTGTGGGAAAACTTTTGTATATCACAGCAGTCTCCGACAACACCAACACATTCACACAGGAGAAAAGCCCTTTCCCTGTTCAGAGTGTGGGAAGAGTTTTATTCGGAAAAGCCATCTCAAGGCTCACCAACGCATTCACACTGGAGAGAAACCATATCACTGCTCAGACTGTGGAAAATCTTTTGGCCAACGCAATATTTTCAAACGGCACAAACAAGTTCACGTAGTAGATAAGCTGTTTCAGTGCTCCCAGTGTGGGAAGGGTTTTGATTGCCAGAGAAATTTAAAAATGCACCAGGTCACTCACACTGGAGAAAAACCTTATCAGTGCTCACAGTGTGGGAAAACTTTTGCCCATGACAGCAGTCTCCAACGACACCAACGTGTTCACACAGGAGAGAGACGTTATCACTGTTCAGAGTGTGGGAAAAGTTTTATGCAACAAAGTTATCTCCAGATTCACCAACGCATTCACACAGGAGTAAAGCCTTATCACTGTTCAGAATGTGGGAAGAGTTTTATTCATCAAAGTGATCTCCAGACTCACCAGCGCATTCACACAGGAGAGAAACCCTATCACTGTTTCCACTGTGAGAAAAGTTTCGCTCAGAGGAGTAATCTCGAACAGCACCAACGCATTCATACAGGAGAGAAACCGTATCACTGCTTCCACTGTGAGAAGAGTTTCGCCCAGCGGAGTAATCTTAAACGACACCAACGCATTCACACAGGAGAGAAGCCCCATCACTGTTCAGAATGTGGGAAGAGTTTTATTCATCAAAGTGATCTCCAGATTCACCAACGCATTCACACAAGAGTAAAGCCCCATCACTGTTCAGAGTGTGGGAAGAGTTTTTTTCATCAAAGTGATCTCCAGATTCACCAACGCATTCATACAGGAGAGAAACCGTATCACTGCGTCCACTGTGAGAAGAGTTTCGCCCAGCGGAGTAATCTCAAACGACACCAACGCGTTCATAAAGGGGAGAATCACCTTTCAGAGTGTGGGAAGAGTTTTATTCAATAAATCTATCTCCAGACTCGCCAGGTTATTTACACTGGGGATCAGGAAGGGGGCCCACACTTTTTTTACACTACTGTACACACACACACACACACACACAGATCAGGCATAACATCATTAATAACATTGAGTGGTGAAGTGAATAACACTGGTATTCTCCTCATTGTGGCACCTGTTAACAGGTGGATAAAAGCAGCAAGTGAACATTTTTCCTCAAATTTCAAGTTCAAAGCAGGAAAAATGGAAAGGATATAAATGTAAGGATTTGAGAGAGTTTGACAATTGACAGTGGTCAGTATCTATCAAAAGGGCTCCAAGAAAGGAACAGTGGTGAACCGGCGGCAGGGTTGTGGCCGTCCGTGGTTTATTGATGAATGTCGGAAGCAAAGGCTGGGCCGTGTAGTCCGATCCAACAGACGAGAGCTCCTGTAGCTTAAATTGCTGAAGAAGTTCAAGCTGTTGATGGGTCTGGAGTGTTTGAGCAGAAAATGAGGGACCAACACAATATTTGGCAGGTGCTCATAATGTTATTTCTGGTGGGTGTAAAAAAAAAAAAAAGGAAAAAAAAACTGAGCAGGTGAAGGTTAAGGGCCTTATTGCTGTGCTGTGATTTGTTCTCACACGTTTCCAATCAGAAGTCTGCCTTATCCTTCTGAGCTTTCTCACTCAAACAACCTTCTTCAGCAGCATATTTCCAATTTCATATATTACAAGTTTTTTAATATAATGTGGGGCACACTGAATATTTGGACAGTGGTATGTTGGCAATGGTATGATGGTCCATCACAAGGATTTACAACGACGGCTCTGGAGCAACATGCCTCATTTCAGCCCCCTGCTGTGTTTCCCTGCAACCTGGACAAATTGACACGTAAATAAATGTTTTTTTTAAACAGGTTTTGAATTTATTTATTTTTCTTCTTTTTTTTGTTACACAGTGAACAGTGTTTTAAAGGGAACAACCCTCATTTTATTGTTTGAGGTAACCGACACTACTATCACTACTTTTTTGCCCTTGGCCCTTTTTTCTACCTGGTCTTGAGGTTCCTAATCAAAGGCTAACAAGGCGGTCACCTAGGGCACGACCAGCTGGGGTGGTGCCTACGCACTCGCCCATTTAAATTATCTGTTTTTCTGCTAAAGTTTGATATATAATTTATGTTTACATGCTTGAATTAGGGCAGTTTTGCCATGATGATAATTCTCGTCACCCCATGGCTCCAGTCTCCCACCACAATGCTTCACACCCACACCTTACAAATAATTTGCAACCTTCTATAAAAATAATAATTGCAAAACTGCCTGAATTGAAGTATGCAGAAGATAAACTATATTAAACTTAATATAATATATTATAACGGCTCTGCTGGCAGGTTTGATATTTGGTTAAAAATTGGGCAACAAAAAATCAAGTCAAACGTTGACTGACATTTCTGAAAAACAAAGAACATAGCATTTGCTGAGCACTACTCAGCCAGAGAGGAACACAAAAGAGCTATTTTAGTGCTGCAGAAAGCTGAGCAGAGCAGATTTAACTTTCTACAGTGAATAAAGTCTCCAAACTCCACAACAGTTCTAGTTTTGTGGCAAATCAGGAGTTAAAAACACAGAGAAAATATCGTATGTTAAAATATCAGAGCATCTATTCTCAGATTAAACAATAAAAGTAAAATTGTTCAGAAAATTAGAACTATGCCTTTTTTTTTGCTGTGAAAATAATGAGGCATCAAGCGCTGGGTTCTTTATTGTGAAATGAACAGGAACTGAGATTTAATGTTGACAAAACCTTCCAAAGTGATTCTTAATTTAAATTTAAAGAAAAGCCAAAACAAGAGTTCACTGGTAAACGTGAAAGCATAAAGTCAGCAGTGTTACACCACTCTCCGATCGCCATGCGACATTTCTACATCTTGCCAGGGACAAAAATATGTTCTTTGTTTTTTTCTTCCGGCTGCTCCTGTAAGGGTCTCCCCGGCAGATCTTCCGTCTCCATACCCCCTGTCCCCTATCCATAAACCTCTTTTTCTCCTTCCTGGTGGCTCCATCCTCAGCATTCTTCTACCGATATACTGCACAAGTCCCTCCTCTGCACATGTCCAAACCATCTCAATCTCACCTCCCTCACCTTGTCTCCAAAACGTCCTACATGCGCTGTCCCTCTAATAAACTAATTTCTAATCCTGTCCATCGTCGTCACTCCCAATGAACATCTCAACATCTTCAGCTCTGCTACCTCCAGCTCCACCTCCTGTCTTTTACTCAATGCCATTGTCTCTAATCCATACAACATCTCAGGTCTCACCACAGTCCTATAAACTTTCCCTTTCACTCTCACAGATACTCTTCTATCACAAATCACTCCTGCTATCACTCTTCTCCACCCACTCCACCCTGCCAGCACTCTTGCCACCTAGCAAGTGCAGCTAAGCAGCTACATTACATCTGCTTTAAACAACAAATAGTTTTCTATTCATTTAAAGTTTTGCGGCTCTAAGCTAATTTGATTTGGTGGGAGAGATTAAAATGGTTCTTTTGGTTGCAGAGATAACAGGCCCCTGGTCTATCAGAAAAACTGCAGGTTTGCTTGATTTACTTAAGTATAAAGGAGAAAGTGCCACTGTAATGTGATGATTACAGGCGAGTGCCACCCGCAGTATTTTGGACAGGTGAGGATGAACATAGGTAAGGAAGTTGTTTTGTTTTGTTCTGTGTTTTGGCAGTTACTGAGTCCACGTCCATGATTCGCTATTTCAAGTTCATTGTCACTGGCTGTTTGTTGCATTCTTTTGTTTTGTTGTATGTAGTCTGTTCCATTTTTCATGTAACACCATATGTTACTTCCCTACCCTAGACTCCAAAAAATACGTAACAATGTACTGTATCCACCACTGCTCAGGAGGTCATTTAGCAATCAATTTCCTGCATAAGTAGAATCCATATATTCATTATATTCATCAGTAAGTCATATCTGACAGGACTGTGGTTCAGATTCCTGAGTAAAGTTGCACTGCAGCTTGTGATTTTAGACAATTTCTATTGTTTCCTCAGCTTTCACTTGTAACAATGGGGACAGGTTATTGTATTTAGACCTTCTCAAAACCACCATTAAAGTTCCACACTTGACTGAAATGACCAAACACTGCTAAGAAACATGAAAACCTTGATGTGAGTAACAGACTCCAACAGCAGGTGGCGCTTAACCGTGAACACCGCCTTAAACCCACAACAGATGAAGAGGAGCTGCAGGGCTTTTGCCCCCGTTTCTGAGAGGATTTTCTTTTAGATATATTCATCTTCAGTCGGAATAAAATCTTCATAAATTATGTTTATTTTAAAAAAGAAGCTTTTTATTGTTTATTTGACTGCGTTTCTCTTTAATCCCTGAGGTAAATTCAACCAGCTGAGCTGTTGTAGTTTGTAGCTGAATCCCGAATCCCTCCTTCCTCCCTTCGAAGTGCACTACATGACGGGAGAGATAGAGTGGTGTAGTCACCCTGTGTAGTTCACTACCTAGTGAAAGAGGAGAGATTTGGGATTGGGTCTCAGTAACCCTGGTGGAGCTGTTAACCCGTAAACACAGGGTATTTTATAAACTGGATTTATTTACTGATTTACTTTACACTTTACTACAGTTTTATTTAATAGATACTATTAGGATATTTTATCTAATTAAAGCATGTGATGATTCATTTACATTTTCATCCTGATGTGTGATTTGAAGCTCCTTTTGTAGAACATTTATGACCTTCTAATGGAGTCAGCAGAGGTCCAACCATGTTCCTGCAGAGAAGCTCCACATACTCCTGCTGCTGCTGTCTCACAGGTAACACTTTCTACCTACACTGTATGCACACCAGTTTGTGGACACGTGATCATTAGTTTTCTGTGTCTCGTCAACATCTCACTCCACATTTAGTCTCCATTCACTCTGATAATGAGCTCCACACTTCTGGGAAGATGTTTTACTCTATTTTGTGGAGATTCATTCAGTGACTCAACGTCCATGTGAAAAGTCACGTGGACGTTCTCTTACAGTAATGATGAATATCGATGTGTTGTAGTGATCAGTGTGATGAAATATTAAATGCTGACAATAAAAGTGAATAAAAAGACCTTGTTTTTGTTTCATCTTATTGGTAGCTTTAGTTCTTTTCACAGTCATGAGTTGTGTCTTCAGGGAATCTTATAAATAAATGCAAAGTGTCCTTTTTTTCACTTCTTTGGACATTTTAAAAATAACCATAACCATCTGCTACTCCATAAAGCCTGAGTGTAGCATCAGCATGTAACTGCTATTACAATGTAAGGATCCCATAAAAATCACTTTTGAGATTTCCTCAGACATAATGACCAGAATTAAGCCTTGATTTTCTGTGCTGATTAATTATTACTCTGCCTAGACTTGTAGTGATGCACAGCCTGAAACATCTGCAGATACAGATGGAGGAACATCATGCTCTATGTGTCTCATCAACCATTTGGACCAACATAAACAAATAAAGAAGGAAGAACCTGAGGATGAAGGCTACATCTGTAAGTCAGAAGGACACACAGTCCATTGTCACTGCTTATCCTGGTCATGATGATGATGATGATGATGACGATAGATTCAAAGCTTATCCTTGCAACACGGCTGCAGATCACTGACTTCCAGCTTGGGTGTGTTTTGTATGATTTATAATTTAGATGGTGAAATTTCAGGTGATGCAACACCAGACCCTGTGGGACACATCACCCCTGTGGAAGAACAGAATGATGTCAAAAAGGAAGAACCTGAAAATGAAGACTATCTCTGTAAGACAGTATGGTGCATTCCTCTTTCTGTTCTTCAGAGGTTCACTTGACTTATGTACTTGGTGGAATTTCAGGTGGAGAAATATCAGGCTCTGTGGACACTGTAGACCAACTGAGTGGATTTCATATCAAGCTTGTAAAAAAAGAAGAGTCTGAAGATGAAGACTTTCCCTGTACAAAAACAGAGTGGGGTTAAGTATCAGTGACACTGTTACACTTCTATACTTTTTATTTCTTTATATGTCATTGTAAAGAAAAGTGAGGCGAATGTTTTATCTGCTTGAACCTTTGGTCCACATCTTTAGCACACAAATTGATGGATTAGCTGATTTATCTTCCACCTCCCAGTAGTCCTTCTCATCATCTTGTGTTGTCAGCCAACTTTATAAGGGAGGTGGTTGCTCACTGGTTAAGGCTCTGGGTTACTGATTGGAAGGTCAGGGGTTCAAGCCCCAGTAACTCCAGGCTGCCACTCCTGGGGCCCCTGAGAAAGGCCCTTATTTCTGTGTGCTCCAGGGGTGCTGAATTATAGGTAACTTGAAGCATTGGAAGGCCAGTTGGTACCAATGATTTGCCTTTGTCTTTGTTAATACACCTTTAAGTCTGCACTTGTCTGTTTGGTGACTGAATAGTATGGACTTGATGGTAGCCCTGTAGAATTGGCACAGGAGCTCCTTTGGCATATTGTGCTTTTCTCAGCTGGCAAAGAAATGTTCTTCTGAGTCTTTGCTTACAAGGAATTTGGCTTTAAATTACAAGATCAAACCATTTTCATCTGTGCTGGATGTTTGATCTTGTAATTTAAAGTGCTTAGAAATTCAAACACCCTCCATTGTAATACTTTCATTTTTCTCCTCCAGAAAAAGACAATGTCCAGCTACCAGTCTTCACCTGCTTCTGGTGTTCACTTTCTTATACATCTCAACAGTGCCTCCACAAGCACATCACAAGTTGCCACTCCAAGGAATTTGAGAGACTTATAAATTCAGGAGAGACGATGTATCAGAGTGTTGTGCCATCAAGAAGCCCCAATATTGAGCAAGATGTCTACCAGTGCTCACATTGTGAGAAGAGTTTTACTGGCCAGAAGAATCTTAGAAGACACCAGCGCATTCACACAGGAGAGAAACGCCATCACTGCTCAGAGTGTGGGAAGAGTTTTAAGCGAAAAAGTCACCTCCGGACTCACCAGCGAGTTCACACAGGAGAAAAGTCATATCACTGTTCAGACTGTGGGAAGAGTTTTGGCCATTCCAGTAGTCTCAAACACCACCAACGCGTTCACACAGGAGAGAAGTCATATCACTGTTCAGAGTGTGGAAAAAGTTTTGGCCATCGCAGTAGTCTCAAACGACACCAGCGTGTTCACGTAGTAGAAAAGCCATATCAGTGCTCACAGTGTGGGAAGAGTTTTAATTGCCAGACAAATTTCAAATTGCACCAGGTCACTCACACAAAAGAAAAGCCTCATCAGTGCTCACAGTGTGGAATGACTTTTGCCCGTCACAGCAGTCTCCAACGACACCAACGCATTCACACAGGAGAAAAGCCCTATCACTGTTCAGAGTGTGGGAAGAGTTTTATTCAGCAAAGTGATCTTCAGATTCATCAACGCATTCACACTGGAGAGAAACCATATCACTGCTTTCACTGTGAGAAGAGTTTTGCCCAGAGGAGTAATCTCGAACAGCACCAACGCGTTCATACAGGAGAGAATCACCTTTCAGAGTGTGGGAAGAGTTTTATTCAATAAATCTATTCCAACTCACCAGGTCATTTGAAACAGAGTTTTCAAGTCTATAATCTGAAACCTATCAAATGAAACAAATATATATAATATACACACATACAGGTGCATCTCAATAAATTAGAATATCATTAAAAAGTTGATTTATTTTAGTAATTCAATACAAAAAGTGAAACTGGTATATAGATTAATCACACACAGACTGATATATTTCAAGTGTTTATTTATTTTAATTTTGATGATTTTCACTTACAGCTAATGAAAACCCAAAATTCAGTATCTCAGAATTAGAACATTGTGAAAAAGTTGAATATTGGAGACTCGTGGTGTCTCACTCTAATCAGCACATTAACTCCAAACACCTGCTCAGGTTTCCTGAGTATTTAAATGGTGTATCAGTCTGGTTCAGGCGCCACAATCATGGGGAAAGACTGCTGACTCGACAGTTGTTGACCCCCCGATCATTGACCCCCTGCACATGGAGGGGTGAGACACAAAAGCTCATCGCTAAAGAAGCTGCAGTTCACAGACTGCTGTATCCAAGCACATTAATGGAAAGTTGAATGGAAGGGAAACATGTGGTAGAAAAAGGTGAAATGAAGCCTATTCAAGAATTTGTGGAGAATCACAAATGGATGCAGCTGTGGACTGCAGCTGAAGTCAGTGCTTCATGAGCCTCCACACACAGACGTATCCATGGGCTACAACTGACTCATTCCTCGTGTCGAACCACTCCTGAACCAGAGACAACATCAGAGGTGTCTCACCTGGGCAAAGGACAAAAAGTACTGGACTGTTGCTTAGTGGGTCAAAGTCGTCTTTTCAGATAAAAGAAAAAGAAATTTTAGCATTTCATGTGGAAATCAGGGTCCCACAGTCTGGAAGAAGAAGAGAAGAGGCACAGAATCCAAGCTGCTTGAGGTCCAGTGTAAAGTTTGCACAGTCAGTGGTGGTTTGGGGAGTCATGTGATCTGCTGGTGTTGGTCCACTGTGTTTTATCAAGTCCAAGCTCAGCACAGCCGTCCACTAGAAAGTTTTAGAGCACTTCAGGCTTCCCTCTGCTGACCAACTTTATGGAGATGCTATTTTAATTTCCCAGCAGGATTTGGCACCTGCCCACACTGCCAAAAGCACCAAAAGTTGGTAAAATGACCATGGTGTTGGTGTGCTTGACTGGCCAGCAAACTCACCAGACCTGAACCCCATAGAGCCGACCTGGGCAAACTACGGCCCGCAGGCCACATCCGGCCCTTTGTACGTCCTTGTCCGTCCCGCGTGAGGCCAATCATAAATTACAGGGATGCACCGAAAATTCGGCCACCGAAAATCTTCGGCCGAAATACCTAAATCACCGAAACAACACGGCAGAAACACAATTGTAATGACGCAATAAAAAAGCGCAGCAGCACACGGTTATCTGGATAAGAGCGATTTGCAAAACATGCAATGCTGAAATTTCAAGAGGGGGTGTATCTGCAAAGAGTTTCTCCAAGTCGGGATGAATTTATCACCTTGAATCCAAACATCCCGATTGCCTTCTAAATATGAGAAGAACGCGGCGCAGAAAAGTAAAGTGAATCTGAGCATGCGCACTCCGTCTGTAGCGGACATTCTTGAAAAGGCAGGAAAGTTTTCCAGTGATGGTGCCGAGGCAAAAGGCATAACACACAAACTTCTGGAATTCATTGCCTTAGATCAGTGGTCTCCAGTGGATCGACGAGTTGATCTTTAAAACATTCCCCGTGGGTCCCGAAAATAATAATAATTATAATATAATATTATTTATTACACGGCTCTTCTTAATGCTGTAGATTAGAACGTTCCATTCACTTGAATGGGCTTCCAAACGTTCGGCGGTCAATTATTTTCCTTTAACAGATCCGCTGCTAATTGACCGCTGTCTGTCTGTCAATATTATGAATGGTAACAAATAAATAACAATAATTTATAAATATAAATAAAACACTGGTGATTGATGTATTCTTTGAATTACAATGCATTGATTTTAGTGAGGTTAGTACACACTCATAGCCATAAATGCAATGGTTCTAATAATTGACATAATATTTTCTTTCGGTGTTTTGGTTTCATCATTTTTGGTTTTTGGTTTCGGCCAAGAATTTTTATTTCGGTGCATCCCTAAAATTTTATCGTTGGTGTGGCCCTCTGACACAATTCAGGTTTCTCATGTGCCCCCTCCATAAAATAATTGCCCACCCCTGCAATAGAGAATCTCTGGCGTATTGTAAAGAGAAAAATGAAAACAAAGAAACCAAAAAAATGCAACTGAGCTAAAGGCCACTGTTAAAGAACCCTGGGCTTCCATACCACCTCAGCAGTGCCACAGACTGATCACCTCCATGCCATGCCCAATTCAGGCAGTAATTAAAGCAAAAGGAGACCTGACCAAGTATTGAGTACAGATACAGTAAATGAACAAACTTTCCAGAAGGCCAACAATTCACTCAAAATGTTTTTATGATTGGTCTTATGAAGTATTTTTTTTTTTATTAATTATTAGAAATAAACACTTGAAATATATCAGTGTGTGTGATTAATCTATATAGTGAGTTTCACTTTTGTATTTAATTACTAAAATAAATAAACTTTTTAATGTTATTTTAATTTATTGAGATGCACCTGTACACAAAGTCAAGCACAGCAGCAATACATTCAAGGTTTCTTCAAGATAAAACCATGTCAACGACTGGCAGATGCAGTACAGTGCAGTTGAGAACAATTATTGCCTGTTTAATGCGTTTTATTTATAAAAAGAGATATGTGTTGTCCAGGCACTTGTGCAGTGTCATTTTTATGTCACACTTGTGTTGGGGCACATGACTTTTCTCATGGGCCTCCCTGTGTCACCCCATTTAAAAAATCCAAAAATCGCCCCTGTAGGCATGTGGTCATAATGTTCAATTTAATTCATTTTTATTTATGAGCAAGCTGGTCATGACTGTGGTGAAAGGAAAAACTTCCTGAGATGCATAAGGAAGAAGAAGGAGATGACAGCATCCAAATATCCCAGTTCACCAAACACTCTATATCCATGATCCCTCCAGATCTGCTCCTTTACCTCACAAACACCTACTGACTAAAGACTCCACTAAATAAATGTGTTCAGCCTCGACTTGAACACTGAGACTGTGTCTGAGTCCCGATCACTGATTGGAAGCTTTTCCATAATTGTGGTGTTTATAAGAGAAAGATCTGCCCCCTGCTGTAGTCTTCATTATTTGAGGTACCAACAAATAGCCTGCACCTTTTGATCTAAGTAGGCGTGGAGGATCATACTGGTACAGAAGTTCACTCAGATACTGCGGCGTGAGAGCGTTAAGTGCTTTATACGTCAGTAGTAGTATTTTATTATCAGTGTGAGATGTAATTGTGTAGATGATTAAAACAGGGCTGATGTGCGCATATTTTCTAGATCTAGTGAGGACTCTTGCTGCTTCATTCTGAACTAACTGAAGCTTATTTCTGCACTTACTCGCACACCCAGACAGTAAAGCGTTAAAGTAGTCTAATCTAGATGTTACAAAAACATCTACTAGTTTTTCTGCATCCAGTAATGACATCATATTTCAAATTTTAGCAATATTTCTAAGGTAAAAGAAGGAGATCCTGGTGATATTTTTCACGTGAGACTCAAAGGAAAGACTCGGGTCAATAATCACAACAAGGTCTTTGACTGCTGTACACACTGAGACAGAAACACCATCCAGAGATGCTACAGAATCAGAAAGTTTACTTCTAGATGCATGTGGTCGTAGTAAAAGTACTTCCGTCTTATCTGAGTTGTTATCAAGCATCCACAGTCAAATGTCCTTTACACACTCTTTATTATTTTTAAAGCAGGTTTAATTACCTCTTGAATTATCTGTTTGAAGAAACTTGTAGGTGAGGGATCGAGAATACAGGTTGATGATTTTGATGCGGAAATTAATGAAATTAAGTCATTCTCTTGATTAGGAGTAAAACTTTGTAATTGATTGTCTGTTATAATGACACTGCTGTCTACAGGGTTATTTATCAAATAGTTTGGATTTATTTTAATCCTCTGGATTTCTTTCCTGATGTTTTCAACTTTATTATTAAAAAATATAATGAAATCTTTACTACCTATTGATGGTGTGCATGTAAGTGCAGTGCTTTTATTTCTGTTCATGTTGCTGCAGTACAGAATAAAAATCTAAGATTCTGCTTGTTATTTTCTATGAGGGAGAAGAAATATGCTGATCAGCAGCACTAAGAGATTTAACGTTCTAATTTCCGACTGGTCTGTTTTAAGGTGCACGTATGATCATTAAACTTTGTAATATTGTGCTTATTTTTTCTCTCTGATGATTTTTGTTTTAAGGGGAGCGCCATCATCTAAAGTGTAACGGAATGTTGATTTAAGACTTTTAGTGGCCCAGTCGAGCTCCAGTCGGATCAGACGGATATCTAATTAATGTTGATACTCTGGAAGATTATTGATAAAACTCACTGTTGTAGTTGACATGAATGTGTTTAACACGGTAACGTGGTGAGGTACTAATGCAGTGACTGAGGCAGCTTTTAAAAGAGATGAGGTAATAATCTGAAATAACATTAGACTGTGGAATTATGTTGTGCCTTGTTGGAATGTGTGTGGGTGTGTATATACAGTACAGACCAAAGGTTTGGACACACCTTCTCATTCAAAGAGTTTTCTTTATTTTCATGACTATGAAATTGTAGATTCACACTGAAGGCATCAAAACTATGAATTAACACATGTCGAATTATATATGGAATTATATACAGTGAGGAAAATAAGTCTTTGAACACCCTGCTATTTTGCAAGTTCTCCCACTTAGAAATCATGGAGGGTCTGAAATTGTCATCGTAGGTGCATGTCCACTGTAAGAGACATAATCTAAAAAAAAAAATCCAGAAATCACAATGTATGATTTTTTTACTATTTATTTGTATGATACAGCTGCAAATAAGTATTTGAACACCTGAGAAAGTCAATGTTAATATTTGGTACAGGAGCCTTTGTTTGCAATTACAGAGGTCAAATGTTTCCTGTAGTTTTTCACCAGGTTTGCACACACTGCAGGAGGGATTTTGGCCACCTCCTCCACACAGATCTTCTCTAGATCAGTCAGGTTTCTGGCCTGTCGCTGAGAAACACGGAGTTTGAGCTCCCTCCAAAGATTCTCTATTGGGTTTAGGTCTGGAGACTGGCTAGGCCACGCCAGAACCTTCATATGCTTCTTACAGAGCCACTCCTTGGTTATCCTGGCTGTGTGCTTCGGGTTATTGTCATGTTGGAAGACCCAGCCTCGACCCATCTTCAGTGCTCTAACTGAGGGAAGGAGGTTGTTCCCCAAAATCTCGCAATACATGGCCCCGGTCATCCTCTCCTTAATACAGTGCAGTCGCCCTGTCCCATGTGCAGAAAAACACCCCCAAAGCATGATGCTACCACCCCCATGCTTCACAGTAGGGATGGTGTTCTTGGGATGGTACTCATCATTCTTCTTCCTCCAAACACGTTTAGTGGAATTATGACCCAAAAGTTCTATTTTGGTCTCATCTGACCACATGACTTTCTCCCATGACTCCTCTGGATCATCCAAATGGTCATTGGCAAAGACGTGCCTGGACACGTGCATTTAAGACGTGCCTGGACACGTGCTGGTTTAAGCAGGGGAACCTTCCGTGCCATGAATGATTCAAACCATGACGTCTTAGTGTATTACCAACAGTAACCTTGCAAACGGTGGTCCCAGCTCTTTTCAGGTCATTAACCAGCTCCTCCCGTGTAGTTCTGGGCTGATACCTCCCTTAGGATCATTGAGACCCCATGAGGTGAGATCTTGCATGAAGCCCCAGTCCGAGGGAGATTGACAGTCATGTTTAGCTTCTTCCATTTTCTAATGATTGCTCCAACAGTGGACCTTTTTTCACCAAGCTGCTTGGCAATTTTCCCGTAGCCCTTTCCAGCCTTGTGAAGGTGTACAATTTTGTCTCTAGTGTCTTTGGACAGCTCTTTGGTCTTGGCCATGTTAGTAGTTGGATTCTTACTGATTGTATGGGGTGGACAGGTGTCTTTATGTAGCTAACGACCTCAAACAGCTGCATCTTATTTAGGATAATAAATGTAGTGGAGGTGGACATTTTAAAGGCAGACTAACAGGTCTTTGAGGGTCAGAATTCTAGCTGATAGACAGGTGTTCAAATACTTATTTGCAGCTGTATCATACAAATAAATAGTTTAAAAATCATACATTGTGATTTCTGGATTTTTTTTTTAGATTATGTCTCTCACAGTGGACATGCACCTACAATGACAATTTCAGACCCCTCCATGATTTCTAAGTGGGAGAACTTGCAAAATAGCAGGGTGTTCAAATACTTAGTTTCCTCACTGTACATAACAAAAAAGTGTGAAACAACTGAAAAATGTCATATTGTAGGTTCTTCAAAGTAGCCACCTTTTGCTTTGATTACTGCTTTGCACACTCTTGGCATTCTCTTGTTGAGCTTCAAGAGGTAGTCACCTGAGATGGTCTTCCAACAGTCTTGAAGGAGTTCCCCGAGAGATGCTTGGCACTTGTTGGCCCTTTTGCCTTCACTCTGCGGTCCAGCTCACCCCTAAACCATCTCGATTGGGTTCAGGTCCGGTGACTGTGGAGGCCAGGTCATCTGGCGCAGCACCCCATCACTCCCCCCTGGTCAAATAGCCCTTGATGCCTTCAGTGTGACTCTACAATTTTCATAGTCATGAAAATAAAGAAAACTCTTTGAATAAGAAGATGTGTCCAAACTTTTGGTCTGTACTGTGTATATATATATATATATATATATATATATATATATATATATATATATATATATATATATACACATATATATATACATATATATATATATATATATATATATATATATATATATATATATATATGTATATATATACACATATATATATATATATATATATATATATATATATATATATATATATATATATATATATATATATATATACAGGTAGTCCTCTACTTGTGATACGTTACAACGACCCCATCGTAAGTCAAAAATATCGCAAGTCGAAGATGGTACTATGATGGTACTATGACTGTGACAGTCTTTTCTGATTAGAATTTTTATTTTCTGCTTTAAGCCTCTTCTTTTTTCACTACGAGCAGGAGACATTCACCACTAGATAGGAGTTTTATCACACAAACTATGATACCCAATAGTACATACATTACAAGGGTCATGCTGTAAGTCATATCTAAAAAGACTGTGGTTCAGATTCTTGAGTAAGGTTGCACTGCAAGCTTGGGAGTTTGGACAATTTCTATGGTTTCCTCGAATTTACCCTGCAACATTGGGGACTGTTTATTTGATTTAGATTTTTACAGAACCACCATTAAAGTTTCACACTTGACTGAAATGACCAAACCCTGTTCAGAAACATGAAAACCTCCGTGTAATGAGCAGATCCGTGTATGATGTGACGTGAGTAACAGACTCCTCCAAGCAGGTGGCGCTTTACCGTGATCACCACCTTAAACTCACAGATGAACAGATCAATGTTGTCACAAACCTGGATTTTCGTTTAGATATATTCATCTTCAGACAAAAAAATCCTTCATAAATCATATTTATTTTAAAACAGAATCTTTTTATTGTTTATTTGACTGCGTTTCTCTTTAATCCCTGAGGTAAATTCAACCAGCTGAGATGTTGTACAGTTTGTGGCTGAATCCCGAATCCCTCATTCCTCCCTTCGAAGTGCACTACATGACGGGAGAGATAGACTGGTGTAGTCACCCTGTGTAGTTCACTACCTAGTGAAAGAGGAGAGATTTGGGATTGGGTCTCAGTAACCCTGGTGGAGCTGTTAACCCGTAAACACAGGGTATTTTATAAACTGGATTTATTTACTGATTTACTTTACACTTTACTACAGTTTTATTTAATAGATATTATTGGGATATTTTATCTAATTAAAGCATGTGATGTTTCATTTACATTTTTATCCTGATGTGTGATTTAAAGCTCCTTTTGTAGAACATTTATGACCTTCTAATGGAGTCAGCAGAGGTCCAACCATGTTCCTGCAGAGAAGCTCCACATACTCCTGCTGCTGCTGTCTCACAGGTAACACTTTCTACCTACACTGTATGCACACCAGTTTGTGGACACGTGAGTATTAGATTGCTCTCTATTGATCTCTAATGCCTTCTTCTCATCTGTGCTGGTTGTTTGATCTTATAATTTAGAGTGCTTAAAAACGTAAACCCCCTATTATACAATTATTTTGTAATACTTTAATTTCACTCCTTCAGAAAAAGACGATGTCCAGCTACCAGTCTTCTCTTGTTCACTTTCTTATACATCTCAACAGTGCCTCCACAAGCACATCACAAGCTTCCACTCTAAGGAATATGAGAGACTGATGAATTCAGGGGTGACGATGTATCAGAATATTGTGCCATCAAGAAGCCCGGGCAGAAGAATCTTAGAAGACACCAGCGCATTCACAAAGGAGAGAAATGCCATCACTGCTTAGAGTTTGGGAAGAAATTTAAGCGAAAAAGTTACCTCCAGACTCACCAGCCAGTTCTCACAGGAGAGAAGTCATATCACTGTTCAGATTGTGGGAGAAGTTTTGGCCATTCCAGTAGTCTCAAACACCACCAACGCATTCACATGGCAAAGAAACTCCTTAACTGCTCAGATTGTGGGAAGAGTTTTAAGCAACAGAGTCATCTCCAGATTTACCAGCACATTCACACAGGAGAGAGGCCGTATCAGTGCTCACAGTGTGGGAAGAGATTCATTCAAAAGAGCACTTTGACAGCACATCAGTTTATTCACACAGGTGAAAAGCCGCATCAGAGCTTACAGTGTGGAATGACTTTTGTCCATCACAGGAGTCTTAAACAACACCAACACATTCACACAGGAGAAAAGCCCTATCACTGTTCAGTGTGTGGGAAAAGTTTTGAAATGACGTAATTTAAAACGACACCAACAGGTTTGCGTAGGAGAGAAGCCTTATCATTGTTAAGAGTGTTTGGGGGAGTTTTAATCGCCAGAGCACTTTCAATGTGCACCATGTCACTCAGAGTGTGAAATTACTTTTACCCATCACAGCAGTCTTAAACACCAATGCGTTCACACAGGAGAGAAGCCCTTTCACTGTTCAGAGTGTGGGAATTGTTTAATTCAAAAAGGTGATCTCCAGATTCAACAAAGTGTTCATACAGGTTCCACTGCCTCCACTGTCAGAAGAGTTTCACCCAACAGAGTAATCTCAAACAGCACCAACACACCAGCAAGAGGTAAGATTTTTGTGGAAAGAGTTTAATTCAATAAATCTACCTTTAGATTCACCTCACACTATTTGAATTTAGGATCATGTCATGTGAAGCTGTGAATGTTGCAGTCTAAAATTTTAAACCTGTAAATTTAACAAATGTGTATATACAGTGGTTCAAATTAATATTTGATACACTGCAGATTTTTCAAGTTTTCCCACTTACAAAGAACTGAGAGATCTGTAATTTTTATCGTAGGTACACCTCAACTGTGAGAGACAGAATCTAAAATAAATCTGGAAAATCACATTATATAATTTTTAAATAATTAATTGCCTTTTTATTGCATGAAATAAGTATTTGATCACGTACCAACCAGCAAGAATTCTGTATCTCACAGACCTGTTAGTTTGTCTTTAAGAAGAGCTCCTAACCTCCACTCATTACCTGTATGAATTGCACCTGTTTAAACTCGTATAATACCTTTTATAAAAGACACTTTGTGTACGTGTGTCGATTACGTCCACACACGTAATCAATCAGACTCCAACCTCTCCACTATGGGCGAGACCAAAGAGCTGAGCAATTTTGCCCCTAGAGCACACTAGGGGCAAAATTGTAGACCTGCACATTGCTGGGATGGGCTACAGGACAAGAGGCAAACAGCTTGGATAGAAGGCAACAAATGTTGGTTTAATTATTAGAAAATGGAAGAAATTAAAGATGACAGTCAAACTTCCTCGGACTGGGACTCCATGCAAAATCTCGCTTTGTGGAGTATCAATGATTCTGAGAAAGGTAAGTGATCAGCCTAGAACTACATGGGAGGACCTGGTCAATGACCTGAAGAGAGCTGGGACCACAGTCTCAATGGTTACCATTAGTAACACACTGCGGTGTCACAGATTAAAATCCTGCAGCACACGCAAGGTCCCCCTGCTAAAGCCAGCACCAGGCCCGTCTGAAGTATGCCAAAGACCATCTGAATGATCCAGAGGAGGCTTGTGGGAAGGTCATGTGGTCAAATGAGACCAAAATATAACTTTTTGGTATAAACTCCACTATACGTCGTGAGATTTTGGTCATCAACCTTCATCCCTCAGTAAGAGCATTGATGATGGGTTGTGGCTGGGCCGTCCAGCATGACAATGACCCCAAACACACAGCCAGGGCAACTAAGGAGTGGCTCCGTAAGAAGCATTTCAAGGTCCTGGAGTGACCTAGCCAATCTCCAGACCTGAAAACAATAGAAAATCTATGGAGGGAGCTGAAACTTTGTGTTTCCCAGCATCAGCCCTAAAACCTGAAAGATCTGGAAAAGACCTGTATGGAGGAGTAGGCCAAGATCCCTGCTGCAGTGTGTGCAAACCTGGTCAAGAACTACAGAAAATGTCTGACCTCTGAAATTCTAAACAAAGGTTTCTCTACCAAATATTGTTATATTTTTCTATTGTAACAAATACTTATTTTATGCAAGAAAAAGCAAATAAATTGTTTAAATATAATACAATGGGATTTTCTGGGGTTTTTTTTTTTGTTTGTTTGTTTTTTAGATTCTGTCTCTCACAGTTAAAGTGTACCTACAATGAAAGTTACAGATCTCTCCGTTCTTTGTAAGTAGGAAAACTTGAAAGATCAAAAGTGTATCAAATACTCATTTGACCTATTGTATATATCTTCTTTTTCTTTCAGCTTTTCTTGTTAGGGGTCTCCATGGCGGATCATCAGTCTACGTACTACCCTGCCCTTTAAATTTGCCTCTTTCAAACCAGTCTTCCCTCACCACATCCATAAACCTCCTCCTTAGCCTTCCTCTTTTCCTCCTTCCTGGTGGCTCCATCCTCAGCATTCTTTTACAATACACCCCATGTCCCTCCTTTACAAAATGTTTTCTAGCAAAACTGAGCCTTTATGTTCTTTTTGCTCAATAAAATGGCTATAATCAGTAGAACCACATGGTATTAAACTTTATAGTGTTTTTCTTTTTTTTGTAATAATCTCAGATTTGTTATTTATGATTTTATGTATATATTTATATTTACGTTTTGATGTAATATGGCAATTAAATGCACTAAATGGGTTTAATATTCAAATATATTCTTGTATGCAATTTCAGCAATAAAAGTTTCACATTTTCCTAAAAAGGAAACAAGTTTTTTGTTCTTTTTTAGAGGCCCATCTTATTTCCGAATGTATATTTATTTTTGCACTTTAATAAAGAAAAAGTACTTCTTATCCAAATACTCGTGGGAATAATCGGTAGAATACTCTATTAAAATAATCGATAGCAACATCTATTTGAACAATAAAGGCTGTATGTTGATTTATTTTCAGAGAGCAGCAAATCTATACTGCTATACAAGCTGCACTTAACCCTAACCCTGATTATCTTTTAATCATGGCACCTGTTAGTGGGTGGGATATATTATACAGCAAATGAACATTTTGTCTTCAAAGTTGATGTTAAAAGCAGGAAAAATGGGTAAGTGTAAGGATTTAGGGCCAAATTGTGACTGCTAGACAACTGGGTCAGATCTTCAAAACTGCACCTCTTGTGTGCTGTTACTGGGCTGCAATGGTCAGTATGTGGTCCAGATGGTCCAAGAAAGGAACAGTGATGAACCAGCGACAGGGTCATGGGTGGTCAAGGCTCATTGATGCTGGTTGGGAGCGAAGGCTGGTCCATGTGGTCCGATGCATGTTTGGAGCGAAGGCTGGTCCGTGTGGTCCGATCCAACAGTTTAGCTCCTGTAGCTCGAACTGCTGAAGAAGTTCATGCTGTTCATGATTGACGGGTCTATCATGTATCAGGTATATTATTGTTTATTACTATATCAATGTATAAAAATTATGTCTATATCTAGAATTGCTTCATATTCACTTTTAAGGTGACATACTTTTCCCACTATTTCAGCATCCAAGAAGTAAAGACACTGCTGGGCTTCTCTTGTTATGGAGCTCGTGTTGAGGGACCAGGTGAACACCAAGGAATTTGGCGTTCTCCATGATCTCCACTGGGGAGCTGTTGATGCACAGGTTGGGTGATCACTACTTGTTCTCCTGAAGTCAACACCCATCTCTTTTGTTTTATTCAAGTTTAGAGACAGATTTTTGGCTTTGCACGAGTCTGTTAACCTCTGTACTTTATCTCTGTACTCTGACTAGCCATTCTTGCTGTTGAGACGCACCACAGTTGTGTCAATGGCAAACCTAATGATGTGACTGTTTACTTCTTGGCCCTTGACTCGCAAGTACCTTATATTGAGGTCCAGACGTCTGTCCCAGAGTCACAGGATATTTTCTTCAGCGTTATTAAACAGGGTCATGCGGTAAGTCATATCTGACAGGACTGTGGTTCAGATTCTGTAGTAAAATTTTATTTAGATCTTCTCAAATCCACCATTAAAATTCACACTTGACTAAATGACCAAACCCTGCTGAGAAACATGAAAACCTCTGTGTGATGAGCAGATCAGTGTATGACTTTATGTGAGTAACAGACTCCTCCAGCAGGTGGCGCTTTACAATAAACACTACTTTAAAACCACAACAGATGAAGAGGAGCTGCAGGACTTTTCCCCCATTTCTGAGAGTTTTATTATTTTTTTTTTTATTTAAAACCAGGAGCTTTTTATTGTGTTTATTTGACTGCGTTTCTCTTTAATCCCTGAGGTAAATTCAACCAGCTGAGCTGTTGTACAGTTAGTGGCTGAATCCCGGATCCCTCCTTCCTCCCTTTGAAGTGCACTACATTAGGGAGAGATAGAGTGGTGTAGTCACCCTGTGTAGTTCACTACCTAGTGAAAGAGGAGAGATTTGGGATTGGGTCTCAGTAACCCTGGTGGAGCTGTTAACCCGTAAACACAGGGTATTTTATAAACTGGATTTATTTACTGATTTATTTGACACTTTACTACAGTTTTATTTAATAGATACTATTAGGATATTTTATCTAATTAAAGCATGTGATGTTTCATTTACATTTTCATCCTGATGTGTGATTTGAAGCTCCTTTTGTAGAACATTTATGACCTTCTAATGGAGTCAGCAGAGGTCCAACCATGTTCCTGCAGAGAAGCTCCACATACTCCTGCTGCTGCTGTTTCACAGGTAACACTTTCTACCTACACTGTATGCACACCAGTTTGTGGACACGTGATCATTAGATTGCTAATGTGTCTCTTCAACACGTGTCTCTTCAACATCTCACTCCACATTTTGTCTCCATTGATACTGTTACACCCCCACCTTGAACCAGTCTGTCGTACCTACTGCACACTTCACTGCTGTCAGACTGTCCTCAAACATGTCGTGCACCACACTCACATACTTCTGACACACCAGACTTCCTCATACAATACCACAACTCCTCTCTCGGCACCCTGTCGTACACTTTTTCTAAGTCCAAAAACACACAATGCAACTCCATCCGACCTCTATTTGTATCCTCTATACTTATTTATCAACATTCTCAAAGCAAATAATGCGTCTGAAGTACTCTTCCTCAGCATGAAACCATATTGTTGCTCACAGATGGTCACCCCTTCTCTCAGCCTGGCTTCCACTACTCTTTTCCATAACTTCATGGTGTGACTGATCAACTTTATTCCCCTGTAGTTACTGCAGGTCTGCACATCTCCCTTATTCTTAAAGATCGGTACCAGCACACTCCTTCTCCATTCCTCAGGCATCTTCTCACTATCAAAAATCACGTTAAAACAATCTTGTTAAAAAGTCCAAACAATTAATTGTTTAAGGTCTAAACAATTATGACCTTCTTAATTCCTAAATGAAGTGACCGGTTAGATCAGTTTGTAGAACATGAGACTTAGGGTCTGGGTTCAAGCCTCAGTGAAAACTCTGATGGAAAGCGAATAAAAAAGACCTTGTTTTTGCTTCATCTTATTGGTAGCTTCAGTTCTTCTCCCAGTCATGAGTTGTGTCTTCGGGGCATCTTGTAAATAAATGCAAAGTGTGCAATTTTTTTTTTCTTCACTTTTTTGGACATTTTAAAAATAACTATAATCATCTGCTACTCCATAAAGCCTTAATTTCTGTGCTGATTAATTATTACTCTGCCTAGGCTTGTAGTGATGCACAGCCTGAAACCTCTGCAGATACAGATGGAGGAACATCATGCTCTATGTGTTTTACCAACCATGTGGACCAACATAAAAAAATAAAGAAGGAAGAACCTGAGGATGAAGGCTACATCTGTAAGTCAGAAGAACTTACAGTCCATTGTCACTGCTTATCCTGGTCATGATGATGCTGGATTTAAAGCTTTTCCTGGCAACACAGCTTCAGATCACTGACTTCCAGCTTGGGTGTGTTTTGTATGCTTTTAAATTTAGATGGTGAAATTTCAGGTGAAGCAACACCAAACCCTGTGGGACACATCACGCCTGTCGAAGAACAGAATTATGTCAAAAAGGAAGAACCTGAAAATGAAGATTATCTCTGTAATATAGCAGAGTGTATTCTTCCTTCTGTTATTAAGAGACTTGCTACTGCCAGAGAACACTTGCCATTTAATGTACTTTCTGAAATTTTCAGGTGAAGAAACATCAGGCTCTGTGGACACCGAAGACCAACTGAGAGGATTTCATATCAAGCTTGTAAAAAAAGAAGAGTCTGAAGATGAAGACTTTCCCTGTACAAAAACAGAGTGGGGTTAAGTATCAGTGACACTGTTACACTTCTATACTTTTTATTTCTATTTATATGTCATTGTAAAAAAAAGTGAGGCGAATGTTTTATCTGCTTGAACCTTCGGGCCACATCATCAGCACACAAATTGATGTACTAGCTGATTTATCTTCCACCTCCCAGTAGGCCTTCTCAACATCTTGTGTTTTCAGCAAACTTGACAAGGGAGGTGGTTGCTCAGTGGTTAAGGCTCTGGGTTACTGATTGGAAGGTTCCTAACATCGCTATGAAAAAATGTTCACTGTGCTGAAAAAGAACATGTGACAAGAATAAAGAATCTTTCTTTTCCTTCCAATGGTGGTAGAGATGCAGAGGCCACACAGTAATACATTTAGAGACAGTACAGCAGGGGGCTGAGTACACAATCCTGGGGGGGCGGTTTCAGGGTTATGGATCTCTGCCCATCCTTACTGCTTGGGATCATGTTAATTTTAGTAGGTCTGGTGTATCAGATCCTGCATTAATACACGTTGCAGTCTGCACTTGTCCTTTTGGGTGGCTGTACAGAATGGACTTGATGGTAGCAGACAAGGAACTTTCAGACAGGGAACTTGAAAGAGCCAGTGCCAGGCACAGTGCAACCTTGGATGATTAGAGTAGGTAGGGAACCATTGTATTTTTTAATGTCCATTCTCCACTTGCTGTTGTTAAAATTCAGGTGGTTTTGTTTGCACTAGAGGGAGGGTTGGTCCACTCACTGAGGGGGTCAACAAATATTTTTATCTTGACAGAGCCAACCAGACTACAGGTTATAAAGGTTGCATGTTAGTCTTGGCCTAAAGAACTGGTTATGTTTTTGTTGAAGGAGGTTCTGAGAGGATTCATGCATGGGTTCCCATGGAGATGACGTGCTCTGGGTTGTAGTACAGCCTAGCCCTAACCCTAACCCTAACCCTAACCCATGTTGGTTGCATCTTCCCACAGACTTATTTGACCGGTAGTCAGTAGGTGGATGGTGTTGATGGCTGGTTGATGGACTTCTGTAACCTGCAGTAAAGGTCTTCAGAAGTCAGTGGTTGAGTGGTGCTGATGTGGGGTCTTTCGTCTTTGGTAAAGAGTTGCAGGACTTTTGGAGAATGTGTTTTAGCTTCTCAAAATAGTCTTTTCATTTGTTCTGACCATCTTTGTCATTGTGTTTCTATTTTCAAGAGACATTTGATCCTGTACCTGGCCCTGACCACTTAAAATAAAAATTGGCCACCTGGTTTTCTTGATGATCCATCACAGCTCTAATGCCTTCTTTTCATCTGTGCTGATCTTGTGTTTGATCTTTTAATTTCAATCTTGACCTTGTAATTTAGAGTGTTAAAAAACTCCTACTGTTGTAATACTTTTATTTCTCCTCCAGAAAAAGACGATGTCCAGCTACCAGTCTTTTCCTGCGTCAGGTGTTCACTTTCTTATACATCTGAACAGTGCCTCCACAAGCACATCACAAGCTGCCACTCCAAGGAATATGAGAGACTGATAAATTCAGGAGAGACGATGTATCAGAATGTTTTGCCAGCAAGAAGCCCCAATATTGAGCACGATGTCTACCAGTGCTCACATTGTGAGAAGAGTTTTAATGACCAGAAAAGTCTCAGAAGACACCAGCGCATTCACACAGGAGAGAAACGCCATCACTGCTCAGAGTGTGGGATGAGATTTAAGCAAAAAAGTCACCTCCAGACTCACCTGCGCATTCACTCAGGAGAGAAGTTATATAACTGTTCAGACTGTGGGAAGAGTTTTACCCGTTCCAATACTCTCAAACATCACCGATGCATTCACACAGAAAAGAGGTCATATCACTGTTCAGAGTGTGGAAGAAATTTTGTCCATCCCAGTAATCTGAAACAACACCAACGCGTTCACACAGAAAAGAAGCTTCTTCACTGCTCATATTGTGGGAAAAGTTTTAAACAACCAAGTCACCTCCAGACTCACCAGCGAGTTCACACAGGAGAGAGGCCATATCAATGCTTACAGTGTGAGAAGAAATTTATTCGACAGAGCGCTTTAAAAGCACATCAGTTTATTCACACAGGTGAAAAGCCGCATGAGTGCTCACAGTGTGGAATGACTTTTGTCCGTCACAGGAGTCTCAAACGACACCAACGCGTTCACACAGGAAACAGGCCCTATCACTGTTCAGAGTGTGGAAAGAGTTTTATTCAACGAGGCGATCTCCATACTCACCAGCGCATTCATACAGGCGAGAGACCATATCAGTGCTCACAGTGTGGGAAATGTTTCGTCCAACATAGTAATCTCCAGCGACACTTCCTTGTTCACACAGAAGAGAAACCTTATCACTGCTCAGAGTGTGGGAAAAGATTCAAGCATCAAAATAACCTCCATGCCCACCAACGCATTCACACAGGACAGAAGCCATACCACTGTTTGGAATGTTCAAAGAGTTTTATTCAAAAAAGCGAGCTCCAGACTCACCAATGCATTCACACAGAAGAGAAGCCATATCACAGCTCCGAGTATGGCAAACGTTTGGGCCAACTCACCAGTCTCAAACAGCACCAAGAAGTTAAATCAGCAAAGAAGCCGTATCAGTGCTCACAGTGTGGGAAGAGTTTTAATTGCCAGAGAAATTTAAAAGTGCACCAGGTTACTCACACTGGAGAAAAGCCTCATCACTGCTCACAGTGTGGGAAGACCTTTGCCTATTACGGTAGTCTCAACCGACACCTACGTGTTCACACAGGAGAGAAGCCCTATCACTGTTCAGAATGTGGGAAGAGTTTTAATCAGAAAAGAGATCTCCAGATTCACCAACGCATTCACACAGGAGAGAAACCGTATCACTGCTTGCACTGTGAGAAGAGTTTTCCCCAAAGGCGTAATCTTGAACAGCACCTATGCATTCGCACAGGAGAGAATCACATTTTAGATTGTGTGAAGAGTTTTATTCAATAAATCTATTGCAACTCACCAGGTCATTCACACTTGGGAGGTATTTGACCTTAGGATTATGCCATTTGAAACTGTAAATTTTGCAGTTTAAAATCGAAAACTTGTAAAATGAAACAAATGTATATATTCACCTTTCGGACATATTATGATCACCTGGCTAATAATGTGTTGGTCTCCCTTTTGCTGCTCAAACAGTCCAGACCTGTTGAGTATTAATAGCATCAACTTCTTCAGCAGTTTGAGCTACAGGAGCTCGTCTGTTGGATTGAACCACACGGACCAGCCTTCGCGCCCCATGAGTCTCGGCTATCCACAACGCCGGTTCACCAGTGTTCCTTCCTTGGAACACTTTTGATAGATACTGACCACTGCAGACCAGGAACAGCCCACAAGTGCTGCAGTTTTGTAGATGCTCTGACCCAGTTGTCTAGCCATCACAATTTGGCCCATGTCTAACTCCCTTAAATCTCACAAAAGTGAGTACACCCTACCCCTCATATTTTAGCAACCATTTTTGTATCTTCTCAAAGGACAATACTATAGAAATGAAAGTTGGATATATTTGACAGTAGTTATTGTGCAGCATGCAAAGCAGTACAGATTTACTGTCCTTTGAAAATAACTCAACATACAGATATTATTGTCTAAATAACTGTCAACAAAAGTAAACATGTCAAAACTGTGTCCAAAGTGTGAATATTTTGTGTGAGCACTATTTTTATCCAGCACTGCCTTAATCCTCCTGGTCATGGAATACACCAGAGCTGCACAGGTTGTTGTATATTATTATGTATATTGTTATTGTTTAATAATGTTATTGTTTAAATGGCAAAAAATTAACAAATAATTCAGTCAAGAATTGCTTTTAATATGACATAATCTCACAAAACATTGCCACTAGCTTTCTGTTTCAACCAATGCTATCTCCAGTGTCTGCATCTCATGGCTAATAGGCGATCTCAGAGATTTTCCCTTTTTATGTACAACCCAATTCCAAAAAAGGTGGCACACTGTGGAAAATGTAAATAAAAACAGAATGCAATGATTTGCAAATCTCAGATTCATAATCTATTCACAATATTGAATAATTAAACTCTATTTAGACCATTTTAAGGAAAAGATTTCCTTTTGAAATTATACGCTGCAACATGTCTCAAAGAAATTGGGTCAGGGCCATGTTTCCCACTGTGTAGCATCATGTCTTCTGTCCGTATACATCTGGGAACTGAGGAAAACAGTTGCTGAAGTTTTGGTAGAGGATTGTTGTCCCATATGTCCGATACCAGATTCTAGCTGCTCAACAGTACTGTACCGTTTGTTGTATTTTTCCATTTCATGATGTGCCAAATGTTTTTAAATGGTGAAAGGTCTTAACTGCAGGAAGGCCAGTTCAGCACCTGGACTCTTCTATTATGAAGTCATGCTATTGTAATAGATGCAGTATGCAGTTAGCACTGTCCAAGACCTATCCTTTCTGCATATAACCATTTGTTAAAACATGTACATACCGTTCAGTGTTGATGGAGCCTTTTTAAATTCCCAAGCTGCCCATTCCACAGGCACTAATGCACTCCCATGATCCAAGATGCAGCTGTTTGAACTGAGCACTGATAACAAGCCAGATGGTCCCTATCCTCTTTATTCCTGAGGACGTGGTGTCCATTTTTTTTTTTTCAAAAAAGAAATTAAATCATCTGGTGCAAAGAGCCTTGTAAGTCTCTCTGGATAATCTGGCATCTGCCAAATGTTCTAAATGTAATGATCCGTTAACAGTTTTGATTTTATTACTTACTTTTAAGTGAAACCTGATAGGTTGTGTGGCATGTTTGATTTGACAGTTGATACTGCAGTTCTGCTTATGACTTAAACCTCCTTTTTCAGACTTCTAGCAACTATCTGACCCTAAAGGCCTTATAATGGAATTAGAAGAGAACACGCTGTGTCTGGGTGTCTTGTTGTTTGTGGGTCAGACGAACGGACGGAGTGGCATTGTTGTATTGTTGCTCTTTTATTTACGTGCCGAGCATCAGCGTGGGATGCACGTTCTGGCCATACCGTGCTGTGGCTAACGTGAACACGCTAGCATTCAGCTCCTTAGCTAATCATAAAACAGCAGAAAAAAATCATTGGTGCTCCCCTGCCCACTCTCCAGGACTTGTACCATACAAGAACCAGAAACCGGGCAGAAAAAAATTACAGTACAGAAACACTTTATGTACTGTTAGTGTTAAGACGGTTTTCACACACATTTCTTTGTCTGTTCAGTGTCTATAGAATATTTACGATGTTAGTCTGTAAGGAAAACAGGGAGTCTTATCTGGGCTCACACATCTCCGGCTAGTATATCTTCTTGTCTAAACAGGAAACAAGTTTAGGACAGCCTTTTCTCTGTATGTGTGTATGTGTGTGTGTGTATATATATATATATATATATATATATATATATATATATATATATATATATATATATATATATATATATATATATATATAATATACGTTCTGTGTCTGCAATAAACCAGAAGAGGAAGAACATTTGCTGCATTGCTGTGTATTTCTTCTTCCCTGATATCAGAAAGGCACCACGGGCATAGCAGGTCGTATGGAAAACCTTTCCAAGAATTAAGTTTTGTTTGGGCATGATAAAGATCTAACATGTACATTACTGAGCTGTATCCCTATTTATTACCCACACTGTCTATACTTTCTCACATTGTATGTCTTGTCTGTTTTGTCATGTATAGGCTTTATTTATATCTGTACTTTTGAGAGTCACTAACAGCTGGAACCAAATTCCTTGTGTGTGTCAACACACTTGGCCAATAAACCTGATTCTGATTCTGATGTAAAGGTATATGTAACAGATTACCAGATTAGCTAAGGAGCTGAATGCTAGCATGTTCAAGGACTATATGTGTTTTATATACTGTATATTAGTGTGTCTGTTTCACTCCTCAACACTGTGACGATCCGCTGAGAGGTGGCCTGATAAACTGCTGCTATATACAGTACAGACCAAAAGTTTGGACACACCTTCTCATACAAAGAGTTTTCTTTATTTTCATGACTATGAAAATTGTAGATTCACACTGAAGGCATCAAAACTATGAAGGAACACATGTGGAATTATATATGGAATTATATACATAACAAAAAAGTGTGAAACAACTGAAAAATGTCATATTCTATGTTCTTCAAAGTAGCCACCTTTTGCTTTGATCACTGCTTTGCACACTCTTGGCATTCTCTTGATGAGCTTCAAGAGGTAGTCACCTGAAATGGTCTTCCAACCGTCTTGAAGGAGTTCCCCGAGAGATGCTTGGCACTTGTTGGGCCTTTTGCCTTCACTCTGCGGTCCAGCTCACCCCTAAACCATCTCGATTGGGTTCAGGTCCGGTGACTGTGGAGGCCAGGTCATCCGGCGCAGCACCCCATAACTCTCCTTCTTGGTCAAATAGCCCTTGATGCCTTCAGTGTGACTCTACAATTTTCATAATCATGAAAATAAAGAAAACTCTTTGAATGAGAAGGTGTGTCCAAACTTTTGGTCTGTACTGTATAATTCTGCTTTTCTGAGGGGTCGGAAGACCTGGATGTGTACCCAACAGCCATGGAATTAACTTTATTATTCTTGTTGTATTTTCTTCTGCTTTTTGCCATTGTCATTGCCTTTTTGTGATTGTGTTTTGTGTGTGTGTGTGTGTGCAGGTAATTTGGCTTGGCCATACTGTGATTTGCTTCTTCTCCGTGTGTCTGGGAGACCAGTTCTAGTGTGAGGGAAAGTTCCTCTCTGCTTGGTGGTGGTTTCCTTTGGTGTGCAGTGTTCGACAGGTGGGGTTGTGGTGTCGTATGAGTGCACGTGTGTTTGCTGTGGATAGGAGATCATTAGGGTAAGTAACCCATCCCTGGAGTCTGAGCATTCTTGTGTGGTAGAATATGTATGTTCTACATGCATCATATTTTACAGATTGTATTTGATTTTTAAACAGCTTTGTCATCTTGACATACATTTCCTTTGCTAATATGCTAACTCTGAAACAAAAATCATCATTGAAAGTTATGCAGTCACCTTCTTGCAAATTTGCCAAACACACTAGTCTACTGTATATGAAAGGTATCTACATTAAAAGGTTTGATTTCATGATAAATTGTGTACATGAAGTAAAACATACATTTTCATTAGTACAATCCACAATACAAACTACAATCCATTTTTAATATTTCAGAGACCTCATCTTGGTTACCTCATTCCAAATTTTTGCATGTTTGAATTTTTGTCTATGATTTGTCTTTTTTAATTATGTTAATTTTTTTTATTTTGTATTTATATATATTTATTATATATATTTATTATATTTATAATATACATTTATTATTAAATTTAACTTGTGTAATTTCCTTGTAAAATAGTTTATTTTCTCTTGTTTTCTTTCTCCTTTTTTTTACTTTTAGAAGTGAATTTTGGGAGTGACATTCCAACATTTTTTACTCCAGTTTGGGAAAATCACTCATATGCAGTGTTTCAAGTTCCAGATCAGGAGAAAGTGCACATTGATTACTGCAATGATATCTCAATTTTACTTTGAAAATGTGAAAATAATGTTTAATGTTGCAATGTTTTAACATAATATCTTTGTTTGATTTGGTTCCTTTTTTATTCCTGTTACTTGTTGGCACACGGGCTGTAAACAGTTGCCTTAATTTAAGTACTGCATTATATTCCACTGATCGTTTATATTTTGTTTTTTTTTTTTTTACTCAGGAAGCACTTGCAACACAATAAATGTTTATAAATGTAACATGTTTGTAACTATTTATTTAATACAACCCCTGGCAAAAAGTATGGAATCACCCTTCTCAGAAGATGTTCATTCAAATGTTTAATTGTGTAGAAAAAAAAACAAGCACATATATGCCACAAAACAATTTTCACTCAACAATCCAAACTTCTGGCTGTATAAAATACTTTAAAAAAACAAAACAAGGAAAGATAACTATAGTCAATTACAACTGTTTTTACAGATCAAACAGAGGAAAAAAATATGGAATCACACGAATCTGAGGAAAATGATATGGAATCACCATGCACTTTGCATTTCTAAAACAAACACCTGTATCTGATTACAACTGCTAATTAGTCTGCAGTTAAAAAAGAGTGCTTGCACACATTAGTGATGTGTTGAACCAAGTTGATTGACATAACTCATGGCTCCAACACGAGAGATGTCAGTTGAAACAAAGGAGAGGATTATCAAACTTCTTGAAAAGGTAAATCTTCACTGAATGTTGCAAAAGATGTTGGTTGCTCCCAGTCAGCTGTGTCTAAAATCTGGACCAAGTACAAATCCAATGGAAAGGTTGTAAAAGAGAAGCGTACTGGTAGACCAAGAAAGACATCAAAGCGCCAAGACAGAAAACTTAAAGCAATATGCCTTGAAAACAGAAAATGCACAACAAAACAAATGAGGAACAAATAAGCAGAAAGTGGAGTCAATGTCTGTGACCGGACTGTAAGAAATCGCCTAAAAGAAATGGGATTTACATACAGAAAAGCCAAACGAAAACCATCATTAACATCTAAACAGAAAAAAAACAAGGTTTCAGTGGGCTAAAGAAAGACAATCTTGGACTGTGGATGACTGGATGAGAGCTATATTCAGTAAAGAAATCCCGAATCTGCATTGGGCAGGGTGATGATGCTGGAACTTTTGTTTGGTGCCGTTCCAATGAAATTTATAAAGACAACTGCCTGAAGAAAACATGAAAATTTCCACAATCATTAATGATATGGGGTTGTATGTCAGGTAAAGGTATGGGAGAGATGACAGTCATTACATCTTCTATAAATGCACAAGTTTATGTTGAGATTTTGGACACTTTTCTTATTCCATCAATTAAAAGGATGTTTGGTGATGGTAGCATCATTTTTCAGGATGATAATGCATCGTGCCACAGGGCAAAATCTGTGAAAACATTCCTACAGGAAAGACATATAATGTCAATGGCATGGCCTGCAAATAGTCCGGACCTCAATCCAATTGAAAATCTGTGGTGGAAATTAAAGAAAATGGTCCACGACAAGGCTCCAACCTGCAAGGCTGATCTGGCAACTGCAATAAGACAAAGCTGGAGACAGAATGATGAAGTATACTGTTTGTCATTAGTTAAATCCATGCCTCAGAGAATTCAAGCTGTTATAATAGCCAGAGGTGGTGCAACAAAGTACTAGTAGTGTTTTTATTTGTTGATTCAATATAATTTTCCTCAGATTTGTGTGATTCCATATTTTTTCCTCTGTTTGATCTGTAAAAACAGTTGTAATTGACTATAGTTATCTTTCTTTGTTTTTTTTTTTTTTTTTTTAAGTGTTTTATACAGCCAGAAGTTTGGATTGTTGAGTGAAAATAGTTTTGTGGCATATATGTGCTTGTTTTTTTTTTTTCTACACAATTAAACATTTGAATGAACATCTTCTGAGAGGGGTGATTCCATACTTTTTGCCAGGGGTTGTAGAATCAAGGACATGTAAGGTAGTTATATTAAGAAAGTAATAATACGTTTTTGGAAAAGAATAAATTTTATGTAATCTTTTTCTTCTTCTTTTAGCTTCTCCCATTAGGGGTCGCCACAGCAGATCATCTGTTCAGTAATCTTCTGATCACTACCCTGTCCTCTACATCTGCCTCTTTCAAACCAACTGCCTGCATATCTTCCCTCACCACATCCATAAACCTCCCCTTTGATCGTCCTTTTTTCCTTCTTCCTGGAGGCTCCATTCTCAGCATTCTCCTACCGATATACCCCATGTTCCTCCTCTGCACATGTCCAAACCATCTCAATCTCACCTGTCTCAAAAACATCCTACATGTGCTGTTCCTCTAATAAACATGTTTCTATCCTGTCCATCGTCACTTCTAATGAAAATCTCAACATCTTCTGCACTGCTACCTGCAGCTCCACCGCCTGTCTTTTACTCATTGCCATTGTCTCTAAACTATACAACCAGTCCTATAAACTTTCCCTTTCACTCTTGCAGATACCCTTCTATCACAAATCACTCCTGCTATCACTCTTCTCCACTCACTCCACCCTGCCTGCATTTTTTTTTTCTTCAGTTCACTAACACAATCTCTATTTCTTTCCACTGTTGACCTCAGGTACCTAAACTCATCCACCTTTACCACCTCTTCTCCCTGCAACCGCACCACTCCACTGCCCTCCCTCTCATTCACACACTCTCTGTCTTACACCTACTGACTTTCATTCCCCATCTCACCAGCCTGTACCTCCACCTCTCCAGGCTCTTCTCAACCTGCTCCCTACTCTTACCACAAATCACAATAGCATCTGCAAACATCATAGTCTACAGAGACTCCTGTCTGACCTCGTCTATCAATCTGTCAATCACCACTGCAAACAGGAAAGGGCTCAGAGCCGATACTTGATGCAGTCCAACCCCCACCTTTAACCAGTCTGTTCCTACTGCACACTTCACTGTTGTCACGCTGTCCTCATGCATGTCCTGCACCCCCCTTACATACTTCTGACACACCAGACTTCCTCATACAATACCACAACTCCTTTCTCCATCCTGTCGTACACTTTCTGTAAATCCACAAACACACAATGCAACTCATTCTGACCTTTTCTATACTGTCACACGAAGTACCTTTATAAGTCTCCCTCATCACTCCTGCAGTAGTTGCCCAATCATCCAGCACCTCTTCACCACCACCGAGCCCCTGTCTGACCCCTTCCCTGGACCTCACACTACAGTCTTCCTCCTTCAGTTTCCACCATCTTGTTCTTCCTTCAGTCCTCACATTCTTCCTCTTCTTTTTTACCTCCAAAGCCATCCTACAGACCACCATCCAATGTTGTCTAGCTACACTGTCCCCTGCCAACACCTTACAGTCTCCAATCTCCTTCAGGTTGCATCTCCTACATAGAACATAGTCCACCTGTGTGCACCTTCCTCCACTCTTATACGTCCTCCTGTGCTCCTCCTTCTTCTTATTCACCACTGCCATTTCCATCCTTTTAGCAAAATCTACCACCACCTGCCCTTCCACATTCCTCTCCTTAAGACCATACCTACCATCACCTCCTCATCACCTCTGTTCCCTTCACCTACATGCGCACTAAAGTCTGCCCCAATCCCCAATCACCAATCGTTCATTCCTAGGTTCACCTTCCACCACTTCATCTAACCCACTTCAGAATTTTTCCTTCTCTGTCTCACAATCCACTTGTGGTGCATAAACACTGATGACATTTATCATCACCCCTTCAACTTCCAGCTTCACGTTCATCACTCTATCAGAAACTCTCTTCACCTCCACTACACTCTTACTGTACTCGTCCTTCAGAATAACTCCTACGCCATTTCTCTTTCCATCCACACCATGATAGAACAGTTTAAACACCTCCAATGTTCCTGGCCTTACTCCTTTTCCACTTGGTCTCCTGAACACACAACATATCTACCGTTCTCCTCTCCATCATATCAGCTATCTCTCTCCCTTTACAGCCATATACCAACATTTAAAGTACCAACCTGAACCTACACTCTCCTCCACTTCTTATTTCCCTGCTGTCTCTTTAGACATCTTCTTTCTCTCCTTCTCCTTCTTCAGCCAACAGCAGCCCAATTTCCACCGGTACCCTGTTGGCTAACGATACCTGTGGTGGTCGTTGGTAACCCGGGCCTCGACCGTTCCGGTATGAATTTCTGATTCGTGATACGCATATTTGATTTGGTACATGTTTTACGCTGGATGTCCTTCATAACACAACCCTCCTCATTTATCCAGACTTGAGACCATCATGAAGAGTGCACTGATTTGTGTAACCCATTTTTCTAAATCTTGTTTCTCTCCATTTCCATGCTCCAAATATCTCCATGCTTTTACTGGGATGTCATCTGGTCCTACTGACTTTCCACTCTTCATCCTCTTAATCGCTGCTCTCACTTTCTCCTTACAATCCTATCCACTTCCTGCTTTACCATCTTCACACTATCCAATCTTCTGTCTCTCTAATTTTCCTCATTCATGAGTTGATTTTTTATTACCTCAGAAATCTTTTTTTTATATTATTTTTTTAATATATTTATTTTTTATATTTTTTTAATATAACTCACAACCATTACTATTTTTTATTACCTCAAAAATAATAACTTTTTTTTTTTTTACCTCAGAAATCATTATTTTTCTATTACCTCAGAATCATTACTATTTTATATTACTTTAGAAATCATATTTTTTATTAGCTCAGAATCATTATTTTTTTATATAGAAATCATATTTTTTATTACCTCAATCATTTTTTTATTACCTCAGAAACCATTACCTTTTTATTACCTGAGAAATAATAATTTTTTTATCACCTCAATCATTAACATTTTTTATTACCTCCAAAATACTTTTTTATTACCTTAGAAATCATTTCTATTTTTTATTACCTAAGAATCGTTATTTTTATTACCTCAATTATCATTATTTATATTACCTCAGAAATCATTTATATTTTTTATTACCTGAGAATCATAATTTTTTTCTTTAGAAATATTTTTTTTTTTAATAACCTCAGAAAATGTTTTTTAATTACCTCAGAAATCATTTATATTTTTTATTACCTCAGAAATCATTATTTTTATTACTTCAAAAATCTTTTTTTATTACCTCAGAAATCATTACTATTTTTTGTCACCTCAGAAATCAGTCTGGTGCCATTTCTGAGGTACCAAAATTTCGTGATTTAAAAGAAAACAGTCATTTAAAACACTATAAGTATAAAATAGTGTAATAAAAAAGCACTATACCATGAACGACTCTTGACAGTTGACTGGCTGCATCCAAATCGGATACATGAAGCGAGTAGGGCGCCAAAGCAGAGTGTCATTTCGGTGAATCGAATCTTTTCTCTAAAAAGATTCGTTGACCGGTCCTGAGTGTAAATAACATTATTACGCCAGTAGGTGGCGACAAACGAGCGTTTGAATCATTTGAATCTTTAGGGTATTTAAACACAGTTTGCTTATTACTACACAAAATAAGTCAACGACCATCATTTGTCTTTTCTTGCAAAAAAGCCTGAAGAAGAGTGTGTTTATGGTAATGTTCCTATTTAAGTACATTTTATTTTTATGACGTTATTGACTAATCATTTTTAGAAAATGTTCTGATTTACAGTTTGGATTACAAGACCCTGTATTCAGTTATCACAAAAAATATATTATTTTTACAAATAACACTAACTTGTTTTTCTTTTTTTAAGGATATAAATGGAGTACAAAGCGTATTTGAATAAAGAGGCACTAGCACCACAAAAAGGCAATGGACACAATACAATTATTTTTTTATTATTATAATTTTTTGCTGGTTCTGCAGGATTGTTTACTTGTGCAGTATGTGTTCTGGATGTCCTGCTCAGTCTCAGACTTTAATAGAAAACATGCAAATAAATCCAAAATGAGAGGCGGAGTCATGGTCAAAAACAGAACAGGGTCAAGATATGAACAAACAGGAAACACGAGGCTTAGTTTAAGATCCTAAGCATCTACACTGTGAGGGTGGGTGGGTGTTTAAATGCCTACAGGTATGCTCAGTCAGAAACTTGGTGTGGGATCGTGCTATAAAGTGACCCCATAAAATTTTCCTGTAGGTGCGTATACTATTGTTATTCTGAATTAATATGGTACTTTGAAGACTTTGTATGTTCTGTGTTTTTCAAAAAAACTATATACAAATATTAAAAAAAAATCCCAATTGAGAAGATAGAATCCAGGTTGTCTAAATACTTTGAAAACAAATCGAGCAACACAACCATGGCCTGATATTCTACAACACGTATAAACAGTAAACAAATGTTTATGCACTTTTTTAAATTAAAAAACACTGAAATATCACATCTCTGTTTTGTGTTAATGATTTGGTATTAGAAATTTCCATTTGGTATATGAGAGACTGTCCACCAAAATCTTTGAAATGTAGGATTAAAGGTCCTGTCTCTGGACAGAAGGCTTGCAGTGAGACTCCTGTCATTTGTCAATCATGAGTCTCAATGCTGAAAGACAGAAAAGGAGACCATATCAATCATCAAAGTCCTTACAAACAAACCATAAAATACACTTCATTTACATTATAACTATTTAAAAAATATATATATACACTATATGTACAAGAGTAGTTTTGCAGCCATATGTGGTTCTGACATACCTTTATCCATATAGTGTACAAAATGGAAAAACAACAATGTTTCCTTGTGCTATCGGGTGCTGGAATGTGTGTAACTGATAAACCGTTTATGGTTATTATAAAAAGGTGCTATATAAATATATAAAAGCGATATGAATTTTTGTTTTGATTTGGTTGGAACTGTGTCAATGTATTTTAGCACTTCATAAGGACCACAGAGGTGTAAAATATTCCTTTGACAATTTTATTTGATGTATTATCAGGCTAAAGGTTTACGTATAAATAAAAGGCTAGTGACTTTGTCAACAACATTAGTTTCTTCAGCTAATCTGCTAGATAAAGGCTAAAGCAGCTAAATATAATGAAAAATATACATCATAGACAGGTTTTGGGTTAAGCTCTGAATATTTTCTTAGATGATTCCCACTTTATGTATCATATGTTTCCTTCTGGCATTCGATATAAAACTCCTAGTATTAAAACAAATAATTGTAGGTATTAATTTACCCCCCAGCTGTAAAGTTTTTAAATTGAATGTATATACTGCTTGGAGAAATTGTGTGTTTGTATTATGAGTTTGAGTTATTTGATTTATGTTTGGTTATGTTATGTCTCATGAAATATTATTTTATGCTGCAACCAAAATGCCTTAAGGAAACAAATAAAGATGAACTGAACCGAACTGAACTGAAGAAGGTAACAGTAAAGGTAATGATCTCCAAGACAGTGGCTACTTTTAGTTTAGAGAATAAGGTGCTATATGCATATACAGTCCATAATCAAGTGTAATTAAGAAACCTTTACCAGGGATGTGTACTGGAAGCCCTGGAAATGTCTATCATGAGAGGAATAACAAAAATCACACTTGATTTGGCAAGCAAGCAGCTAACAAGACCTAATAATGTGTTAATGATAAAATAAAATATCACAAAACACCTTTTGTGTACATTTGTTAAGGGTGAGGCAAATTACCTAACCCCTGTTACGCCACCAAGCACAAATGCATCTGTCAATATCTGATTGCCACTGATATTTAGTGTGTATTTAGTGGGTGTGTTTGTGTTGTGAAGGCAGCAAGAAGTCAGGAACTTACTGTAGTTTCTCCAGTTTACACTGGGGATCCTTCACTAGATCATTGAGCATCTTCACTCCTACTTCGTCTGTTTTATTACCGTAAAGATAGATTTCTCTCACGCGTGATGAGGGGTTGGACCTCAGAGCTGAAGCCAGAGCGGCACATCCTGCACCTGTAACTTGGCAGCAACACATCCTGCAAAAACAAAACCCTCTCACACTTAAAATACAAACTTGATTACAGGTAAAGTATGCAACATAGTACATGAACACACATGTCTATGCTGTTTACTATCAGTGCTTTCCCTGAACAACCACCAAGATCACCACAGAACCAGCCTGCATGGCTGATGCTGAGAAAAATGCTACTGTATCAGCCAAACTTCCATCAACCCTTTATCAACATCTCAGCATCCTTTTAACAGCAGTCAATCAAAACACTTTCCTATCCATCCTCATGAGAGAATGTGTGGATTGGCATTGTGGTAGTTTGCATCTTAATTAAGATAATATTCATAACAGCAGGGATCTCCATCTGCTCCATGGTCCCACAAGGCCCAAAGTTGGATTCTTGTCTGTATGGCACCCTCGCCCCCCCACCACCCCTTTCATCACGGTAAGAACATACACAACTAACCAGTGAAGTGAACATCACTCATCTCTTTATCATGGCACCTGTTAGTGGGTGGATATTTTTATTAGGCAGCAAGTGAACATTTTGTCATCAAAGTTGATGTGCAAGAAGCAAGAAAAATGGGCAAGTGTAAGTTTATGAGTGAGTTTGACAAATTGTGATGGCTAGATAACTGGGTCAGAGCATCTCCAATACTGCAGCTCTTGTTGGCTGTTCCTGGTCTGCAGTGGTCAGTGTCTATCAAAAGTGGTTCAAGGAAGGAACAGTGGTGAACCGACAACAGGGTCGTTAGCAGCATCCTTTCATTGATGTACATAAGGGGGGCGAAGGCTGGCCGTTGTGGTGTGATGGAACAGACAAGCTCCTGTAGCTCAAATTGCTGAAGAAGTTCATGCTGGTAATTCTCTATAGAAATGGTTTTCATAGCAGCGCTATGTCAAAGACACTTAAATCATATTCTCTTCTCCTCCTTGAAGACACTTATGATCCTGCATGCCTGGCAGACAACTCATATGTCATTACTTTTTCTATACAAACTTGTCTTAGTGTGTGTGTGTGTGTGTGTGTGTGTGTGTGTGTGTGTGTGTGTGTGTGTGTGTGTGTGTGTATATATTAAACTCACAAGAGCATCTCCAGTGTACACTGTGGATTCTCCAGTCCAGCACAGAGCATCTTCACTCCGGAATCCTGCAGGTTATTGTAACTCATGTTCAGTTCTCTCAGATTGGAGGAGTTGCAGCTGAGAACCGAGGAAAGAACTCTGCAGCTTTCCTCTGTCAGGTTACAATCACGCAGACTGGAAGAGAAAAGATAAAACGTCAGAACATTTCTCTCAAAGATACAAATATTAAATTGTAATCAATCGCAGTGTCTTTTTGGTTCTGGAGAGACTGTTTTAACAAAGTAGGTCATTGATAACTAAGAAAATAATAATCATAATAATAATAAATGAAATATTTGGTTATATCAGTGACAGATTTAGCTGGATTCCCAGACTGACTAATCACTTACTCAAAACTAACCATGGAAATGTGGAACAACATCAAAAAGTTTCTTGCTCTATGTAAATCTTAATATAAAAGTATAAGAATGCATATTTTATGCACAAGTTTCTGATTTTACATTTACAACATTTGGCAGATGCCATGATCCAGTGCAACTTACAATTTTCCTATTTGTACAACTGAGCAGAGGATGGTTAAGCATCTTGCTCAGTGCCCAGAACCAAGCAAGCTGCTTTCCATTGTCATTTAATTTTGATTTGTTGCCTAAAGCAAATCAAGTCAGCTTGCATTTGCAATCGTATCAAAATTGTTGTTATTAATAGTTATTAATAGTTACTCAGCAAGTTTGGACAACTTTACAGTCAAACTCTACAGTCAGGTTCATGACTTTTTCATCATTAACAAAGAATTATTTAAGAATTATTTATAACTCTGTCTAACACAAATAGCAGATTTTAGTCTCTCATCCTTACCTCATTATTTGACTGACAAGTAAGTAGATAAAAGTTCAAAAGTTTATTTGAATTCACATTTAAATTTGTTTTCATTAAATCTGTTACTCTCAATATAAAGTTATACAAAGAACTGCTGCTACCAGTAAGGCAAGTCAGCATTATGTTGAAAAATTAAAAACCCCTGAGAGATAGAAAAAGACCATTAGGAGAATGTATTTATTTTGCATAACATTTAAATAAAAGAATACACAGGTGTGCTCAAGATTCCTGAAGTTTTGTTGGACCACTGAAACATTATTTCACTGGTGAAATAAAATCCTCAGTTCAGGTGTGGCCTAGATCCAAATCAAACATAAAAAAATAAATCATCAGAGTAAAAAAAAAAAAAAAAAAGTAATGTAAAGCATTAACCTCAAAAACAGGAACCCCAGGGTAGAGTTTGCAGAAACATTTAAAAAGGCTTCTGACAGCAGAATGAATTGGGAAGTGTAAGTAAAAACCCATTAGACAGAAGTTCACAGTGTACAGTACAACCCAGCAAACATAGTGGGTTTACGGTGGGGTGTCTGTGAGCAGAACAAACAAACACTCCTTCCACATTTGGATTAGCCCACACATGGCCTACTGTAGTTTTGGCATTTGGCCTCCTTAAACATTTTCTGTGGGCAGACCAACCAAGCTGCCACTGCTAACCCCTTGAGTAATGCCCTGTAACTCTCAATAACTCAGCTTTATAAAAAGAATAATTGTAATTCTCTCTGGATTACAATGTCCAACAAATTTAGTAAATGTAGACGTGTGGGCAGCCCACACTCAGGTCACAATACAGATATACGGGGAGAAATTAAGGTACAGCCACTATAATGAAGAAGCAATCATTATCACAATATTTTGTGACCAAAGAGGCATGTTTCCTTAGTGGTAGACAATAGGTCTGATTTCCACCCAGCAAACATGCTCCTTTGGGTTCAATGTGGGGCTACTCTGGGCAGCACATTATTGGGATCTTTTACCTGGCATGAGTTTTACCGGGCTGAGTGTGGCTGCCCATGCTAAGTAGAGTGGGCCCACAGTGGAACCCAGAAAGCAATTCAAGACTTTTTTAAGACTAAGAAATGAAACCTTATTCAATGGTTATTGGCCTGAAGTTAACAGAATTGAGCATGCACTGAGGATAAAAAAATGCCCCGAAGATCAATCTGGATCTTGGTCATTGCAGAACTGTCTGGGTCTCATTGGTGGCCCACCCTGTTCTAACTTCTGTCAGAAGAGAGCCGCAGTAAACATACATTGCACAGCATCACCATGCAGTAATGTATAACATTTATAAAAATTTAAACACTCACATGGCTTTTCTGGATGCTTTGATCACTGGCAGAAGTCTCAGGAGACATTCCTCTGATCGATCATATTTTCTCAAATAAAACTCATTCAGCTCCTGTTCGGAGTTCAGCAACACAAACACCAAAGCTGACCACTGAGCAGGAGAGAGTCTGGATCCACTGAGACGACTGTTACCTTTGCTGCTCACATAAGTTTGTACTTCCTGCACTAGTGAATTATCATTCAGTTCATTCAGACAGTGGAACAGATTGACTGTTTTCTCTATAGACAGATTCTCCCTGATCTTCTCCTTGATGTAGTCCACTGTTTTCTGATTGATGTGAGAGCTACTTCCAGTGTGTGGCATTAAGCATCTTAAGAGAGTCTGATTGGACTCCAATGAGAGACCCAGAAGGAAGCGGAGGAACAGGTCCATGTGTCCATTCTCACTCTGTAAGGCCTTGTCCACTGCACTCCTGAGGAACTCAGACATGTTTGTCTTGTTGAAAATACCAAACACAACAGTAGCTTGATCTTGTGCGAGATCCTTGTAGGTAAAAGAAAGAAATACATATAAAGCAGCCAGAAACTCCTGAACACTCAGATGTACAAAGCTGAATACTTTTTCAAAGTGAAGCCCAAACTCCTCTCTGAAGATCTGAGTACACACTCCTGAGTACACTGAAGCATCACTGATATTAATGCCACACTCTCTTAGGTCTTCCTCATAGAAGATAAGTTTGCCTTTCTCCAGCTGTTGGAAAGCCAGTTTTCCCAGTGCCAGGATGCTTGCTCTGGTCTGCTTAGGATCATGGTCACATTTCTGATGGTACTTTTGGTCCTTGTGTTTGATCTGAAATATCAAGAAGCGTGTGAACATTTGAGTCAGAGTCTTGGGGATCTCTCCACTGTCTGCTTCACCCAACATTCTTTCTAGAACAGTGGCTGAGATCCAGCAGAAGACTGGGATGTGGCACATGATGTAGAGGCTTCTTGAAGCCTTCACATGGGTGATGATTTTATTGGCCAGGCTCTGATCACTTATCTTTTTGTTGAAGTACTCCTCTTTTTGAGGATCGCTGAAGCCTCGTATCTCTGTTACCTGGTCTACACACTCTGGAGGGATCTGATTGGCTGCTCCTGGGCGAGAGGTGATCCAGACATGGGCCGAAGGAAGCAGATTCCCCTTGATGAGGTTCGTCAGCAGCACATCCACTGAGGCTGATTCTGTCACATCACTCAGTATTTCATTGTTTTGGAAGTTTAGAGGAAGTCGACACTCATCCAGACCATCAAAGATGAACAGAACTTTGTAGTAGTTACTTTTCATGGTTTGCAGTCGTCTTATTTCTGGAAAGAAGTGATGAAGAAGTTTCATCATACTAGAATTTCTCTGTTTCATCAGATTCAGCTCTCTAAAGGGAAGTGGAAACATGAAGGTGACGTCCTGATTTGCTTTTCCTTCAGCCCAATCCAGAATGAACTTCTGCACAGAGACTGTTTTTCCAATTCCAGCAACTCCTTTAGTCAGCACACTTCTGATGGACTTGTCTTTAAAGAGATCATTACATTTGATGGGTGTCTCCTGTGTTGATGGTCTTCTGGATGCTATATCAATCTGTCTCACCTCATGTTCATTATTAACGTTTCCACTCCAACCCTCTGTGATGTAAAGCTCTGTGTAGATCTCATTCAGAAGTGCTGAACTTCCATGCTGTGAGATTCCTTCATTAATCCTTTGACTTTTCTCTCCCAGGTTAGATTTGTGTGTTTGCTTAATTTCAGAGACCGGGTCAAGCTCTAGTAAATAGAGAGATCAAATATTTCAATGCACAATTAAATTTAATGCAATAAACACTAAGCACACTTATTATTACTAGTTTGAAGTTAATTATTCTCTTAAAACGCCATGTCTTAACAAGAATTTTATTTCTCTCAGATTGAAGCCATAATAATGATTACGGTGGTTATATTTATTACAGAATAATTGATCCACATTTTATACATTTAAGGATACATTTTGACAAATCACATGTGAAGAAAAGAAGTGGGTGTGGCCAAATAACATGGATCTAATTGGGGAAAGAAGAGGGTGTAGCCAAATTACCCATAACACTAAGCGGCAAAAAAGGAGTGGGCATGTCCCAAATACCTTTGGCTTGAAAGGGGGATAAAAAAAAATGAAGTGGGTATGGCCAAATCACTTGCAGAAATAAGTGGGAAATGAAGTGGGTGTGGCCAAATCACTTGTGGCAGTAAGTTTGGAAATCAAGTGGGTGTGGCCAAATAAAAAAAAAACAAAAAAAAAACAGCACATTCAGTTTATATAGTTCTACAAATCTGTCCATCAAACACAACTGATTCTATTTACGAACTTATATCTAAAGACGTTGGATTGGAATTGTCCAGCAGGAGGCCTATCATGATCAGTGGAATCTACTAGAAGAACTCTTACTGTTGTTCAATGCATTTGCGAGATCCACATGCTTTGTGTTCTTCAGGACATGGAGTGTGATCTTCAGCACTGCATCATTGACCACTTCCAGATCCCCCTCATCCTTTACGTCCACCTCTGGGCATTCTGAAGTCAGGAGTTTTTTATACCTCTTTAGCTCATTCTTTATTAGTGTGAACATTTTGTGTTCCACATCCTGGATAGAAACACACAGTAACAGATCAGGAAATATAATACTGAAAGAGTGGAGATAAATCTGTAACTTGTTCTAAAGAATATTAAATGAAAAATTCTGCAAAGAGGGGAAACACACATAACAAGTGCACACACCTTGAATATGGAACCCAGCTCAGTGTTGTTTAAGTTCTTTTTTTGTGATCTGTTACCAAACAAAAACACACATTTATAAATACAAAAATATGTAAAACTATCCTCTTTTCAAATTCACCCTAAAATTTCCGATGCATCTCCAAATCCCTAACCTTCAGATGTTTTAACCTTTAGAAATGTTCACGGCACAGCAAAGTATTTCAGCTAAATGTTTGGAGAAACGAAGTGTTCGGATGCTGAGAGGGTGTTCTTCATGATGAGAGAGGACTTTTCAATAAAGTGGAACATCTGTACATTTATAGATTTGCTTAATCAATCTTCAGACCGTTACGATACCAAGTTTTTTTTTGCATAAAAATAAAAGCAACATGGATGTGTCTCTCAAACAGTTTCCACACTTTTCATAGGCTGCATGTGTTCTGCAGGACCCGGTTTTCTATTAAGCATATTTTATTGGACAGTTTGGAATCATTTGAGGACTTGTCCAGTAAGATATGGTCATATGCAAACATAAAACATCTTATATAATCTCAACTGCTACATTCATCTTTTTGTTTAATTTACAAATTATATTGTATTTGTTTTATTGTATCTTTTTTTTTTTTTTACCTCTGTACAGGGTTTTTTTGTCTCAGATGCTGAAATTCCATTAAAATCTGTACTAAAACTTTATAAATATTGTATGTTTCTGATGTTCTCTCTGCTTCAAATGTTGTAATAATGATTGCGTGAACATATTTGCTTTACAAAAAATATTTATATCCATGGAATTAATGAAAAAAAAAAGGAATAAAAAGCAGTGTCTTAGCAGGAAAATGATTCAACCAGGTCACTATGCTGACCTCAGATCAGTAGAACGTCAGCCATTTTTCAATTCGATTGGACATTCCATTAAGTGACTTCTGATTACATTATAAAGATAAAAGGTTTTGTGCATATAGTGGACAGCCTTTATATATAGAAATAAAGTTGAGTGCAAAAGCAGTGTCTTAGCAGGAAAATAAACAAACCATGCTGACCTCTGAACAGTAGAACTTCTGCTATCTCTTAATTCGATTGGACTTTCCATTGACTTATCACTCTTCATGGACACACAGCTGGGTTCTGGTGGGTCTGACATTTTTCTCTTTTTCATTCTGGAATGCAGATTTTATTAGAGTAAATAATAATATTATATTATTTAAATGTGCATATAAATGTCATATACAGTATTCTAAAATGTCTACTAAATTCTGAATACTTTATATGGATAAAGATTTTTTCCATATGGTGGATAATCTCCAAATGCATGGAAACTAAGTTGGGTGCAAAAGCAGTGTCTTAACAGGATAATGATCACACCAGTTCAATATACTAACCTCAGAATAGAAGAACTCTGTCCATGTCTAATATGTCTAATATCTAATCTAATACGATTCGACGTTCCATTGAGTGATCACTCTTCATGGACACACCGCTGGGTTCTGGTGAGTCTGACATTTTTCTCTTTTCCTTTCTTTAATCCAGATTTTATTTGAGCAAATATTAATATTTTATTGAGATGTTTCTAGAGGGTATTCAGGCTTTAAGTTACAAGTATTTGTGCTCACACTACCCTGTCTGATCTTATGTGCAGTAATCTACCGGCCGCCCAAATCAAGCAAGGATTTTTTAATTGAGTTCTCAGAGTTTCTAGCAAAGTTTGACAATGTTCTAATCTGTGGTGACTTTAACATTCATGTTTGCGGCCCCTCTGATAAGCCTACTAATGATTTAAAGGCATTTTTAGACTAGTTCTGGCTCAGTCCATGTCCTGTCCCACTCATAGGTTAGGTTACACTCTTGACCTTATTATCTCTCGTGGGGTGATTGTGTCAACTTGCGAGGTCATGGATTTTCCCATATCTGACCATTCTCTAATACGATTTGACATTTGTGCTGTTTCACCTGTACCAACGTCCACTGCCCCTCATCGCCGTCGCATTATTACCTCATCTACAGTCGATGATTTTATTGCTGCCTTCTCTGTTTCTGATCTCGCCTCTACTGATGAATTGGCATCGCCTATTTGTCCTGACCGTTTCCTTGCCTCCTTCCATACCATCTGCTCCCAGATTATGGACTCTGTTGCACCCTACAAGGTAAAGTCGACCAATGTTCCTGTGGACCCCTGGCTCAATGATACAACTTGGGCCCTCAGGCGCCGGTGTAGACACGCTGTGCGGAAATGGAAGAAGGATAGGCTGCAGGTGTCACTCGAGATGTTTACGGACAGTCTTGCCACCTATCAAAGTGCACTGAAGGAAGCTAATGGACAGTAGGGCCACCGCCCTGGAATTTCATTCAGCACTATCAATTCTGTCATAAATCCGGTGTCTGTCGCCTTGAATGACGTTTTTGTAAACACATGCAATGCTTTCAAACAACATTTTTTGTACAAGGTTTTGTCTGTTAGACAAACCATTACACAAGTCCCCGCTGTTTCCATCTCTACTCGTGCAGCACAATGTGTGCTAGAGAACTTTGATGCAGTTACTTTGGTGGACCTCAAAAAAGCTGTCCACGAGTTAAAGCCCACCACCTGTCCTCTAGACACTGTTCCTGCCAGGATTTTGAAGGAGGCTGTTGACATCATAGGTCCCATCCTTGTCTCCTTCATAAACAGCTGTTTTAGCGTGGGTACTGTTCCCGCTGCTCTCTAACACGCTATTGTTAGACCGCTGCTCAAGAAACCCAATCCTGATCCCTCCATACTATCCAACTTCCGCCCTATATCTAACCTGTCATTTCTGTCTTAGTTGATGGAGAAGCTTGTTTTCGACCAGCTTCAGTCTCACCTTCAACTGAACGACATTGGTAATACATTTCAGTCTGGCTTCAGGTCAAAAAATAGCACTGAATCAGCGTTATTAAGGGTCCACAATGACATTGTTGGAGCCCTGGATGGTAAAAGCTCAGTGGTTCTGGTATTTCTGGACCTGACACCGTGGATCATGCTAACCACATCTCTCGTCTTCAACATGTTGTTGGTCTGCAGGGTGCGGTGCTTAATTGGTACTCATCATACCTCACTAACAGAACTTTTTCAGTGGTGTTTAATGATCATTCTTCATCAGTTGCTCCTCTGTCATCTGGTGTGCCTCAGGGATCTATTCTTGGTCCTATTCTGTTTTCTCTCTATATGTTGCCATTTGGTCAACTCATTTCCAATCACAAAGTTCAATTTCATTTCTTTGCTAACAACCTCCAGATCTATCTTCCTGTGATTCTGAGTAATAGTTCTGTATTGGACCCTCTCCATAATTGCCTTGAGGATATTAAACAGTGGCTTTCCCAGAACTTCCTTCATCTGAATGAAGAAAAGCCTGAGTACATCCTGTTTAGAGTTTTGGTCCTCTTACTTCTCAGTTTGCACCTACCATGTGTAACCTGGGTGTTATTTTTGACCAAGGTATGCAATTCGATAAACAGATCGGTGCAGTAGTGAACACGAGCTTTTACCAGCTAAGACTCATCAGCAAGGTCAAATAATTTTTGTCCCAATCTGACCTTGAAAAAGCTATACATGCCTTTATCAGCGCGAGGATTGACTACTGTAATGCTCTCTACATTGTACTTAATCATTCACTTCTCAATCGGCTCCAAATGGTGCAAAACGCGGCAGCACGTTTTCTCTCCAACACCTCAAAAGACTCACACATCACCCCGGTCCTCCGCACGCTTCACTGGCTTCCGGTGCGGTTAAGGGTGGAGTACAAGGTCCTGTTGTTTGTGTTCAAGGCCATCAATGGTCTTGCCCCGGCCTACCTCGCCGAATTAATAATGGTCTACCAACCAGCCAGAACTCTCCACTCCTTTTGGTTGCTGAAAGGCGCTCCATAAATAAAACTTGATTTGATTTGATTTGATGTGCATGTAAGTGTAATATACAGTATTTTTAAATGTCTAGGGTTTGTGCATATAGTGGACAGTCTTTATGTGTAGAAATAAAGTTGAGTGCAAAAGCAGTGTCTTAGCAGAAAAATAAGCAAACCATGCTGACCTCTGATCGGTAGAACGTCGGCCATTTTTCAATTCGATTGGACTTTCCATTGACTGATCACTCTTCATGGACACACAGCTGGGTTCTGATGGGTCTGACATTTTTCTCTTTTCCATTCTGGAATTCAGATTTTATTAGTGTAAATAATAATATTTAGGAAAATGTGCATGTGCAATTATCATTTTCTAAACCTCTAACAAATTTAATTCAGAATACACAGCTGACTTTTCCAGCCATGTGTGTTTCTTCCACAAACGTGCTACAAAAGAATTGACAACATGAATTATTTTTACTTGAACTAGGAGACCTAAACTGGTTCCAGCATGACAATGTGCACAAATCCCCAGCTCCATAAAGATCTGCTTTACATGCTTGGAGTGGAAGATCTCCTGCTATAGAGCTTTTGAACATGAATGAATGTCAACGCTGACTGCACCCCAGGCCTCCTCACCTCACCTACATCGGAAACTGACTTTACTAACAACTGCGTGGCTGAATTATTCTCCCCAAAATCTAGTAGAACATCTTCTCAGAAGAGTGGAGGTTAATATAACAGAAAATAGAGACTAAATTTGGAATATGTTCAGAAAAAAGCACACAGCAATCTTATGTTCAAGGATCTACAAACTTTTTGCTATTTATAGCGAATATTAATAATAAAATCCTGCGAAACACAGCAACAGAAATGAGAAGACATGATTAGATTTTAGCTTTTAATCAAAATTATTTTGAAGTTGTTAGAATAGTTCACCTCAGGCCTGCATTCAGTGCTATTACACAAGCTGGAGCCAAATCTAAACTTAGTTGAAAAGATTATAGAAGGTTTGTAAAAGTAACTCACCTCTTGTCTTTCTTTAAGTCCTGTTTTTCACACAAACTCCTTTTGGAGGACATGTGTCCTGCTTCAGAGTACAGCAGAACTTAACCTGGTTACTTCACTCCAGCATCGAACCCTGGATCTGATCTCACTCAATTTACAGGAAATCACTTACAAATCGACTAAAACTCCTGCTGTGTTAAAAATCCACTATAAACCCAAAAAACTGAGCTGCAGTCAGGGGAACACCGACAGCTTTACAGTCCACAACTGCAGATGGAGATAATTCGTGTTGTTTTTCCTCTGGAAAATGTTTATTTTATAACGTCACAAAATGGATCCTTTCTTTCACTTTCGCAATAAGGGGGAGGGGCATACACACACACACACACACACACACACACACACACACACACACACACACAAAACAGTGTACAAACCAACAGACATACACAATACTATTTCAATATATATATATGCAAATATAACCATATATGATGTTATTAAATAGTGTTTGTATATTTGGCAGTTATTATAGAACAGGAAACAGGAAACAGTTAGTTGATGTATATATTTATCAGTGTGTGTGTGTGTGTGTGTGTGTGTGTGTGTGTGTGTGTGTGTGTGTGTGTGTGTGTGTATTTAAATATATCATTTATTTTATTTTTATATATTTATTTATTTTTAGTCAGAAATATGATCTAGTATATTCCCCTTAAGTAGTAGCACGGAGCTCAAGACTTTGACATTCGACTAAACCGCTCTACAGCCTTTTACATTCAGGTGCAATGGTCGGGTGTCCAAATACATTTGGTGATATTGCACAGCAATGCCGATTGATTGACAGATGACTTTTCAGGGTTAAGTGAATGAAGAGAGAAACAATATAAATACACAGTATACTAATATATAGATATAGATATTTATAGATATATAAATATACATATATACATTTATATACAGTAATTGTATAACTACACACTTAAAAAAAAAAAAAATCGTGCAAGTATGATCATTTGGATTTCCAAATTCATGGAACAGAAGCTGAATGTAAGTACACTTATCTTAAATATTTTAAAATATAAAAAAATTATAACTGTTCTAAAATGTTCATAATAATAATGAAAGGTATGATAAGTATGATGTAAGGTCAGTTTTTTAAGAGCGCTCTGTGGGATAAAACTCGTCCCACAGAGTAAAGCAGTGGTACGGCGTGTCTCCTGTGTGCAGGCAGAGGTGGTTTTGGAGACCAGTATGCTGATGAAAGCTCTTCCTACACAACGAGCAGTAATAGGTCTTCTCGGCCGTGTGGATGACCTGGTGTGCTCGGAGATGCCTCTTGCCTCTGAAACTCTTGCCGCAATCGGAGCAATGATAGGGTTTCTCTCCGGTGTGTATGCGCTGGTGTGTCTGGAGTTCATTCTGCCGGGTAAAGCTCTTCCCACACTGTGAGCAGCGATATGGCTTCACCATAGTGTGAACCAGAAGATGATCCTGGAGGTTACTGTGGCGGATAAAACTCTTGCCACACTCGGAGCACCGATACGGCTTCTCTCCGGTGTGGACACGCTGGTGCTGCTGGAGATAACTTTGCTGAGCGAAGGTTTTTCCACACTCGGAGCAGTAATAGGGTTTCTCCCCCGTGTGAACGCGTCGATGCCGGATGAGATTGCTCTGGCGTATAAAACTTTTGCCGCAGTCCAAGCAGCGGTGTGGCTTTTCTCCCGTGTGGACGGCTCGGTGCTGCTGGAGATCGCTCTGGCGGATGAAGCTCTTGCCGCACTCTGAGCACCGATATGGTTTCTCTCCTCTGTGGATGACCTGGTGCTGCTGGAGGTAACTTGGCTGGGCGAAACTCTTCCCGCACTCCAAGCACTCGTACTTCGGTCCTCCGCCGTGAAGGCGCTCGTGTCTCTGCAGGTTGCACTTGTGGGCAAAGGCTTTTCCACACTCTGAGCAGCTATGGGGTTTTTCTCCGGTGTGAACACGAAGGTGTCGGTGCAGGTTACTCTGCTGGGAAAAACTCTTCCCACACACAGAACAGGAAAAGATGTCTTTCTGCACTTCTTCATCAGTTGTCTTAGTCTTCAGGTTCTCATATTTCCGCTGATGTTCTTTATAGTGCAATCTTCTGATGTGCTTCCGGAGGGAAAGTTCAGATGGGCAGGGAAGTGAACACCAGGAGCAGGAGAAGTCTTGTAACTGGGGAGGGTTCATTTCTGAAACAAAGAAAAAATATTAATAAACTCAGCATGATTCAATTCAATTAAATGACTTTGTCCCAAAGCAGCGTTACAGAATGTAAGAATTATAGAACAAAAATTTTAATAAGTGAAGTATGTGTATTAACATTTATGGCATTTGGCAGATGCACTTATCCAGAGCAACTTACATTTATATATTCATACAGATCTGGGGTTAAGAGCCTTGCTCAGGGGCAGGGAAGTGGCAGCTTGGTGTGGCTGGGATTTGAAATCTTGACCTTCCGATCCAAAGTCCAACGCCTTAGTCTAGCGCCTTAACCACTAAGCTACCACCTCCCCATATTTATCCCCAATGATGAAGCCTGGGGTGACTGTGGTGAGGGAAATACTCTCTTAGATGGTATGAGGACAAAACCTTGAGAGGAACAGACCCATCCTCATCTGGGTGACACCAAGATTGTGATTATGAATCAAAAAAACAATACAAACACCAGAAAGTGAGAAAAATCATGAGCACCGGAGTGTGTGATTTTGAGGAATGTCCTTTCTACAGTCTAATACAGTCAGGTGGAGTTGTGGCACCAGGAGCTCCTAAGACAATAAATTAGCTCAACATATTCATGAGCTCAGAAAAGTTGGGAAAGTATTTGAACCAATGAAACTTAAAACTGAACATTACCACAGACTGTTGCTGTACAGATGTAGCCTTCTTCATCTGTGTCTTCATCTTTTATATCCTTATTCCCCCTATGCAGGTCCTCCGCAGGGCTGATTTGGCCCACAGATGTTCCTTCACCTGAAATTCCATTATCCACATCAAAACTGTGTTTTATACACACACACACACACACACACACACACACACACACACACACACACACATATATATATATATATATATATATATATATATATATATATATTATATATAAAATCAAAAAAAAAATTTATTTATATATTTTTAGTCAGAAATACGATCTAGTATATTCCCTGAAGTAGTAGTATGGAGCTCAAGACTCTAATACTCCCTGATGTATTACAGTGGTAGTCTTCATCCTCTGCTTCTTCCTTTATTACACGTTCCTGTATGTCCCTAGGTGTAACGTCCCCCACAGAGCTCCATCCACCTGAAAGCCCATCAGATTAATTTACACCACGACTGTGTATAAACGGTATCACAAATGATCACTAAAATGAGACAAGTTACAGAGAAAGTCTTCATCATCATGTTCTTCCTTTTTTATGCGTTTCTGATTGTCTACGGGGCTGTGGTGTCCGTCAGAGCCCGATGTTCCTCCACAGGTTTCTGTCTGCACATCTTCGAAAAGCTATGAAGAAAAATACTTATTCAGCAAAGTAATAATTGTGCAAATAGATCTTCCAGGTGAAAGAATTATTGATATTTTTGCCCCTACACACATTTTAAATACAGAAGAAACATGTTGAAATCCTGTTTAGACCCTCCTAAGACCCACTTGAGACCCTGTTGAGATCCACCTAAGACACACCTGAGAACCCCCATGTGACCCTCCTGAGGATCCGCTGAGACCCAGTAAAACCTGGTGAGAGACTTTACTGAGACCCACTTAAAACGCCACTATTACCCAACTAAGACCCATCTGAGATACCATTGAGACCTGTTGAGAACCTGCTGAAACACATCTGAGACCACAATAAGATCTGGTGAGACTAAGACCTAATAAGTCTGCACTGAGACCCACCTGAGACCTTGCTGAGACCTGTTGTGATCCCACTGAGACCCACCTAAGACTCACCCAAAATCCACCTAAGACCCACCTGAGAACCCGCTAAGACCCCGCTGAGACCCACCTAAGACCCCTGTAAGACCCCACAGAGACCACACTGAGACACCGCTTACACCGTACTGAGATCCACCAGAGACCCTACTGATACCATGCTGAGACCTGGTGAGACCCTGCTGAGATCCCACTGAGACCATGCTAAGACCCACCTGAGACCTCTGTGAGACCCTGCTAAGACCCCACTGAGACCTGGTGAGAGCACCCTTAGACCCCACTGGGACCCACCTGAGACCTCTGTGAGAACCTGCTAAGACTCCACTGAGACCTGGTGAGAGCACCCTTAGACCCCACTGGGACCCACCTGAGACCCCTGTGAGACCCAGCTAAAACACACCTAAGAACCACATAAAACCCACTGAGACCCTGCTGAGACCTGGTGAGACCCTTCAATTGAAATTGATATGTACTAAAAACTAACTGGCATTTTTTCTATTTTGTTGCCTTACAACTTGGAATTAAAATTGATTTTTATTTGGATTTCATGTAATGGACATACACAAAATAGTCCAAATTGGTGAAGTGAAATTAAAAAAATAACTTGTTTCAAAAAATTCTAAAAAATAAATAACGGAAAAGTGGTGCGTGCATATGTATTCACCCCCATTGCTATTAAGCCTCTAAATAAGATCTGGTGCAACCAATTACCTTCAGAAGTCATGTAATTACTTAAATAAAGTCCACCTGTGTGCAATCTAAGTGTCACATGATCTCAGTATATACAGTATATACACCTGTTCTGAAAGGCCCCAGAGTCTGCAACACCACTAAGCAAGGGGCACCACCAAGCAAGCTGCACCATGAAGACCAAGGAGCTCGCCAAACAGGTCAGGGACAAAGTTGTGGAGAAGTACAGATCAGGGTTGGGTTATAAAAAAATATCCAAAACTTTGAACATCCCACGGAGCACCATTAAAGCCATTATTAAAAAATGGAAAGAATATAGCACCACAACAAATGTGGCAAAAGAGGGCCGCCCACCAAAACTTACGGACCAGGCAAGGAGGGCATTAATCAGAGAGGCAACAAAGAGACCAAAGATAACCCTGAAGGAGCTGCAAAGCTCCCCAGCGGAGATTGGAGCATCTGTCCATAGGACCACTTTAAGCTGTACACTCCACAGAGCTGGGCTTTACGAAAGAGTGGCCAGAAAAAAGCCATTGCTTAAAGAAAATAATAAGCAAACACGTTTGGTGTTCGCCAAAAGGCATGTGGGAGACTCCCCAAACATATGGAAGAAGGTACTCTGGTCAGATGAGACTAAAATTTAGCTTTTTGCCCATCAAGGAAAACGCTATGTCTGACGCAAATCCAAAACCAGTCATCACCCCGAGAAAACCATCCCCACAGTGAAGCATGGTGGTGGCAGCATCATGCTCTGGGGATGTTTTTCATCAGCAGGGACTGGGAAACTGGTCAGAATTGAAGGAATGATGGATGGCGCTAAATACAGGGAAATTCTTGAGGGAAACCTGTTTCAGTCTACCAGAGATTTGAGACTGGGACAGAGGTTCACCTTCCAGCAGGACAATGACGCTAAGCATACTGCTAAAGCAACACTCGAGTGGTTTAAGGGGAAACATTTAAATGTCTTGGAATGGCCTAGTCAAAGCCCAGACCTCAATCCAATTGAGAATCTGTGGTATGACTTAAAGATTGCTGTACACCAGCGGAACCCATCCAACTTGAAGGAGCTGAAACAGTTTTGCCTTGAAGAATGGGCAAGAATCCCAGTGGCTAGATGTGCCACGCTTATAGATACATACCCCAAGAGACTTGCAGCTGTAATTGCTGCAAAACGTGGCTCTACAAAGTATTGACTTTGGGGGGGGGTTAATAGTTATGCACGCTCAAGTTTTCTGTTTTTTTTTTTGTCTTATTTCTTGTTTGTTTCACAATAAAAAATATTTTGCATCTTCAAAGTGGTAGGCATGTTGTGTAAATCAAATGATACAAACCCCCAAAAATTCCAGGTTGTAAGACAACAAAATAGGAAAAACACCAAGGGGGGTCAATACTTTTGCAAGGCACTGTATAATGATCAATTCAACTGAAGGAGTTAAGAAGCTGCAAAGTTTGATGACCAATTCTACAGATACTGCAGAGTTCTTATCACTATATCTACATCCATAACATTTACCTGTGTGTAAACAGGAGTGTGTGGAGGATTTCTGCAGCCCAGTTGTGCCTCTGCTGATTCCATCATCGACCTTCAAATCAATAATATGCAAAAAGTGGTTAAGAAAAGAGTGAGCAAAAATCTGGTTTTTTTTTTTTTTTTGAGAACATCTCATGGAGGGGAAAACAGAGGACTCACAATTCACAACTGGAGTGGCAAAACAAACACACACACACACACACACACACATCCAGACCTTCTCGTCCAACATCAGTGTCTGACCTCACAAATAGTCAAAAATTCCCGCGAACACACTCCTAAGCCTTGTGGAAAGTCTTCCCAGAAGAGTTGAAGCTGTTATAACTGCAAAGGGTTTGACAACATCATATTAAATCGTATGGATCAGATGTTACTCAAGTTCATTTGCAAGTAAAGGCAGACGAGCAAATACATTTGGCAATATAGTGTATGTACACACACACACACACACACACACACACACACACACACACACACACACACAATGTGGACAAAACTATTAGAACACCTGACTTTTCCAGCCATATCACTTGAACTAGGAGACCCAAACCTAATCCCTGTGCACAAAATCAGCTCCATGAAGATCTGCGTTCCAGGGGTTGGAAGATGTGAAAGATCTCCTGCTATAGAGCTCCAACCCTATTGACTGCACACAGGGCCTCCACACCTCACCTACATCGGTATATGACTTTACTAACACACATTGTGTTATGGTTTAAAAATAGTGGATCATCTTATCAGAAGAGCAGAGGTTAAGATGGAGGTTATAATATTTTTTGTTTAAAATACTTTCACTTCATTTAGACCAGGGGTGGCCGAGCCGCATGCGGCTCTTACGTTCATATTGAAGTTTGTGTTTGTTTGTTTTTTTAATGTGCGTGTTCGCTTCGCTTGAGTTCAATACGGTATTTTAAGACTGGAATGAGCTTAGCCCTTACTGGGAAACTTTGCGGTATATCAGACGAAACACAATTGTAATGACGCAATAAAAAGCGCAGCAGCACACGGGTATCTGGATAAGAGCAACATGTCTGCGGTGTGAGGAGAGCGATTTACAAAACATGCAATGCTGAAATTTTAAGAGGGGGTGTATCTGCAAAGAGTTTCTCCACATCGGGTTTAATTTATCACCTGAAATCCAAACATCCCGATTTCATTCTAAATATGAGAAGAACGCGGCGCAGAAAAGTAAAGTCAATCTGAGCATGCGCACTCCGTCTGTAGAGGACGTTTTTGAAAAGGCAGGAAAGTTTTCCAGTGATGATGTCAAGGCAAAAGGCATAAAACACAAACAAATATGGATTTCATTGACTTTTGAATTGAATTTTCATTTCGGTGCATCCCTGAAATATTATCGTTGGTGTGGCCCTCTGACACAATTCAGCTTTCTCATGTGGCCCCTTGTAAAAATTAATTGCCCCTGCGGTATATTCATCTCACGCGCATGCGCATTTGACGAAAATACCGTATTAACCTCAAGCGAAGTGAACACGCACATTAAAAAAACCACAAACAAAGTCCTTGTTTTCTATCCTGAAACACGTGAAATCAAAGCATCGATCTGTTCTGACTGACACACGTGAAAGAATTGCTTCGAGTGGCAACAACGGAATCCGAGGCAGATTTGAAGGGGATTGTTTAAGGCAAGGATGCCAAAAGTCCCACTAAGTAACATGCATAGTAAAAGAGAAACGCTATTATAAATTATTATATTTTCGTTTGTGGACTTGGTTAAACTAAGAGTGTGTGTGTGTGTGTGTGTGTGTGTGTGTGTGAGACAGTGCACACAATGTTCATTGTTGAAAATGACTGTCCTGTGGTCTTAGAACTGTAGGAGTACATTTGTGTCATTATGTTGGTGTGTGACATTTACAATAAATCTGGCTGAGCAGAGGGGTGTGTGTGTGTGTGTGTGTGTGTGTGTGTGTGTAAGAGGAAGGATGGGTTATGTTCATGTGTGCCCATGTGTATGATGTGGCTCTTTGCAGAAAACCGGTAAAAAATGTGGCTCTCGGTCTCTGACCGGTTGGCCACCCCTGATCTATACTTTAACTTCAAGTTCATGTCACACATTACCTTCTATTGAGTTTTGTGGGCATTGCTGTATGCAAATGAGCTTTGGAATGTCAGGAATGTTTTTTGAATATTGCAACTGATATACATATATACATAAATATATCAGTATCAGGTCGTGTGTTTCCCCCCTCGGCCTTCAGTGATGTTCTACCTGAATCAATCCACCTTTTAATCCCATCATTACGATGCTACATCTACAGAAACCATCAGTATTATAGAGAAGTGCAGTAGATCAGAGCTGCATCACTCACAGGATCTCATACAGGGAGAATGAACATCACCACTAAAGCAAGAAACACAATGAACACAATTCAACACGTCTCCTTTCACTGTAGCCACAACTGCACCTCCACATACATCATCTCCAGCAGAAGCATCGATATTCACCTCATCACATAGATTTCATGCATTGTTTTGTGCATAACGGTTTTTATATATATATATATATCCCGGCATCGGATAAGCGGGAGAAGATGGATGGATGGATATATATATATATATATATATATATATATATATATATATATATATATATATATATATATATATATACAAAAAATATATATACGTACAAATAATAATAATAATAATAATAATAATAATAATAATAATAATAATATGTGTATATATATATATATATATGAGACCTGATATTGATAGAAAAACACAATTCCAATGTAATAATGATGTAATGTTTTTGGTTTGTTTTCTAATCAACACAATAAATCAGCAAATATTTAAATATAAATGACTTTGTATGTTTTATTTTTAATGAAACACAATTATAGCTGAACCATTCTGTGTGTGTGTGTGTGTGTGTGTGTGTCACAGCAGATCAGTCTGAACTTACCTCGGTTTTACATCAATAATGTACTGAAAATCCTTCAACACCGACAAAACCAAGATTGGATATAATAGAAGTAGTTTCAGTCAAACAGCATTAAGATCAAACAGCAAATATATATAAAATAATTATAATAAACAGAAAGCTGCAGCTTTTCTTCTTCTCTGCTGTGTTTACAGTAGAGATTATGTTTACAGCGCCTACTGATGGAAAAGTCCGGATATTGCAGCTCAGTTATTATAATGGGAAAACCCCAACACTTTCCTGTAAATGTTTTTCAAGTCACTTTATTGTCATTTCAAAAATATAATGTACAAAGACCTACAAAGTGTGTGAAAAGTGTGGAAATACTGAGTGTTATGGTGCTTAAAAGACACATGCAGGTTCCTTTTGTTCTATATAACAAACTATATGATGTAACGTTCTGAAGATTGACTCTGACCAAATAAAATTTAGAAATGTCCAGACTTTATTTTCAGTGAAAAATCCTTCCTTGAAGAACAGCTTTACACACTCCGGCATCCAAACAGTTCGTTTATCCAAACGAAGCTGAAATACTTTGTAAAAATCTTCAAAGATGTTCTCCACTAGTTGGGCTAAACATGTTGCAGAAACCAAACAATATACTGATACTGATAAAAGAAAAAAAGGATTTATTTATATAATCATTTCAGTATAAAAGCAGTGTTGTCAATCAGCCTTGAAGTGATCTGGTTCATCTCCAGAAATCACCTTATTTTTGGAAAATATGAATTGTTCTTTGTTTAAATGTTCTTCTGGTGCCCCTGTAGTGGACTGCTGGCATGAAGTTTTATTCCTGGTGTGTGTTTTGGGGTGCCAATATTTATTAACTCTTTCTTTATTAGTAGAAAACACATAATAATAAACGTTTAGTAGCTAAATGTGAGAATGTTCTACCACCTTTAGTGGACATTGCTATTCTAGGAACTACTAGAAGTCCAGAGTTTTGTAGGTAAGAAGCAGTAGTTTGTAGTGGATTTGAAACTTAACAGGAAGCCAGTGTAGGGATGAGAAGATTGGGGTCATTGGGGTTACATTATATGATCATATTTTCTCGACCTTGTGAGACTCTGGCTGCTGCATTCTGAACTAACTGAAGCTTGTTTATTAATGATGCAGGACAACCACCTAGTAATGCATTACAGTAGTCCAGTCTGTAGGTCATGAACGCATAGACGAGTTTCTCTGCATCATATATAAACATGTTTCTTAAACATATTGCATAAATAAATATTTCTAAGGTGGAAGAAGCCTGTTTTTGTAATGTAGGTGATTTGATTTCCAGAAGACAAGTTGGTGTCTAAAATAACTCTCAGGTCTTTTACTGTTGAACTAGTAGTTACAGCAGTGCCGGGCCGTGCATTTGGTACCTGGGCCTTCAGTGGGGACTTACCAGCTTATTCCACCTCTTAATTCCACCACTATCACGATGCAATTATAGAAATCATCAATACTACACAAAAAAAAAAACAATATAACAACACGTGCATTACAGAATGACATTTCACATCTGGAGTTGAAAACCATTTTACTAAAGCAACAAACCCAGTTACACTCCAAACCTCTACACTACAACCACAACTGTGCACCTACAACATCTGGAGCAGTTCACAATCAATATTTTTCTAATAATATGACAAAAACCAAATAAATAAATAAATAAAATACATTCTACTCACCAGAGATGCAGACTCATAATGCATACTCACATAATGTACATCGCTCATCAGAGGCTGTAATCCAGTGGTACCGCTCATATTCACTGGTCTGGAAGTGGAGAACAAACCCTTTCCCGGGCTGAGACACGCTGGCTATCTTCAGGGTTGGCCGACCTCTCACGATGTCTAGCTTTTCTGGAAAAGTCTGCCCTTGAAAATTGATTTTTAAGAATGTCTGAGACATTTCTCTTCCTCTGTCAGCTATTGTGGATGTAAAATGTCTACCTCAGATGTAATAATGTGTGCAGAGCTACAGACATAAAGAAACAGACCCATTGCTAATATAGTCTAAGGTACATAGGCCAGCACTAATTCTGAAGGCTCTGGGCAGATTAGATTGACATGGCAGCACATAGAGGTTGAATTTCTATTTGGACAAATAATCGAACATCCACATTCACGTACTGGAAGCAGTGCAGCCGAGAGAAACTCTACGACATGAAGAGAATAAACTGTTGTGAATAAATCAATACAATTTCATGGAACAAATATTAGAATTTCAGTTGTAAATGTAGGTTAGTGCTTCTGATAGTGTTTCGGCCAGCAGAAGGCCTTGCTGGCCCTGACGGCCCACCAATGATTTACAGTACATGCTTTCTAAACGCAGGTTAAAATGCTGGAGCTTCTGTGTACTGGTTTTATCAGAATTTAATAATAAAAAGTTATGCGTCATCCAATCATTTAATTCTCCAAAACATTCAGTTAACCGAGCCAATTGAGATGTTTCGACTCGTTTTGATGAGAAATATAGCTGGGTATCATCAGCAAAATAGTGAAAGCTGATACCTTCTAATAATATTTTCCAAGGGAAGCATGTATATTGTGAAAAGCAGGGGTCCTAAAACTGGACCTTGTGGCATCCCAAAATTTACTTGCATTAACCTGATAGTTCTCTATTTAAATCTACAAAATGGTAATGATCAACCAGCTTAATGCCTGTTTCTGAATGCCAATGTTTGTAGGCCATTTAGGAGAAGATCATGATCTATAGTGTTGAATGCAGCACAAAAATCTAGTAAAACTAACAGAAAGATGAAACCTTGGTCTAAAACTAAGAACAGGTCATTAGTGATTTTATCTAGAGCAGTTTCTGTGCTATAATGGAGCCTGAAACCTGACTAAAACTCTTCAAAGAAGATATTGATTTCTTGTAAGAAGGAACAGAACTCTACAGACACAATCTTTTCTAAAATCTTAGACATATAGACATATATATATATATATATATATATATATATATATATATATATATATATATATATATATATATATATATGAGTGACGTCTGCTCCGTGAGATAATATTAAATCTAATGTGTGAGTTTGACGGAGCTCATGTTTATAAACATATCCTGACGGTGTAGACTCCTTTAGACCCATGTACCCATTTGGTTTTATCCATGTGTCAGTGAGACGAGACAGAGTATGTTCTGTCTCCTCTCCTATACTCCCTTTTCACCTATGACTGCATACCTGCCTATGCCTCAAACAACATTGTAAAGTTTGGAGATGACACCATGGTGGTAGGCCTGATCAGAGGCTTACAGGGAGGAGATCCAGCACCTAGTAGCATGGTGTGAGGACAATAACCTGGAACACCAAGAAGACGAAAGAGATCATTGTGGAATTTAGACTAGCCGGCAATCACACTCACGCTCCCATTCACATCAACTGAGCTGCTGTTGAGGGTGTACCCAGATTTCAAGTTCTTTGGAGTCCACATCTCTGAGGATCCCACCTGGTCTCTGAACCCTTGTATCCTGATCAGAAAGGCACAACAGCGCCTGTTTTTTCTGAGGAGACTTAAAAACTCCTGTTTGTGCTACAGGATACTGGAGACCTTTTACTGTTGTACAATTGAGAGCATTCTCACTAACTGCATCTCAGTGTGGTACAGCTGCTGCACTGCTTCAGACCGTAAAGCCCTTCAGAGGGTGGTGAAAACTGCCCAACCAATCATCGGCACCCAACTTCCCACTTTGGAGAACATTTACTGTAAATGCTGTCTGCAAAGGGCTAGGGGCATCATCAAAGATACCTTTTACCCCAACAATGGACTATTCACCCTTCTCCTATCGGCCAGATGCTACAGGTGCCTCAGAGACGCACAATAGACTGAAGAATAGCTGTAGCTGTTACTGCACTGAACAGCTGATTCAATACTGGATTGTAATTTTCTGTGTATTTTGCACTGTTAATCCACTACACATTTCTTTTCACACCATCCATAATTCACATTTGCACTACTGTACATTCCACCCATATTCATACTGTATATACTGTATCACACATACATGTACATAACTATATCAAGTCATTTGAGTATATTATCTTTGTCTATGCATAATCTTTGCACAGTATATTGTATATTGTACTGTATATTACTATATATATATACCATATACAATATACTGTGCAAAGATTGTACATTATTCACCCTCATCCCTGTATATATGGACCTCATAACCTATTTATCTGCTGTTATTTATTGTAAATAAGCCACTTGTGCACATCTGGTTAGATGCTAACAGCATTTCATGGCTATGTTCATGTACCTTGCACAATGACAATACATTTGAATCTAATCTAATCTAATCTAATCTAATCTATTTTGTCTGCACTGTTTGCACTCGGTTGTACACGATGCACTTTATTCAATTCAATTCAATTCATGTTTATTTGTATAGCGCTTTTAACAATGAACATTGTCTCAAAGCAGCTTTACACAGATAATGCGGTGATTAAAAACGAATATGTTCTTTATGAGTAAGTTTGTCCCTGATGAACCCTGGCGACTGTGGCAAGGAAAAACTCCCTGAGATGGCATAAGGAAGAAACCTTGAGAGGAACCAGACTCAAGAGGGAACCCATCCTCATCTGGGTTACACCGAATGTCCATTTGTAGCAGGTATACGATGTTGCGGGGTGCAGTGATGATGATCAGAAGCGAACTGTATTCCTGAGTCAGTGTAGGAGACTGTTGACATCAACTACAGTCCAATCCATCCTCAAAGCTCCCGTTCTTACTCCGGAATTTCATGGAACCACCCAGGGCGTTGATGACAAACCTTCCCCAGCTGCACAGAGTGGCCTCCAGTCAAAGAGAACACTATCCAGAGGCAGGCCTGGACGAAGTGGGAAGATCCACGGAGGGGAGAGGGGCAGGAACAGTGGTCACTGGAGCCTCAGCAGCATGTTTAACTCTATGTGGCAAGGACATTCACTTTAGTCCTTAACTCTGTGTTTTGTTATGTAGTTTTATGTTCTGTGATGTAGCTCTATGTTGTTTAATATAGCACCATGTGCTGCAGCAGCAATATATAGTAGAAATAACAATAAAAGCTTCTTGACTTGACTTGAAGTACAAAGGTTCTTTCTTTTTCTTAAATTAAAGATTACAACTGTAATTTATAACTTTAAATATAACTTCAGTGTAGTGTCCCTAATGAGCTCCACTGTAATGGTGACTGTGGTGAAGGAAAAACTCCCTGAGATGAGGCATGAGGAAGAAATCTTGAGAGGAACCTCATCCTTATCCACAATTACGACTATGCTTAAATTACAGTTTCATCATTGCTGAGGTTAGCCCTTATTCTAGAAGTAGGGTTAGACAACGGTGTCAAAACGGTGACCTTTGAACTGGATCATATTTGGGAAGAAGGTGAAGTCTGCAGGATGTAGGGTGGGTGAGATGTGAGATCATGTTACACGTGTGAGGAGGAGCTCGGTGATAAAATAGCAGCAGTTTTGGCGCACTGACTTAGGTTGGTGGAGGAGCAAATGTAAGGTCATGTCAGGCTTCAGTGATTCCTACAGACTCATAGCTTGAGGTTCTGCATTTTTCAAGTACGGATGGATAGTCACACCTCATTTCCACATTCAGTTCCGCTGAGCAGTTTGTGGTCTAGACACCTGCACAAAGAAAACCTTCCGCTTGTACCAGTTGTCAAGGCAACTCCAAAATCCACCCCTCAAACACCCCCCCCCCCCAGCAAAAAAAAAAAACGATTAATATTTAAACTTGAAACTTAAAACAGTAATGACATTTTCTGTGTTCGGAATCAGAGCATGTCCCAGACGCAGCATCATCACAGCCTCATGGATAATAAGCATTTGTTTGCAGGGAATATGAAGTCGTGATAACGAGGAAAACTACTTTCTTTCTGTTGAGAACATCCACTGCCAAAAACAGTTATGGTTCTTATCCATGATGCTGCATCTGGGACATGCTCTTATGTCAAATTCACAGAAAAATGAAGTACTGATCACGAGGAAACAGTGATCAGGAGCAAACAAGAAATAAATATTATAATGCATGTTGGACTTCTGTTCTATCCGCTGTAGAGTGAAGAAACGTGTGTATCCACCTGTTTCCTGGGGGCGCTGCTGTAAATAAACCGTTATGGGTAGAACTTCCGCCGGAAGTAGTAACCATAGTAGCAGTACTGACTGCTCTGGACAGACGGCAGTATGGAGTGTTGATGTGCGTTTTGTTTTTCAGGTCTGGAGGTAAATATGATCACATGGCGTTAAAAAGCTCGGGAACGACGTGTGCTGTTCGGGGTTGCACGTATAACCAGACGAAGCTGAATCTGTGGCTCAGAGAGCAGTGTTTTATTCACAAACCCAAAGTGCGCTCTGAATGTACCTGCGAGAGAAGATACAGATTTCACCGACTTCCGAAAGAAGACGAAGCGAAACGACACTGGCTGAAAAACCTGAATTTAAAAAGGCCTCCTAAAACGCTGTACGTCTGCTCTTTTCACTTTGTGGATAAACAACCAACCAAGAACAACCCCTATCCCACTCTTTACCTTGGCTATGAGAAACCTCCAGACAACAACCCGCGGGTCTTCAGGGTGGAGGACACTTCCAGCTCTCCAGGTAACTTCACTCACCAAGAAGATTGTGCACATCTGTCTCATTTGTGATGAAACAATCCTAAACATGGGTTGGAGTGGAAGATCTCCTGCTATAGAGCTATGGTTATGAGGTGCTCCAGTAACCTCCTCACCTTCTCACCTTCATCAGTACCTGACTGATTAACACCTGTATGAATCTCCACAAAATCTAAAACATCTTCCCAGAAGAGAAGAAGAGGCACAATAGGGAGAGAATTGTTATAATTAGTCTTTAGCTGCATTGTCATGTTTTATTATTATTCATAACTATAATCACCGTGGAGGATCTGCTTCTCAAATATAGAAGCTTTTATTTTACATCTGATCGGAGGAACGAGCCTTTTCTTCTTGTTTTCTCGTGATCACGACAGAATTCTTCTTGGTGTAAAGTTTCTTTGTCGTTATCACGAGAATGTTATAATGTTCACGGTTATTATCTGTGATGCTCTTGTGCACAGAAAACTATTCACTGATCAAACAATGTTTCATGATGTGGAGATCACGAGAGAATTCTGTGAGTCCGTCTCTGTGTGGACACGTGTCTCAAATTGTGATGTAATTGACTATTTGCTGATTATTAGTAAATAGTAAATAGTATTGCTGTGTTGTTGTTATAATGCTGTAGTTAAGCTAGTTATCATGTCAATACTATTACAATTCTAATTCTAATGATGAGAAAGCAGCAAAAACAGCTTGATTGCAGTCAGTCAGCAGCTCCTACCAGCTCTTAGGAGGAACATCTGAAACAGCAGTGGCACAAGTTCACTGACGTCAGCAAGCTCAAGTTCAAATCCAAAAATCTCACTTTTTTACTTTGATCATTTACATATTTCTCTGAGATTCCTCCTCTACTTATAAAATCTCCTTTACCTCATTCTCATATTTTATCTCTTTCTTTATTTTAAACCTCGCTGATCTCCTTCTTACCCTGTTATATATGTGATTTCTTTTCTCTTTTCTCGTTCAAACACATCTATTGTTTTTCTGGTCTTCGATGTCAAACTGTTACTGTTGTACATCTCTCTTTTAGTGTTTTTCTTTTACTAAAGATTGACTTTATTTGCTTGTATATAGTTCAGTACACAGATTGCTTGGCGCTAAAGTGAAGGTGTTATTTAGTCATATATGTTTTATCCTTATTGCTCCTATATTAAGGTTAGATTGTTGGGGAATACTGCTCAAATGAAATAGAATAGACTTTATTTGTCACATATACATTACAGCACAGTGAAATTCGTTCTTTCTATATCCCAGCATGCTCAGAAGCTGGGGTCAGAGCACAGGGTCGGCCATGATACAGTGCCCCTGGAGCACAGAGGGTTAAGGGCCTTGCTCAAGGGCCCAAGAGTGGCAGCTTGGTGATACCGGGGCTTAAACCCCCGAGCCTAACCCACTAAGCCTCCACTCCCCCGAAATGAATGCTGAATAATTAATAATGCTGGAGGATATTGGCTGTTTTAACGCTAAGTAAAGCTGATCTATGCTGAATTACTCAAACATTTCTTTACATGATCACAAGAAGAAAAATAGATATTATAGAGCATAGTTTTTTAGGACTTCTGTACATTTCGGCATCTGACCGGAAAAACCCGATTAGTAAAAATGTTTCACAAATGATTTCCTTAATGGGAATTTATAGGAATTAATTTTTAGGGAAATTTATATAAACTACAGTGTCTACTGTGTCACAAGCCGACATGCATGCAAACGAATACAGATTTCAGAAAATGATATTTTTAATATTAATAATGAATATTCTTATTTATCCTGTTTATATTATAAATATTTAGATTATGAATGATAATCTTTATTTTATATGGAAAAACAGTAACATCTCAAAGCTCTTTCCAAGCATAAAAGAAGAAATAAAAATAAAGACTTGAAAAATAAATAAATAAATAATATTACTGATAAAAATAATAACAATTTAATAAGTAAATAAACATATAAGAATTCATCCTAAAATAAAAAGTTTACATAAAAGCTATTTAAAAAAAAGGAAGTTTTAAGAGTGGGGGGATTATATATTATATCTGACGTTCAGATTGTGAAGACGCCCCCTGGGGTGAGAACAGGACCGTGTTTATGATTACAACAGCAGCTCAGGAGAACAGATAGATGAATCGAGCACTTCATTCATTACAGATTACTGCAGCAAACAGGATGTAAACACGCACCAATTATTCATCATGTCATAAAACGAGAGCTGAAACCAGTCCTCAAGTAAATCGAGTAATTCGAGTACAAAAAAAGGCAAATACATCGTTTACTGAATTTACCTACACACAGAGCACTGTGTTTCCCCACAGACCATTATTACTGACGCACCACCCGCTAACCTCTGGACCGCTCTGGGGTCTTGTTACAAACGTGGGGCTGGAAATGTGCGTGTAACACAGAAGATGCTGCAGAATGAAAAATGGAGGAACGAGGAGAAAAGAGTGAGGGGTGAAGAGAAGATTCAGACCAAAGAAAACGAAAAGTTTCTGAAGTTTGGGATCATTTTTAACTAAAACATAAAGAAAACAAAGTACATATTTTTATTTATGATTTTTATATTTTTATATTTGTATTTGCATTTTGATGTCATATGGCATTCAAATGCACTAAATGGGACCAGTTTTCACAGATATTCTTGTGCGTAATTTCAGTAATAAAATACATTCATTTTTCTAAAAGGCCAAATTTATTGGGACACCCAACTTTCCCAACCAAAATGTGGTTCTTTTCCATACTGTTAGCACAAAGGTTTTGGATGCTGGAGTTCACTCAAACTAGCAGACCCAAACCTGTTCCAGATCTGCTTTGGATTGGAAGATGTGAAAGCTATTGAACCGTATTGAATTAATTATGTTTTATTTCTCCAGATTCTGGATCTTTTAGACAGTTTGTAATGGAGGCAGCAGAGGTGCTGCCGAGGCCTTCAGGAAAACCTCTACACACTCCTGCTCACTCACAGGTAAGTGTTAGGTGTTAGTGTCACCTGTGTGGATTTTGTCTTTCACTTTGTGCATGTTAGAGGAGAGCCACCAGATACAGTAGATGATATTTATGAAAGCCAGGACGAGGGTGTGTAATCAAGCAGACCATCTGATACGCTGATATCTTCATGGTCTATAACCCTTCATGTCTTTCATGTTATTCCTCTGTGATCAATAGGTGTCTGAGGACATGAGAACAAACCATCACAAACCTATTAAAAAGGAAGACAATACAGATAAAGGCCACCTCTGTAAGTCACCAAAACTTCATTTGGGACTGAAATAGCATCACAAATCTCTGTACTGCACTTCCGGACCGTGTTTGTGGAATTTCAGGTGGAACAGCGAGCACCGAGAGACACGTCGCACCTGCACATGGAAAGAAACCTGTAATAAAGGAAGAACCTGACGATGAAGATTACCTCTGTAAGAAAAACAAAAACAACTATTTAATTCTGTGCCTTAGAGATTTATTTGAAATAACTGTAAATAGTGCATTTTCCAGGTGAAGGAACATCAAACGGGGTGTTGCCCAGTCGCTCTTTGGACGACCAGAATGAAAAATTTAAAATCATGCTTGTGAAAGAGGAAGAGTCCGACGAGGAAGGTGGCATGTGTACAACAACAATTTGTGGTAATGCTGCTACTGTAACACTCACCAAAACTCACAAGAAAAATGAGACAGCTTTACAGCAGGTGGTCCACACCACCACTAACTGCAGAAGCACGTATAGCATCCTGGTCCTGAGTTTTTTTAAATATAGTCTGCTTTGTGTATTTCTTCAAAACATTCTGTGTTACACGTATAATTCAGCTCTCTAGGTATATCATTAGGTACTAACGTCTCCACTACATCTACATACTTTGCGAAGATAGAGACAGGGGTCTTGGTTTCCATAAAGTCTATCATATCCTTTGCCTTATCCAGATTGTTCCCTTGATCACTTAAATAGGTGGATCAGAACATCAGTTCTGCAGATTAATCGGATTTTAACACCGATATTTGATTGGCTGTTAGCAAAAATCCTTACCGATAGTTTTTCCAGGTCAAGTCTGTTTCTGGAGCAGTTGAGAAGATCCCTCATCATTATACAGTACGAGAGTGGCCTCTAGAGGCAAATTACTGACACCACATGCCATGTCTTTTGACACGTGAGACACGTCAACACGCTGTACCTCGTTCATGTTTGTTCATTAACTAAAGTTAACAGATGAAATTAACTTAATTTAAAAATGTAAATGATGAAATTAACAAAAATCACTTCTATAGCATTTCCTCTTCTTCTTCTTCTTTCGGCTTCTCCCCAGAGTCCAGAGCATTGATTTTACAATTATTTGTATTTTCTAAGGTTCAGTAGTATTTTTATGGAGTGTTATGTTTGTTTTTTACCCAGTATCCATAAAAAAAATGGCACAAATGTAAATGCTTTTTTATGACTGGCTTTTTTATGAAGATAAAATATATACAGTATATACAGATATATATACAAACACACACACACACACACACACACACACACACACACACACACACACACACACACACACACACACACACACAAGTAAGACAGAAAGGGATGAATATGGCTATTGACAGTAGTCCACATGAAAAGTGTCCCAGTGTGATGGTCATTAAAGAGTCTATGTGCTGATATTAAAGTGACACTGAGGTGTGCCAGTCCAGTGTTAAAGTGTCAGTTGTGCAATTGTGCAAAAGAAGATCCACCCTAGCTATCTCTATCGGTAATATCCGCTATCGCTCGACCTCTAGGAGCGAACACAGCTCTGTATTCCCACTCATGGACAAGGTTGGGCTGGCGGATTACCTGACTAGAACAGCATGAGGAACATGTGGCATGTGGTCAAAGCTGCTCCGTCATGCCATGTCACGTTAGCAGAAGATCTCGCTCTTGCACAGGTTTACGGGGAATATCAATGATGCCTTCCATTGCTTTTGGTCAACCAGGAGTTAGAGTTTGTGTAACTTTTTGTTCAATGCATATCTAATCGTTCTCATTTTCTTCTCCAGAAATGGATGACGTACAGGTCGTCTCCTGCTTCTGGTGTTCTTTGTCCTACACGTCTCAAACCGACCTCGAAAGCCACATTAGGAGAGCCCATAATGACGAATATGAGAAAGTGGTGATCTCCGGAGAGATTCAGAACCTAATATTTACTTCAGAAATACCTTCTGACTCCTTTCCAAGCAAAGTTTATTGCTGCGTGCAGTGTGGGAATAGGTTTACCAACAAGAGCAACCTGAAAGCGCACGAGCGCACCCACACAGGAGAGAAACCGTATCAGTGTTCACAGTGCGGCAAGAACTTCACACGCCAGAGCTCTCTCCAGCAGCACCAGGTGGTTCATACGGGCGAGAAGCCACATCGCTGCTTGGAGTGCGGTAAGACTTTTACTCGCCAGAGCTCTCTCCAGCAGCACCGGCGCATTCACACCGGGGAGAAACCGCATCACTGCGAGGAGTGCGGCAAACGCTTTCCTCGCCAGAGCGACCTCCACAAGCACCAGCGCATCCACACAGGGGAGAAGCCGTATCAGTGCTCACAGTGTGGCAAGAGTTTTAGCCAAAAGGGTAACCTTCAGACTCACCAACAAATCCATACAGAAGAGAAGCCGTATCAGTGCTCACAGTGCGGCAAGAGCTTCGCCTGGCAGAGTACGTTCCATACGCACCAGCGCATTCATGCAAGAAAAGCCATGTCAGGTGTCACAGTGTGAGAAGAGTCTTACGAGAGATCTTTTTTAATACAGATTCATGGTTTCACGTGTGATCATAATATACTCAATATCATGAGATTTTTCAGCTCTTCAGGACACAATATGCTGTGGCTTTTTAATTTATATTTGATTTGTTTTTTCACCCTGGAGATTGATTTGGATCTGTAAATCGATCAGCGCAAAACGGATTTTATCTCTGTAGAACGTTTAACATTAGAACTTGTCCCAAAGCTTCTTTACAGAAAACTTTCACTAGTAATTCATGCTGCTTGAATAAACCGGGCAGCTAAACTCTGTCTTCATATCTTCTTCTGTCTGGTGTTTTCATCATTAATACAATCCGGAATAAATAGAAGAGCCTGTATTTGTCACATATACATTACAGCACAGTGAAATTCTTTCCTTCGCATATTTCAGCTTGCTTGGAAACTAGGGTCAGAGTACAGGGTCAGCCATGATACAGTGCCCCTGGAGCACAGAGGGTTAAGGGCCTTGCTCAAGGGCCAAAAAAATGGCAGCTTGGCAATACAAGGGTTTAAACCCCCGACCTTCTGGTCAGTAACCCCTGAGCTTTTACTCTCCGCAAAAACTACATGTACTCCCCTTTCTGGGAAGATGTTCCACTACAGTTTGGAGTGTGTTTGTGCAGATTTGTACTGACTTGGGTGGGGTGAGGAGGTTCCTGGGGTGCAGTCAGCATTCACATTCATCAGCAAAGCTGTTGGAGCTGTACAGCAGGAGATCTTTAATTCCAACGCACAGCTTTGTGCACAGTGGCATTGTCATGCTGAAACAGGTTTGTGTCTCCTAGTTCAAGTGAACGTAAAATGTCATGTTACAAAGACGTTGTACTTTTGGTGAAGAACCTCATGAGGCTGGAAAAATTACATTATTATTATAGTATTGCAATACTTTTGGTAATGTAGTGTATAATGCCATAGAGAGTGTCAATGGTTATAAAGTTAATTTATATAGTAGTAGTTATATAGTAGTAAAACTTCTTACCACACATTCACGTCAAAATTACTGAAAGATTGGAAGAAAGAAAGCGTGTTCAGTAGGGTTGTGCACAGAACTCTATAGCAAAAGATCTTCCACTCCAACCCATTTCTATATGCTACAGCATCTAATGACATCTTATACAATTGTGTGTCCAATTTTGTGCCAATATTTTGGTACAAATACCTTGGCAGTTTAGGAAGGACCTTCTACAGTGGTCAAAGACAACATTCCACTCGTATTTGTGAAAATTAATCGCTTGATATTAATGTGTCATGTTGGCCGGGTTGGGAAATCAGTGTTCTTAGCTCCCATATGGTCTAGCGGTTAGGATTCCTGGTTTTCACCCAGGCGGCCCGGGTTCGACTCCCGGTATGGGAAGCAGCACTTTTTGTATGTTACGTTAAAAATGCACTAATAAAAAAGTAATAAATAGAAGTGTAATTAAAATAAATAATTTGATTGTTTTTAAATAATTTAACGGGTTTGACTCCCGGTATGGGAAGCAGGTTTTTCTACAGGAGTGTAATAGCACTAAATAACTTATCTATTCTGAAAGAAATTTCACCTGTGAAATCATTGGTGTAATAAAAACAACAACAACACATAGTTCTCTGAGAGCTTTGGGGAACTCCTCCAAAGGCACCATTAAGTCTTCTTCTTTATAGTGTAATATACATGTCATATATCAACAATCCTGCTGTAAGTTCGTTCCAGTTGACATGAGACTCAAATAATTTTCAGGATATAATACAGAGAGTGTTGAGCATCACTACAGTGAATATGGAGAACATTAAAGTCATTGTGTGTGAAATATTGGGAGGAAATGGATTTTAATAATCTGTAATAGTGCCTTATTAAATCTGGTGACCCTGCGGTAAGTGTGTTACAGTTCACTTTTCATTATTTATTCAGCACTTTATTACTGAATAACAATAATACATTTTTTTTTTAATTCCTCTATTTGGAATAATAATAATCTTAATGCCGATGTTTGCATTTACGCTGTTTGCGTAGTGAACGTCTCTAGACGATCTATTTTAAGATGCATTTTGGCAACAGCGCCCTCTATCGTCACAACATACGATGGTCACAGAATCTGGTGTAACACCGGCACTAAGAGTGATCTGACCTGTGTAACACTAATGTCCGGGTGAAGAGCAACATCGTCGCAGATAATGATGACTTACATAAAATACAATCTGAACTGAATACATTTGATGACGAAGAATTTAAAAAAGGTTTCTAGGCATTGATACCAACATTAGACACATAAGTGGGAGAGATTTTCACCACTAGTAGGTTAGACGTCACGAAGGGGCGGGGCTTACACTTTTATTATTTACAATTAAACACTAAAGGAACAGCTCCCATATGGTCTAGCGGTTAGGATTCCTGGTTTTCACCCAGGCGGCCCGGGTTCGACTCCCGGTATGGGAAGCAGGATTTTTAATCTACAAGAGTGTGAAACCACTAATCAATCACAAAATCTGACTTTGCTGATTATATGAAAGCATATTAAATTTAAGTCTAGAGGTGATAAAAAAAATACTAATGTTGCTAGATCACTTTATTCTTCACTTCAACATTAGTTAGCAAAACCTTGACGCTGACCTTGAACCACCTCTCTGAGGCCTGCTTTGGATGAAATCAGAGTTATGAGGTTTTATTTTGAGGATTCAGTCTCATTTGTAGACTTGTCCCCCAATGTGACTATGCTAAAGCTATTTCCAAATATAAAAAAAAATCTGTTTATACTATTTCACAGTTCAAAGAAAGTAAATTTGTCTAAAGTGCAATATTACCTGCAATACGTGCAATAACACCTGTGTGAAATACTACCTGCAATACGTATTTTTTCCTCATTTGTAATTTATACATTGTGTTGTGTATAAACTTGTATACTATAGTATGTCTATTCGTCTATTCTTTTATATATTTGCATTTATTTTTTATTTTTTATTGCTGCTGTAACAAAAAAATTTCCCCACTGTGGGACGAATAAAGGTTTATCTCATCTTATCTTATCTTAAAGTCTTTTTGCTCAGGCCGTAGAGCAACAAAGTTCTTCAACCATGTCACATCCATGCTATTCAGGTTTGTTTGATCAAAAACTGTTGATGTTTATTTCACATAAGAAAATGATTACACAGCCAGATCCTAAAATACTGTCTCATTTGGAATCACAGAGCAACCAAACGCATGGGAGACCTGGGCAAATAAGAAAGGACCTTCTACAGTGGTCATCGGGAAACTAGCGGCTGATACGGTGCAAAAAAAACACTATCAGAACGTTTCCCAACCAGAAACCGTGGGTGGATAAAACCATCCGCGACGCTCTGAGATCCCGCTCCGCTGCCTACAACACGGGGCTTGCCACCGGGGACATGGACTAGTACAAGGCTGCGTCTTACAGTGTTCGCAGAGTGGTGAAGTATGCAAAGCGGCGCTACGGGAGAAACCTAGAGTCACAGTTCCAACATGGTGGCTCTATGAGCCTGTGGCTTTAAAACACCATCTTCTAAAATGGTCAATGCGGACGTTTCTCTGGCAGACGAGCTAAACACCTTTTACGCTCGTTTCGAGGCTGCAGCTAACCACGCTAGCGGCGCTAGGGGCACAACCAGCGTGCATGCCGAGAGAGCCGGAGAGGTAAAACACGTTCACCATCTCGGAGCATGACGTGAGGAGGGCATTCAAGAGAGTGAATACCAAGAAGGCAGCAGGACCAGATGGCATCACAGGTCGGGTTCTGAAAGCCTGCGCTGACCAGCTAGCACCGGTGTTCACTGAGATATTCAACCTCTCACTGGAACAGTCTGTTGTCCCCTCATGTTTTAAACAGTCCACCATTGTTCCTGTCCCGAAGAAACCCCAGCCCACCTGCCTCAATGACTACCGCCCTGTAGCCTTGACCTCAGTAGTGATAAAGTGCTTTGAGAGACTGGTCAGAGACTTCATCACTGCATCACTACCTGACACACTGGACCCACTACAGTTTGCATACCGTCAGAATCGCTCTACTGAGAATGCCATTTCACATCTCCTCCACACTACAATCAGCCACCTGGACCAAAGAAATGGGAATTATACAAAGATGCTGTTTGTTGACTACAGTTCAGCATTTAACACCATAATTCCCTCCACACTCACCTCTAAGTTGGAGGTCCTGGGACTTAGCCTGCCGCTGTGTCAATGGATCTCTAACTTTCTGACTGACAGACCACAAGCCGTACAGGTGGGAAAACACACCTCATCCACCCTCACCCTCAGCACTGGAGTTCCCCATGGTTGTGTTCCAAACCCCCTGCTGTACTCACTCTACACATATGACTGTGTGGCCACTTCCAACTCCACAACTATCATCAAGTTTGCTGACGACACTGTTGTGGTGGGTCTGATCTCCAACAACGATGAGACGCCTGGAGAGATGGTGCCAGGAGAACAACCTTCTCCTGAACGTCAGCAAGACTAAGGAGTTGATCATGGACTTCAGCACGAAGCAGGAGCGGTCATACCATCCGCTAAACATCAGCGGGAATCCAGTGGAAAGAGTGGACAGTTTCCGGTACTTGGGTGTTCACATCACACATCACACACCTGTCTTGGTCCTGTCACACCAACACCCTGGTGAAGAAGCCCGGCAGCGTGTGTACCATCTAAGATGCTTAAGGGACTTTAAACGACCCTCTCAGGTGCTAAAAATCTTCTAAGCCTGCACCATTGAGAGCGTTCTGACGGGTAGCATCACTACTTGGTTCGGGAACAGCACCATGCAGGACAGGTGAGCCCACCAGAGGGTGGTGCGGTCAGCTGAACGTACCATCCACACTGAGCTCCCTGACCTGCAGGACATCTACAGCACGCGGTGCCGGACCAGAGCCAGGAAGATTATGAAGAACCTCAGCCATCCCAACAATGGATTTTTTTCTTTGTTGCGGTGGGGGAAACGCTTCTGCTCCCTGAAAGCGAACACAGAGAGAATGAGGAGGAGCTTCTTCCTGCAGGCTACTCGGAGTTTAAACCAGGAAACACCCAGGATCTAAAAACTGGATCTAAAAGCTGGTCACACTCTCTCCATCATCACACTTCTGCAAATATTTTCTTTTTCTTTTTTCTCGCACTACAAAACTTTAAACCCTGAACAGTCACGGTTGGACTTGCACGGCACAGTGCACTTATACCACACCATACCTCACACGTTTACCTTTAAGACAATCACATTAACCACTTTATGTGTTTACTGTTTACTGTATCATAAGCATACCCTGTATATGCAATTCTCCTATTTTTTTCATATATATATATATATCTTTAGCTTTATATATTTTATATTTTACATCGTTTATTGGTTTTATTTATCTGCCTTCTTTTCCCCTTGTTTTATTTCTTCCCCCACCCTATTCCCTCATGCTGGTCAGTCGTATAAAGCATTTCACTGCATGTCGTACTCTGTATGTATGTGTAGGTGACGAATGAAATTTGATTTGATTTGATTTGGTCAGAGACAACAAGAGTGGCCACCACACTCACCTTAGAACATTGATTGCTCAATGATAATTAATGTGTCATGTTGGTCAGTTTGGTAAGTAGAGCATCTCAGTTCCCATATGGTCTAGCGGTTAGGATTCCTGGTTTTCACCCAGGCGGCCCGGGTTCGACTCCCGGTATGGGAAGTAGGATTTTCTTGTGTGAAACTACTGAGTAATCTCAAAATCTGATTTTTCTCTACTGTGCATTTCATATTTAGGCCCCGTTTGTCTCAACATATAGGGAATAATTATATAAAAGTATATATAATTATATATACTTATATATAATTAATGTCTAGAGATGATGTAAAACATATTGCTAGATCACTTTATACTTCACAGAGAGACATTAATAATCAAGGAGGCATTTAGGAGGTAAAATAACTCTTCTTCATCAGTAAATAAAAGAACATCAGAACTATGAAAGAAAATCTTCTCTGTGGCTGTGATTATTATGGATCGTTATGGATTGTAAAAATAATTTGCACTTGGTTGCACAAGATACACTTTATGTGGTGAGGACACTTACTTAAGTCCTAAACTATTCTGTTCTGTTAAGTAGCCTTATGTTATTAAATGTATCACCAGGGTTCCAGAGGAACATGGTCTAGTTTCACTGTGTACTGCGTCAGATATATATGGTAGAGATTAAAATAAATGCTTCTTTATGTGACTATACTTGATTTGGGCAGAAACAAAAGGATCAGCCATAAAGTCTATCCAAAATCCCCTCACCACCTATACATGAAACCATCCCACTGATTCCATTTCTTCTATGTAGAGACCCATTTCATTTTGAAATCATGAACTGTTGGGTTTCCATTGCTAGAACCTCTGTGTAATTTGACTTGTATGTAATTATAGTATGCCTAGCTGAAAAGCAGTCAGAGAGCTCACTGTATACCACCCAAAGCTCCACAATGTACACGTAAACATCAGAACTGGACCATGGGGCAATGGAGGAATGTGGACTGGTTAATGAATCCCATTTTCTTTTACATCATGTGACGGTCAGGAGCATATGTGCGTTGCTTACCTGGGGATGAAATGGCATCACTATGGACAGAAGGTGAGCTAGTGGAGACTGTGATACTCTCGGTGATGTTCTACTGGGAAACCTCTATACTAAACACAGAAAGTGGGAAGGTATTCACTGAGATTCCATTTGATCAAAAAAACTGTTGGTGTTTATTTCACATAAAAAATGATTACACAGCCAGTGGACAGTCAGATCCTTAAATACTGTATCATTTGGAATCACAGAGCAACCAAACGCATGGGAGACCTGGGCAAATAAGAAAAGACCTTCTAGTGTGGTCAGAGACAACAAGAGTGGCCACCACACTCACCTCAGAACATTGGTTACTCAATTAAAAATCTATAACTACTCAGCTCCCATATGGTCTAGCGGTTAGGATTCCTGGTTTTCACCCAGGCGGCCCGGGTTCGACTCCCGGTATGGGAAGCAGCACTTTTTGCATGTTACGTTAAAAATGCACCAATAAAAAATAATAAATAGAAGTGTAATTAATTTAAATAATTTGATGGGTTTAAATATTTTAACGGTTTTGACTCCCGGTATGGGAAGCAGGTTTTTCTACAGGAGTGTAATAGCACTAAATAACTTATCTATTCTGAAAGAAATTTCACCTGTGAAATCATTGGTGTAATAAAAACAACAACAACACATAGTTCTCTGAGAGCTTTGGGGAACTCCTCCAAGAGCACCATTAAGTCTTCTTCTTTATAGTGTAATATACATGTCATATATCAACAATCCTGCTGTAAGTTCGTTCCAGTTGACATGAGACTCAAATAATTTTACCTGTGAATTTAAGGATTTAATAAAAACAACAAAACTTAGTTCACCTGTGGTGGTCTTTGGTAAAGACTAATCCGGTATGAGTTTCTCATTCGTGACTCGCATATTTAAGTTGGCAGATGTTTTAAGCTGGATGTCCTTCATAACACAACCCGCACTATTTATCCAGAAATATATATTTATGATTTATAATGAAAAATATAGACAGCTATTAGCTCAATATGTAGAAATACAATAAAAGCGAAGTATGAATACGTATTTTTAAAAAGTTCAGTTACATGCTGACATTGATACCAACATTAGACTCAAGTGGGTGGGACTTTCGCCACTAGTGGGTTGGGCTTCACGAAGGGGCGGGGCTTACACGGTACACTTTTTTTTACAACGCCGAAAGAAAGAAAGAAAGAAACCATCAAGAGCTCCCATATGGTCTAGCGGTTCGGCTGGGGTCCTGTTCCTCATGTGGATGAACATTGTTACAAACACTCTTCATTACACAGTTATTAAACGGAAGGTGGGAAGGTGTTCACTGAGATACCGTCTGCGTTTACCTCCCATATGGTCTAGCGGTTAGGATTCCTGGTTTTCACCCAGGCGGCCCGGGTTCGACTCCCGGTATGGGAAGCAGGTTTTTTTTTAATTATAATTATTATTATTAACTATGCAAAAAAGACAAAAGAAAATAAATTGAAGAACAACAAAATGCACACTTTTATTGATGTTATTTTCTCACAAAAGCATTCTTGTGCTACAAATATTCTCTTTTCAGTCGTTCTTCTTTAAGCCATACGGTGGCAGTAGAGACTTTCCTTAAAGCTCATGATGGTGCGCAGGATATCTTTAAATGCTGGAGCATGACATTTTCTCCTTTACTTGATCTTGGAGACCTAAACTCGTTCTAAACTTGTTCCAGTATGACAATGCCCCATGGAGATATGCTTTCCATTGGTTGGAGTGGAAGATCTTTTGCCATAGAGCTTAAACCCTATTGAACCTCGTTGAGGCCTCCTCACCTCACCTACATCAGTACCTTACTCTACTAACATCCATGTCTCTGAATAAACACAAATCTCCACTAAATCTAGTGGAACTTCTTCCCAGAGGAGTGGAGGTTCTAATAAGAGCAAAAGTTGGAAATGGTGCAAAAAGAAGCCTTGCCAATCTTATAGTCAGGTGTCAACATGCTTTTGGCCATGTGTAACTGTAATAACTCTAATAGGTAATGTAACTCTGAAAGCTTCAAACACTCGCAAATAAAAAATGCAAATTCTTCTTAAATATAAAAGAATGCATAAAGGGTCTAAAACACCAAAACAACACCGAAATATCAAATCTTCTGCTGAAGTGAAGATCTCACTGATCATGTTCTGCTCTGTTTAGAAGCTTGGAAACATTTTGTGTGTTCTCACAATCCAATAAGCCACAATGAGGAAGTGCTGAGAGAGTTGGCATGAAAACAATTTCATGTGGTTTTCTCAACAAGTTTGTTCTCATTTTGTTAAGTTTATTACACAATATACAGTTTTGTATAATATTATATATCTTATATTAATGTATAATAATATAACCCAGTCATTAGTGATGCACAGGTCAGGTCTTAGTGACGGTTTCAATCCCGGATGAATGTGGATGTTTGTGTTAGGAATGACGTCCAGCGTAAAACATGTGCCAAAATAAATATGCAGATCACAAATCAGAATTTCATACCGGATCGGTCGAGGCCCGGGTTACCAACAACCACCACAGGTATCATTAACCAACAGGGTCTGAGTGGAAATTGGGCTACTGTTGGCTGAAGGAGGAGAAGGAGAGGAGGAAGACATCTACAGAGACGGCAGGAAAAGGAGAAGTGGAGGAGAGTGGAGGCTCGGGTTGATACTTTAAATGTTGGTACTATGACTGGTAAAGGGAGAGAGAGAGCTGATATGATGGAAAGGAGAAAGGTAGATATGTTGTGTGTTCAGGAGACCAAGTGGAAAGGGAGTAAGAGCAGGAACATTGGAGGTGGGTTTAAACTGTTCTATCATGGTGTGGATGGAAAGAGAAATGGTGTAGGGGTGATTCTGAAGGAAGCGTACAGTAAGAGTGTAGTGGAGGTGAAGAGAGTTTCTGATAGGGTGATGATCGTGAAGCTGGAAGTTGAAGGCGTGATGATAAATGTCATCAGTGTTTATGCTCCACAAGTGGGTTGTAAGATGGAGGAGAAGGAAAGATTCTGGAGTGAATTAGATGAAGTGGTAGATGGTGTACCTAGGAAAGAACAATTGGTGATTGGGGCAGACGTTAATGTGCATGTAGGTGAAGGGAACAGAGGTGATGAGGAGGTGATGGTAGGTGTGGTTTTAAGGAGAGGAATGTGGAAGGGCAGATGGTGGTAGATTTTGCTAAAAGGATGGAAATGGCAGTGGTGAACACTTATTTTAAGAAGAAGGAGGATCATAGGGTGACGTTTAAGAGTGGAGGAAGGTGCACACAGGTGGAATATGTTCTATGTAGGAGATGCAACCTGAAGGAAATTGGAGACTGTAAGGTGTTGGCAGGGGACAGTGTAGCTAGACAGCATCGGATGGTGGTCTGTAGGATTTTTTGGAGGTGAAGAATAAGATGGTGGAAATTGAAGGAGAAAGAGTGTAGTGTGAGATTCAGGAAAGAGGTCAGACAGGAGCTCATTGGTGGTGAAGAGGTGCTGGATGATTGGGGAGCTACTGCAGGAGTGATCAGGGAGACAGATAGAAAGGTTCTGTGGCAACCCCTAATAAGAGCCAAAAGTAGAAGAAGTAAATAATATTATATTATATAAGAATTATATGAAAAGGTGATGAAGATTGTTTATTTGTCACATACATACATACATGTGATGTAATGAATAATCTAATTTCATGGTGCAACATCAAATAATTTATTGGCTCTCAGATCCTCAAGATTTTCTCCGATGGAGCACTGACAAGATTCTGTGCTCAGGGTCTCTGATAATTATTTTGGCAACATGGTTTGTTGTATCCCTTTTTTCTGTCTCTCTCTTTTTTCTCTCTGTCCAGCTACACATGCTCCTGTGGAACCAGTGATCTAGTCTCCTTGTTTTCCTTAGACCTACCTGATCCATCCTGATGCCCTACATCTGGAAGAAGTTCTCATCACCTGAAACCACTCTCTGCCTGGTCATAAACTTAAGAATAAGGATGGGTTTCCTGGTTCCTCTCAAAGTTTGTTCCTGCATCTGTGTACACAACAAGATGTTAATTTGGAGTCTGAGAGCTCGGGTTTCATCATTCAATTACTGCCGTACCTAAAGATGGGAGAGTTTTATCATTTATTCACAAGTCATGAACAATAAAGGCTCAGGGTCATGTTGCTTATTACTCACGGCTAATTACGGCTGTGTTAAAAATGCTAACGTGCTGGTGCTTAGGGCAAGTTGGAGAGCATAAAGAACACAAATGGACATGGTGTTAAAGGCTGATGCACTAAGGGGAATATGATTTCTCTATGATGAACAAGTTTTTATAAGCATTTTTAGTAATTTCTATTAACATTCCACATTAGGTCTCCATTCACTGTTATAATAAGCACCACTTTCCTGGGAAGGTGTTCCACTAGATATTGTGGAGCTTTGTGGAGATTTTTTCAGCTACAATGGTGTTAATTAAGTCAGGTACTGATGTAAATGAGGTGTGGAGGCCTGGGGTGCAGTCAGCAATCACATTAATCACAAAATGTGTTTAATAGGGTTTATATATTGAAGGAGATCTTCCACCAATTCCGACCTATGGGAAGCAGATCCTCATGGAGTTGGCTTAATGGGGCATTTGTCATGCTGGAACATGTTTGGGTCACCTAGTTCAAGTTAAGGGAAAATGTTATGCTGCAGCCAAAGATGTCCTACACAAATTAACCTTTAAACAACTAAAGTTTGTGCTTGTCGAGGAACCATATATGGGTGGAGAAGTCAGATTTCCAAAAACCTTTGGTCATATAGGTGAATCACATGAAACACAGAGAAGAAAATCAGAACATAAATTTGAGCAAAACAGTGACGAGAACCATGGAAGGACGTGTGTGAGCTACAGTGTGTATAAGGTGAGACTACATACATGCAAAAATACATGTTCTAATCAGGTTCACAAGGATCTTCTGTTTTAATCATCTACACTGCTCCCAATTACATCTCACATAATTATAAAATACTACTACTGACGTATAAAGCACTTAACGCTTTCACACCTCAGTATCTGAGTGAACTTCTGTACCATTATGATCCCCTACGCCTACTTAGATCAAAAGGTGCAGGCTATTTGTTGGTACCTCAAATAATGAAGCCTAATAATGATTCTGAAGATCATGGATATGGAGTGTTTGGTGAACTGGGATATTTGGATGTTGTAGTCTCCTTCTTTACATGCGTTCACTCAGGATTGTTGATGGTCATGTGGTGGCATCTTTCATCCCATAGATCCCTCATATCTGTGTTACCTTTTGGCTCTCGCTTTTAGTTCTGCTGCCAGAGCAAGTCCTGCCGGAGTCTTCCCTGTCACCCCTCTTCTCTTCTCTTCTCTTCTCTTCTCTTTCTCTCTCTCTCTCTCTCTCTCTCTCTCTCTCTCTCTCTCTCTCTCTCTCTCTCTCTCTCTCTCTCACATGCTGCTGAGGTGTCAGTGACCAGTGTTGCTATCCCTTTATTCTCTGTAGATCCTCCTGATTTCTTCCAACGTTCTACCTCTGGATGGATTTCTCTTCGTTTGTTGGTCACTCAATGCAGCTGAAGATACACAGACTAAAGATCCATTAAGAGCTTTCTCAAGAAAGTTGAGGATGAATTTGGACTGTAATTGTAATCAACAGTCTGCTCCAATGTGCTAAGGATCACGGTTTCCATGTACATTTCTGCTTTTAAGCGTCCATCACTACCCTCAACAATAACAGGAAGTGTGATGAATGGACAATTAGTGTTGGGTATGTAGATGAGCTTCCCTTTTGAGTCCGGTTCCTCTCAAGGTTTCTTTCTCTGGATTTTTTCTCCTTCACCACAGTCACCACTGATTCACTCGTTAGGGGAAAAACTTTAGGCGTTAGGCACAAAAATTCCACATTCTGACTTTATAACCTCTTTATTTATGTAAAGCTGCTTTGGGAAAATGTCCTTTGTTAAAAACGCTCTACAAATAAATCGTAATGGAATTGAATTGAATTGAATTGAGGTGTGTATGTAAAGTGACAGATGAGCCAGACATGGACGTGCGGTGGCTTCTGGCTAATATTGTCCATAGTCCTGACAAACATGTGATTAAGTGTTATAGTCATAACTTTCTTTACTTCTTACCTTGTCATCTACAAGAGTGCAATTAGCCACACGTTTGGGTCATGATATGGGAAAACATGTAACATGAAGAATATCATCATACCATAACCATTATTATCATCATCAAGGTTTTCATGAGAACATCTGCCAGATAGCAGAGTACAAACGTGCATTTCTTTCATAAGCCTTTTTACAGTCCAGGCAGATGGACAGAAGCTGGAAACTCTGTGAGAACTGCAGCATCGATCTTCCCTCTGCAGAGAAACCGCAAACGTACGACCGAATTCTTCCCGAGACAGCAGTTTGATCAGAGCGAGAGAACAGAAATGAAGAGAGAGAGAGAGAGAGAGAGAGAGAGAGAGAGAGAGAGAGAGAGAGAGAGAGAGAGAGAGAGGAAGGACGTAATGCATCCATGTGAGTCCTGCATTGCTCTGCATTATGGGCAGTTTTATTGCCACTGCATTGCATCTGAAGCACGGCTTCCCCCATAAACACACCCCCTAGTTCCTTCTCAAGTGTGTGTGTGTGTGTGTGTGTGTGTGTGTGTGTGTGTGTGTGTGTGTGTGTATGTGTGTGTGTGTGTGTAGATTCTGGGAGTAGATTACTGCACAGTTCAGTAGGGGCATTCATCAGGCTGAGGAAATCCCTTGCAGGGCATCCCAGCTCAGCATTTTCCTTGAGGTGGTGTGTGTGTGTGTGTGTGTATATCTGTGTGTATGTGTGGATTTCTGTGTATGTGTGAGGGTCTTTATGCATGTATTTGTGTTTTTGTGTGCATCTGTGTGTTTTTGTGTGTGTATGTATGGGTATCTGCGTGTGTGTGTGTTTTACATTCTACATATCAGACTTAAGTGTCTGTACATCTGCACTTATCGGCCAGCTGTTCATAGAGTGTTGGGTTTATAGCTGGTTCTTCATTTTGGTGTGTGTGTGTGTGTGTGTGTGTATTTGTGTGTATTTATGTGTGTGTGTGTGTGTGTGTGTGTGTGTGTGTGTGTGTGTGTTAGATTAAATTAAAGATAGATTTAACCTTATCGTCACTGTGCAGCGTGCAAGCACAGAGTCAATGAAATGCAGTGTACGATGTGAGTGTGTGTGTTTATATATACTGTATATATAAAATACACACACACACACACACACACACACACACATAGACTCATGTATGTGTATATGAGAATGAGAGTGAGTGTGTGTGAGTGTGTGTGTGTGTGTGTGTGTGTGTGTGTGTGTGTGTGTGTGTGTGTGTGTTACATGTCTTCCAACTCCGCACTCTAAGCTGCTTTTCTCAGTTTTCTGTGGTTCGAGTTTCCTGTGTAACAGACAGCTCTTTTTTTTGCATTACATTACGTTGTATTTCTGTTTCTTTTTTCTTTCGTTCAGATCTCTGGGTTCACAGACAGGGTGTCTAGACAGCACTTCAGAACCTCCCTCTTTTTTTATTATAAAGTCACAGTCACATTTAGTAGATTTCAGGACAGTCTTTTAATTTTAATTTTAATAATAATGAGATGAAACAGAGGAAAAGGACGATAAAGGAATGACAGAGGAGGGAAAATAAAACCCACCCCTGAGGTGTTCAGTGTTATATGTCAGCAGGTCAGGATTTTGAGGAAAATATTGAGATATCCACCTGGTTCTAGTAATGATTGTACTTATTTGCAGTCTTCCCATAAACTTCTAAATCTTTTTGTTTTACAGGATGGTCAGAACATTTATCAGGATTGCTGAAATGAGCAAACGAATCTTCAAAGCACCAGTTTGTTACTAGGAGTTCTATCCACTAACCGAATGCAGCTTTCTATGTAAATTCGGAAAACGTAATATTAGGAAAGAAAGCAGCAACCTTATGAACAATAGTGGCCATACTGCTGTGGCTGAGTAGGTGAGTCAGCTCCAGAAGTGCAGATGTTTCTGTCGTGTTATACTCGTGGTCCAAGCCCTGAACAATGACTTACCTCTGCAAGTTTGTTACTTCCAAAAACCCAGAGTAAAATATATAAGGTCCTGAGGGTGTGCTATTTTCTGACTTCCCCAGACTACTCCTGACTCCACAAGACTCCCACAAAACTTCCCCAGGTTCCCCCAGTCTCCCTCTGACTCCCCATGACTCCTCCAGACGTCCCCAGACCCTTGATTGAGACAAGGATTGAAACATTGTTAACGTGAAACCGGGGTTACAGTTATTGGAAAAGTGCTGCATGACCAGTCCTTTTTTTTGGCAAGTTGTAATGGTTGCAGTGATCAGGTCCGATTTCACTCTGAGTCAGAGTCTAAATCTGCCAGTAGGAGCATTGTGTCAGCATTCAGGAGAATGCAGGAGAAAAGTCAGATCCAGACCTTAAATCATTAATACGGCCAACACCAAGACAACAAGAACATTACTATTGCCCTGGTGCTTTTCACTGGTTTCAGTTATAATGTTTAGGCTTTAAAAATAAGCATTATTAAGGTATTTTCACCTGAGTTTACAGTCCAGGTCTTCTCATTAGAATATCAATTCTTTACCAGAACACTTGCAATGGGGTGTGTGTGTGTGTGTGTGTGTGTGTGTGTGTGTGTGTGTGTGTGTGTGTGTGTGTGTGTGTGTGTGTATGCTCTTAGTTTCCTTTATTTTTATATACTCTGCATTTTGCGGTCTGAGTTTCCGCTGTAGCAGTCAGCACCTGTCTGCTGATCTCGCTAACTTCACTTTCACTCCGTGGTTTAATTTGAACACTTTAATAAACTCTGAGCAGGATTTCACTTGGGGCCTTCAAACCACTAACTTCGCTTCAGTTCACCATGCAGAATAAACAACTTCCTTTGTAACTGGTATCTCCAGATGTTTAAACCCATTCAAATGTCATGTCTTGTCTTATAAAGTAAACATCGGTTCATTTTATGGAATAATTTCAAACTTAGGTGTTAGTTTTAGTGTAGAGGGACTTCAGGATCCTGGTGGAGACGGTACGCAGCACATCACCCACAACGAGGATCATTGTGTCAGGACCTCTTCCCACTTACCAGCGAGGGGCTGAGAAGTTTAGTAGACTTTTAGCTCTAAATGAATGGTTACAGTCATGGTGTCGAGAACATAAACTTCTCTTTGTTAATAACTGGAACTGTTTCTGGGAGCGTCCTAGGTTCTTCCGCCCTGATGGCCTGCACCCCAGCAGAGTTGGAGCAGCAGTGCTATCAGATAACATCTCTAGGATACTACACACCATCTGACTGGTAAGACATCAAGAAATCTTCAACTATAAGAACACGCATACTACAGACCAAATAGTTACAAGTTCACACACAGCCCAGTTTATAGAAACCGTATCTATTCCTCGTGTAGTAAAACCAAGAATTACATACACAAGATCCAGAAATAATCTTATAGCAGTTAAAACTGAAAAATGCCAGATAAACAAACACAACAAAGTTCTAAAGTTCGGTCTTTTAAACATTAGATCACTTGCACCCAAAGCACTGATTGTAAATGAGATGATCACAGATAATAATCTCTCAGCACTCTGTCTCACTGAGACCTGGATTAAACCAGGTGATTATAAGGGTCTAAACGAGTCGACACCGTCAGGATATGTTTATAAGCATGAGCCCCGTCAGACTGGTCGTGGGGGGGGTGTAGGAACCATTTATAGTGCTTCTCTTAATGTTAGTCAGAGATTAGGATTCAGCTTTAAATCATTTGAAGTGCTCGTTCTTAAAATTGCACTTTCAGAGATGCATAGAAAACTCGCTCTGGTCACCGTGTACAGACCCCCAGGACCCTACGCTGATTTTCTTCATGAGTTTGCTTGTTTTCTCTCAGACCTCCTGATCAGCTTTGATAAAGTGCTGCTTGTAGGAGATTTTAATATTCATGTAGATGATGAAAACGATGCCCTAGGATTATCATTTTAACTCTTTTGGAGTTAAACAAAACGTCACCAGACCAACCCACCGTTTTAACCACACACTAGACTTAATAATATCCCACGGAGCAGACGTCACTGATATAGATATTTTACCCCAGAGTGATGACATCACAGACCATTATCTCCTACTGTACACACTACCGGTAGAGCAGATTAACCGTGTTTCACCACGGTATCGACTTGGTAGGACTATTATTCCAACCACTAAGGACAGATTCATAAATAACCTGCCTGATTTATCTCAGTTTCACATTAAACCCATAAATGCTGATCATCTTGATGAGATGGCGAACAACATAGACCTTATCCTCACTAGCACTTTAGACACTGTTGCCCCCATCCGGTTAAAAAAGGTTCGAGAACAAGCACCTGCACCTTGGTATAATAGTCATACGCATGCCCTAAAGAGAACAACACGTAATCTGGAGAGAAAATGGAGGAAAACTAAATTGGAGGTATTTAGAATTGCGTATAAAGACAGTATGCTTAGCTACAGACAGGCGCTAAAAGCTGCTAGAGCTAAACACCTGAGCAAACTCATAGAAAATAACAAAAACAATCCCAGGTTCCTTTTCAGTACAGTCGCTAAATTAACAACAAATCAGGGATCTGAAAAATGTGTTCCATCACAGTTTAGTAGTGAAGACTTTATGAATTTCTTCACTAAAAAAATAGATAACATTCGAAAAACAATTGTGGCAGTTCAACCTCTGACAGCATCTCCCGACACAATCGTACTTACAACCCCACAACTACACTGTTTTACATGTATAGGACAGGAAGAGCTGTATGATGCTATTATGAAAGCTAAATCAACAACATGTCAGTTAGATCCAATTCCCACTAAACTACTGAAGGAAGTGTTATATACAGCTGGTGAGCCTCTTTTAAATATTATTAACTCCTCACTATCGTTAGGTCATGTCCCTAAATCCCTCAAGTTAGCAGTTATTAAGCCCCTCATTAAAAAACCTAATCTGGATCCAAACACGCTATCGAATTACAGACCAATTTCAAATCTCCCATTTATGTCTAAGATTTTAGAAAAGATTGTCGCTGCCCAGCTATGTAACCACTTGCAGGAGAACAATATCTTTGAAGAGTTTCAGTCAGGTTTTAGGCCCCATCATAGCACAGAAACTGCTCTAGTTAAAATCACTAACGACCTGTTTTTAGCTTCAGACCAAGGCTACATCTACCTATTAGTTTTACTAGATCTTAGTGCTGCGTTCGACACTATAGATCATGATCTTCTCCTCGATCGCTTACAGAATTACATCGGTATTCAGGGACAGGCATTAAGCTGGTTTAAATCCTACCTGTCCAATCGTTACCATTTCGTAGATTTAAATGGAGAGCTATCCAGGATAATGCTAGTAAATTATGGCATGCCACAAGGGTCAGTTCTGGGACCCCTGCTTTTTACAATATACATGCTTCCATTAGGAAATATTATTAGAAGGCATGGAATTAGCTTCCATTGTTATGCTGATGATACCCAGCTATATATTTCATCCAAACCAGGCGATACAGCTCAATTAGCTCGCATAACTGAGTGTGTTGAAGAAATAAGAGATTGGATGACCCATAACTTTCTGCTATTAAATCCTGATAAAACGGAGATTTTGCTCATCGGCCCAAAAAATAGTACACAGAAGCTCCAGCATCTCAGCCTGCATTTAGACGGTTGTTCTGTAACTACTAGTTCAACGGTAAAAGACCTGGGAGTTATTTTAGACAGCAACTTATCTTTTAAAAATCACATCAATCAAGTTACAAAAACAGCCTTCTTTCACCTTAGAAATATTTCTAAGCTAAGAAATATGTTATCTATATCTGATGCAGAGAAGCTCGTCCATGCGTTTATGACCTCTAGAATAGACTACTGTAATGCATTACTAGGTGGATGTCCTGCATCATTAATAAACAAGCTTCAGTTAGTTCAGAATGCCGCAGCAAGAGTTCTTACTAGGTCAAGAAAATACGATCATATAACCCCAATCTTATCGTCCCTACATTGGCTTCCTATTAAGTTTCGAATAGACTACAAACTACTGCTACTCACTTATAAAGCACTAAATGGTTTGGCTCCCATGTATCTATCCAGTCTCTTAACACGCTACAATCCATCACGCTCCCTGAGATCTCAAAACTCTGGGCTTCTAGTAGTTCCTAGAATAGCAAAGTCCACTAAAGGCGGTAGAGCATTTTCACATTTAGCTCCTAAACTCTGGAATAGTCTTCCTGACAGTGTTCGGGGTTCAGATACTCTTTCCCAGTTTAAGTGTAGATTAAAAACATATCTTTTTAGCAAAGCCTACACATAACACACATCACACACATCACATCACAACCTTGTGCTCCAGAACATCTGATCACATGCACATTATCAACTTGTGCTGTTGATATCATGAACAGCAGCTACGCTAATTCCTCTCCACTGCTTCTCTTTCTCTCCCCTTCCCGAGGCTTCCTGAGGTTTGGCCAGCTCCAGTCACGTCCCACCTCGTGAAGATTATGGACCTATGGATGATCATGGAGAAGTAGATGCCGAGTGTTTAAAGGCCCTGGCATGGAGAAGCTGATGCTGGATCTATGATGATCACAAATTGTTTTGTATTGTTGAAAGATTTATGACCAAACTTTTGATGTCACCCATATGAGGATGGGTTCCCCTTTGAGTCTGGTTCCTCTCAAGGTTTCTTCCTCATATCATCTAAGGGAGTTTTTCCTTGCCACTGTCGCCACGGCTGCTCATCAGGGACAAACGCACACCATTCACCTTCACTGTTGTTTTCTGTAAAGCTGCTTTGAGACAATGTCTGTTGTGAAAAGCGCTATACAAATAAACTTGACTTGACTTGACTACAGTAACAGCTGAGGGAACACATCAAGGATTTTATATATATAAAATAAGTAATTTAATATATTCCTTATATTCTTTAATAGACAGGAGATTTCATACAAGAAGCTCCATCTTTTGCTTCAAAAATCTACTAAAATATCCAAATATAATTTATATTTCTCTTTGTTCTTTTTCTGGCTGATAATTTTAGCCTTTTATTTTATTAATTTCTTCTTTTTATTATTAGTAGCTACATGAACTGGATGCTTTTTTATTGCATTATTTAACTGTTTAACTATTCTGTTATATTATGTCTATACTTCTCCTGCACTGGAAGTTCCTGACACGAGGTCAAATTCCTTGTGTGTGTAAACATACTTGATAATAAAGCTATTTCTGATTCTGATTCTCTTTGTTGTCCTTTGGAGTCCAACTACCAACACATGACTACATCATCCAGCTTACAGTCCCCCAGGCAGATGTCCTCAAATAGACACACTAAAAAGACCTCATTTATAAAGACAGAGTGACGTATTTCTCTTTGTGGAACTCTGGTATGGAAGTATGGAACCCTGTGAAACCCTCTGTAGAACCCTGGTTCTTCGATGTTTACTGAGTGTACTATTTTGAGACCTTGAGTGCTGCTCAATTGTATCAGTTCCTAATCAGGATCTTAATCTCATTTTGCTCAGGTCTAATCATCTGCTTGTGAATCGACAAACTCTGCCTGCTTTTTGACTACATTTTGGAATCAAATACCTGCTGAATACTGTAACTCATAACACACTGTATATTTATCAATGTGCTTCTACCAATACACAACACAGCAGGAGATTAGTATTTGCTTCTTTTTAAACATCACATTAGACATTTTCTGTTTGTATGAGCTCCATTCTTCTGGCAAGATGTTCCACTAGATTTTGTGGAGATTTGTGGAAATTCATTCAGACACATTGGTGTTAGTAAAGTCAGGAACTAATGTAGGTAAGCTGAGGAGGCCATCAACATCCACATTCATTCATGTTCAACAAGGTTGAAGCGCTATAGCAGGAGATCGTCTACTCCAAGCCATGGAAAGCAGATCTTTATGGAGCTGGCTTTGGGAACAAATAGCTGCACAAACAGGTTTGGGTCCTCTAGATCACTTAAAGGGAAGATTTAATGCTCCAGCAATAAATAGAAGTCTTGTACAATTGTGCGCCTCCAAGTTTGTGCTAACATTTTGTGGTTAACCACATCTGGGTGGAAAAGCCAGGTGTTCAAATACATTCCGATCATAATTATTTTAGTCGTGTTCTAGGGTTCTTGATCTCTACTAGCTCTTTAAAACATCTCACGACTCACTACACAGTGAGAAATATCAAAACAACCAGCATAAAAACAATCCGTTAGATAATATAGATTTTCTTTTAATATTGAATAAAAGTAAAGAAGCCAAGGTTCGATTTTTGCAGCTGAAACAGAAACACAACAGATTTACAGCAGATCTATTCTCGATATCTACTAATATTACATTTAGACTTTTATATTTATTTATGGGCAGCTATGTTGTTACATTGTGGGTTTGTGTTCGTTTCCTGCTGATTCAGAAAAACTCCTCAATAATAATATTAATAATAATAAATACTTAAAAGGGATTTTCCCTTTTAATAAACGGAGCACACACATACTTTCATACCCTGAAGCGTACATTTGCTGTGTTGTCATGCTGCAATGTTTCTGCTTTATCACCCAGGTGGCTGTCCTCACGCTGCGCTTATGTGTGTGTGTGTGTGTGTGTGTGTGTGTGTGTGTGTGTGTGTGTGTGTGTGTGTGCTCAGTATTATGCAATGTGCTCTCTTTCCAGGCTGTTTATTCTCGTGCTAGTATGGGGGTTTCTCTCAACACACACACACACACACACACACACACACACACACACACACACACACACACACACACACACACACACATTGTTTGCATGTGTAACATTAAAAAATGTACCTATTAATAAATAAATAAAAAAACGTTACATTTTTTTAACTTTAAGTGTGCTTTAATAAAGTAACAAATTGGTATGGTTTACAGTTTGCTGTGTTGAAACTCTGACACACACACACACACACACACACACACACACACACACACACACACACACACACACACACAGTCATAAACCAAACATAGAATATAAATGTTTTTCAATGTAATGATCATTATACATCATTACATTAAATCATAGAAACTAGATATTGTATAAGAATATCCGTGTGTGTGTGTGTGTGTGTGTGTGTGTGTGTGTGTGTGTGTGTGTGTGTGTGTGTGTGTGTGTGATATAGGATTAGTCTCTCTGCTGCACCTGGCTGAAGGGGTGGATTGTAAACACTACTGATTCATTTCCTTATCAAATATTGATGCATTTAATGAACAGATGGAGTGTCCTGAGTGAGGCAGGGGTCTAGCTTTGTGTCTGTGTGTGTTCAAATAACACACACACACACACACACACACACACACACACACACACACACACACACACACACACACACACGTCATCATTTCCCTCAGGACTCAGAAGGCACTCTAGTGTGTAGTTATAGTGCAGAAAAAGGAGAGTGTGTGTTTGTATATTAAAGATACTACATTACTATCTTATACTTAATAATAGGCAAAATAGTGATAATATCTAAAGTATATATTATACAATATACAGATAATTACCTCTTGTCATACAGAGATCAGAGTAACAACATACACAGTACTGATCAAAATATTCCAATTGTTCTCTGGTCAAAGGGCTCTAAAGATTTCCTTTGACCAAACAAATCTATAAATGTACAGATGTTCCACTTTAATAATAAATCCTCCCTCAGCATGAAGAACAGCTTTACACACTCTCAGCATCTTTTACAGCTGAATCTCAGCTGAAATACTTTGCTGAGTCTCTTGTAAAACTTGCCAAAGATGTTCTTCACTAGTTGGAGGTTTCTTGTTCATCCCAGAGCAGTTCAGTAGAATTTAGGTGCGGTGACTGGACAGAACATTCCATGATAGATATTATTTTATGATATTATGATATAACAGTTATAACAAATTTCTGTTTGCTCTCTAAATAACACTTACAGAACTCAGATGTACGCTTCTGCTTATTGTCTTGTTGAAGTATGGAATGGTAGCCATGTTGGTTCAGGATTCCTTTCATCTGCATATATACTGTATAATGAGTTTACCAGTGGCAGGCTGTGCATTTGGTACCTGGGCCTTCAGTGGAGAGGAACCCGACTTAATCTACCTCCTAATACCACCATTATCATGTCACAATTATAGAAACCATCAATACAATAAAAAAAAAAACACAATATAACAACACGTGGCATTACAGAAAGACATTTCACATCTGGAGGTGAAAACCATTTTACTAAAACAACAAACCCAGTTACACTCCAAACCTCTACACTACAACCACAACTGTGCACCTACAACATCTGGAGCAGTTCAGTATCAATATTTGTCTAATAACATGACAAAAACATAAAAATTTAAATAAAATTTAACCTACTCACCAGAGATGCAGACTCATAATGTGCAGCGCCCCCCAGAGGCTGTAATCCAGTGGTACCGCTCGTATTCACTAGTCTGGAATTGGAGAACAAGCCCTTTCCAGCAGTACAGACTTTGAAGGCCCTGGGCAGATTAGATTGACATGGCAGCACATAGAGGCTGAAATCTGACTGGACAAAAAAAAATCCACCTACAAGTACTGGAAGCAGTGCAGCCGAGAGAAACGCTACGAAATGAAGAGAATAAACTGTTGGGAATAAATTAATACAATTTCAGGGAACAAATATTAGAATTTAGTGTGTAAATGTAGGTCAGCAGAGATACTTTGCTGACCCTGACCTCCTGACACTGATATATATATATATTAATATTTGTGGACAGCAAACGCTTTATATATAATTAATATATTTTATATTTCCTTAATGTAATTCAAATCAAATTACTGCAAAATGAAAATCCCCTGAATCATAGATACTAAATACGCATGAATAAAAAAAAAAACCTGAATAAACAAAACAAATCAATCACTCAGCCAATCAATTAATTAATCAGTCAATCAATCAGCTCCATAAAAACACAAGGTTGGATGAACATATGGAGGATGGAGGAACTATCATACATTTTAAGGTATATTTAAGAATCTTGTTAGTAAAAAATATATGATTTGCAAATGAAAGTGAATAAAATGTTTGTAAATTAAATATGAAGCTCCAAAAAATAAATCTCACAGCGCATTATTAATACATTTTATTAGATTGCATCTCTGAAAAACCGATCAATACTATACACATGTATCCTTCCGCGCCAGTAGAGGAGCGGGAGGATACAGTACGGTGAAGGTAGTAGTAGTTTGGCTGCTTCAGTGTGTAGGACCACTTTAGGTAGATTTCGCATTCGCCTGAACAAAATGTATATAAAAATGTAAAAAAATAAAATAAAATAAATGAATAGTAGCGAAAAACCTACTGGCGACGTGCATTAATATGTTAAAACGTATTAATAAAGAATCCAGTGTAAATTATCTACTTATTTAGGTAATTTCTGTTAAAAGGAATTACCTTTTTTTTTCTTTTTTTTTTTTTTTTTTACAAATCCTAAGAATTAAAAAAGTGAATGCTTTGTATGATAATTAAAAATACACATTTAGGATTGTTATCGTTTTTTAATCGTTTTGTATGATTTTTTTTAATCACTTTTAGGCTGAAATATATGTTTATATCGCTGTATATTAGTAATAACTGGTTCGGCCACCAGCAGCGCCCTCTAGTGGAGAGTGTAAACGCGGAAGTGCGCAGAGGGAGTGCCCCGGATGGAGGAACTCCCTGGCGGCACGGCGTGGCGGAGGGATACATTTCACACACATCCACACAGCAGACAGAACAAACAGCATCGCTGCGCCCCGTAAACCGCTTCCGCCCTAAGAGTCTCACTCCGCTCTACAAACAACATGGTGCGTATAAACGTTTCTATTATTTACTATCTATATTTATTCTTACATGTCTATATTGTTACATTTGTTTATCCTATTTGACATTTTGACGTTTTCTGTTTACCGGCGCACAAATATACGGCCTTAATATAGTCCCGATCTGTCTGTCTATGTGAGCTGGAAATTCGACATCAAACCTAAAACTCGAATTTATACAAGTAAAAAAAGATTTGTTTTAAATATAATGTTGTAGAAGAAACGCGTGTTAAATGTGTGGCATTGCCAGAATAAGGACAAGGAGAAGAGCCAAGCTGAACTGCGGGATTTAATGATGCAGCATCTGTCGGATTATTATAGGCGGATGGATATTAATTAATTAATTAACTCACCAATTAATCAATCAAATGAATTAAATGATTTCTTTATGATAATAAAAAAAATCACAATTTACATCACAATCACAATATATATAAATATATATATATATATATATATATATATATATATATATATATATATATATATATATATATATAAAATTTCTCCAAAATCAATCCTGTAGGACATGTAAGAAGTTCAGCTTCTTTAGAGTTAAATTCCAGGTCCTGAACATCTGGACAGAAGTTAATCAGTGTATCAGAAATCAGGAAGGATCCAAAGACCAAAGTGATCCTGATATAAACAGCATGGACATGTCAGTAAAAGAAAGGTAAAGATCCTGCATGAGCTGTAGGGATGATAACGTGTGTGTTGTGTGCTTATTTTATTGGAGTAATAAAATTATAAAATAAGATCAGTTCATCCACTCAATCGACCCTCAGAGCCGCCGGAATTTTTTATTTACATATAATAATAATAATAATAATAATAAAGTAGTGAGAAACATACAAATATAAATTAAGTATTCTTGGGATAAATAAAAGTGTCTGTAGAATTCAATATGCAACAATATATGGCCCGAATACGACCAGAGAATATGATGATTTTTTTTTATAGGGGATGGAGGGATAGAAAGATAGATGATTGAAGAAAGGATGGATGGATAGAGGGACAGAGTAAACAACTCACACAGACAAGGAAACAATTATAGTACAGGAGTTATTCATGGACTTGTGTGTGTGTGTGTGTGTGTGTGTGTGTGTGTGTGTGTGTGTGTGTATACACTCTTAAGCAGCTTTCCAGGCTCAGTGGGCTGAAATTGTACTGTGTTTGTGTGTGTGTGTGTGGGGGGGGGATTATCAATATGAATCATCATCCTTTAGTCATAAATAATAATAATAATAATAATAATAATTATAATAATAATAATGCCAGTTATATAATTAATAACTGATATAAATGCCCAAAGAGTTTGTGTGTATGCACAAGTGTGTGTGTGTGTGTGTGTGTGTGTGTGTGTGTGTGTGTGTGTGTGTGTGTGTGTGTGTGTGAGAGAGAGAGAGTGTGAGTGTGAGTGAGAGCGTGTGAGTGTGGATAAGTGTTGATGAATCAGCATGTTGTTCTGTATCTGTGTGTGTGTGTGTCTGTGTGTCTGTGTCATGCTCTCCTTGTCCACTGATCTGAACTGGAGATGCAGTGATGTTTATATTGTAGCAGATCTTCACTCAGACTCATGTATTATATTATTATAGAAACCCAAACACGTCACGTCACATCCAACCCAAACACACGTCACGTCACATACAACCCAAACACACGTCACGTCACATCCAAACCAAACACACTTCACGTCTCATCCAACCCAAACACACTTCACGTCTCATCCAACCCAAACACACGTCACGTCTCATCCAACCCAAACACACGTCACGTCACATTCAACCCAAACACACGTCACGTCACATCCAAACCAAACACACGTCACGTCTCATCCAACCCAAACACACTTCACGTCTCATCCAACCCAAACACACTTCACGTCTCATCCAACCCAAACACACTTCACGTCTCATCCAACCCAAACACACTTCACGTCTCATCCAACCCAAACACACTTCACGTCTCATCCAACCCAAACACACGTCACGTCTCATCCAACCCAAACACACGTCACGTCACATTCAACCCAAACACACGTCACGTCACATCCAAACCAAACACACGTCACGTCTCATCCAACCCAAACACACTTCACGTCTCATCCAACCCAAACACACGTCACGTCTCATCCAAACCAAACACACGTCACATCAATCATGTCCAAACCAAACACATGTCACATCTGAGTATTTAACAGTATTTATTTTTTTATATTAATTGTAATCCAGCAGCAACAATAACATCCAGTTAATACACTATTTATTAATAATAAATAATGTATGGAGGCTGAAAGTAAAGACTGTGGAGACTGTGTGCTTATTATGTGGAGACTGTGTGGAGATTGTGTGCTGATTGTGTACAGATTGTGTGGAGACTGTGTGGAGATTGTGTGGAGACTGTGGAGATTGTGTGCTGATTGTGTACAGGTTGTGTGGAGACTGTGTGGAGATTGTGTGGAGACTGTGTGGAGACTGTGTGGAGATTGTGTGCTGATTGTGTGGAGACTGTGTGGAGACTGTGTGCTGATTGTGTGGCGATTGTGTGCTGATTGTGTGGAGATTGTGTGGAGACTTTGTGGAGACTGTGTGCTGATTGTGTGGAGACTGTGTGGAGATTGTGTGCTGATTGTGTGGAGACTGTGTGCTGATTGTGTGGAGACTGTGTGCTGATTGTGTGGAGACTGTGTGCTGATTGTGTGGAGATTGTGTGGAGACTGTGTGCTGATTGTGTGGAGACTGTGTGCTGATTGTGTGGAGACTGTGTGGAGACTGTGTGCTGATTGTGTGGAGACTGTGTGCTGATTGTGTGGAGATTGTGTGGAGACTGTGTGGAGATTGTGTGGAGATTGTGTGCTGATTGTGTGCTGATAGAAGAATCTGTGCTGTCAGTCAAACTTGCTTATTAGCATATTAGGCCCTGCCTGTTATAACTGGACCATTGGTTGGTTGATTCATTTATTAATTAATTTTATTGCAGTATTTTTGTATTAAACACTTTGTCCACCTGCTTACACGTTTCCTGCGTGGGTTCTAGAGTTTAATTATAATATACTTTATAATAAGTGTTTATCTGCTTAATGTGGTTTTATACACAAATAAAAGAATAATAATAATAATATTTTCCTGTGCTGTGTGTTGAAGGCCGACCAGCTGACAGAGGAACAAATTGCAGGTAAGAGCTGATGACAACCCCGAGAATTTCCCTCCAAGTCTATTTTTTACTTTTATTACTTCCTCTTTTATTTCTCTCATTTTACTTCCACTTCTTTCATCGTAATCCATTTCTGTTTCCTCTTAATTTTATTCTACAACCCCAGTTATAAAAAAGTTTGGGATGCTGATTAAAACAGAATGCAATTATTTGCAAATCGAATAAACCCATATTTTATTTACAATGGAAAACATATCAAATGTTTAAACTGAGGATATTTACCATTCTAAGGAAATATATAAGGTTACATTTAATGACTGCTATAACAGTCCATATATAAAGTGGTGTGAAAAAGTGTGTCCTGATTTCATGTTTTTTGCATGGTTTTCACACTAACGTTTCAGATCATCAAACTAATTTAAATATTAGTAAAAGATAACACACGTAAACACAACATGCAAAAAAAAAAAGTGTTTCCCCCCCTGTTAAAACTGTGGTTTATCACACCTGAGTTCAATTTCTCTAGCTACATCCAGGCCTGATTACTGCCACACCTGTTCACCATCAAGAAACCACTGTATCTGGAAACTGAGGAGACCAGTTGCTGAAGTTTTGGGAGAGGAATGTTGTCCAATATGTGTCTGATACAGGATTCTAGTTGCTGAACAGTTCTGTGTTTTCTTTGTGGTGTTTTTCATTTCAATATGTTCATTCATCATTCATTTATTTTCTCCCACTTATCCGTAATTCGGGTCGCGGGGGCAGCAGTCTAAGCGGACCCCCGCCTTCGACTGCTGCCCAATCCTCACAGCACCGTCCCTTACGGTCCCTCCTGCAGGTGGTGAGCCCACGGGAAGGCGGCGCCACGTCACTCCGACGTCACGGACCTTGATATTTCCCTCGTAAGGGACCCCCGGAGCATAGAGGGTTAAGGGCCTTGCTCAAGGGCCCAAGAGTGGCAGCCTGGCGATACCGGGGCTCGAACCCCAGACCTTCCGATCGGCAACCCAGCGCCTTAACCGCTGGAGCCACCACTCCCCCATCATTTCAATATGTGCCAAATGTTTTCAATTGGTGAAACTGTCTAGATGGCAGAAAGTCCAGTTCAGCACACAGACTCTTCTACTACACAATCATGTTGTTGTAATAGATGCAGTAAGCATTGTCTTGCCAAAATACTCAAGGCCTTTCCTGAATAAGATGTTTTCTGGATGGAAGACGTTTTCTGAGAGACAGAAGATCATAATGATTTTCGCTCTTGTCTCTTATGCAAAAGATTTTTCTCCAGATTCTTCGAAACCTTTGATGATGATATTTACTGTAAATGATGATATTCAACTGTTTTCCAATTTGATGTTGAGGAACATTTATTCTGAAATTGTTCCATAGTTTATAGACAGTGTTTCACAAATTGGTGAAGCTCTCCAGATCTTTACTTCTGAGAGACTCTGCTTCTCTAAGATAATCATTCAACTGACTTGCTGTCAATTAACCTCATTAGTTACTAAATCTTTCTCCAACTGTTTCATTTTAATAACATTTATTTTGTTCCAGGCTTTTGTTGCCCCGCCTTTTTTGACACTTGTTTCAGACATTAAATTCAAAATGTTCACTTATTTTTTCCTTAGAAATGTTACATTTCCTCAGTGTACACAATTGATATGTATTCTATGTTCTATTGTGCATAAAATATGGGTTTATAAGATTTGTAGATTGCATTCTGTTTTTATCTTACACAGCTTCCCAATCTTTTGGAATTTGGGTTGTACATTTCTTCCTTTCTCTCCATCTATCTGTTCATTCATCAATTTCCATTTTTCTTGTCTTTTTTTCCTTTCATTCTCTTTTCTTTATTTGTTGTCTATTGTTCTTTTTAATTTGATCCCTCCTTCTTCCTCTTTCCTGGTCCACACATTCCTTTGTAGAGCTCTATTTCATTTTGTTTATTTTTCCACCCATCAGTTATCTTTCCTCTCACTTTCTTTTCCTGAAGTTCTTTCTCTTTATTATAATCTTTACTATACAATACACTATAGAATATTAGAATACAGAGACATGGTTTCATGAAGTGTGTTTTGTGTGAATGGGGCGCGGACTCTTGCCCTGCCACTCCTAAATAAGTGCATAAGAGTAATACAAAATTAAAATGATAGACAATAAAAGATAGATAGTGTTTTAAGGAGATTTTATAGAGGAGTGTAAAAGGATGGGTGAAAAGTAAGATGAGAAAGTGAGTAAGGGATGGATGGATAGATAAATGGATGAATAAGAGGTCAATAGAAAAGTGGAAAACAGGAAATATACAATATAGAGAAGAAAAAAATGTTGGGAGAAGGAAATGTATAGAAAAGATGACTAAAATAGAATAAGAGAAAGAAAGATTAAAAGTTAAAGTGACAAAAAAAAGAGCGATAGAAATAACGCATAATGAAATAAGAAGACAAAAAGAAAGAACGATAAATGAAAGTATGCTGTGTTTATAATGTGTGTATGTATAATGAGTGTGTGTGCTGGCAGTTGATGACCTCAGGTTAGAGAAGCATGTTGGTGTGAAGCTCCGCCCCTGATGATGTTTGTCTGTCTGTTTGTTTGTTAGAGTTTAAGGAGGCGTTTTCGCTGTTTGATAAAGATGGAGATGGAACCATCACCACTAAAGAGCTGGGAACAGTGATGCGCTCTCTGGGACAAAACCCCACTGAGGCCGAGCTGCAGGACATGATCAACGAAGTGGATGCTGATGGTGAGAAAGAGAGACATACAAATACTTTTACACTCATCTCTGAGAGAGAGAGTATTTGAGAAATAAATTGAAAAGAGAAAACTGATAAATTGAAAAAGAAATGTAGAATGAGATAAAGACAGCAACAAAAGAAGGAGAGAAAAGGATACAAAGTAAAAGAAAGACAAGGCAAGATAAGAGAGAAAAAAGAGATCAAACAGGAAGATGGCAAAATAGAAGCAAATAAATGGATGAAGAGAAAGAAAGAAAGAAAGAAAGAAAGAAAGAAAGAAAGAAAGAAAGAAAGAAAGAAAGGTAGCATAAAATAAGGGAAGAAACAGAAATGAAGTAGAGAAGAAAGAATGGGGAGAAGTGAGTAATTATTAAGTGTATAAGTTCCTGGTTTCAAGGTCGAACTCATCTCTACACCCGCTTCTGCTCTGACATCGTGTGTTTACAAAATGCAAAAATGAATGTCACCTTTAATCCCGTCTCCACCTGAGAATTTCCCTCCAGGTGGACAGTGATCAGATAACCGCTTTTAAAGCTTTATTTACAGCTTATTTTTTACCTCTACTGAATACTGACACTGCTGCTTCTCAAACTACTACTGACACTGCTGCCTCTCAATCCACTACTGACTACTGACACTGCTGCCTCTCAATCCACTACTGACTACTGACACTGCTGCCTCTCAATCTACTACTGACACTGCTGCTTCTCAAACTACTACTGACACTGCTGCCTCTTAATCTACTACTGACATTGCTGCTTCTCAATCTACTACTGACACTGCTGCCTCTCCATCTACTACTGACATTGCTGCTTCTCAATCTACTACTGACACTGCTGCCTCTCCATCTACTACTGACATTGCTGCTTCTCAATCTACTACTGACACTGCTGCCTCTCCATCTACTACTGACACTGCTGCCTCTCCATCTACTACTGACACTGCTGCTTCTCAAACTACTACTGACACTGCTGCCTCTTAATCTACTACTGACATTGCTGCTTCTCAATCTACTACTGACACTGCTGCCTCTCCATCTACTACTGACACTGCTGCCTCTCAATCTACTACTGACACTGCTGCTTCTCAAACTACTACTGACACTGCTGCCTCTTAATCTACTACTGACACTGCTGCTTCTCAAACTACTACTGACACTGCTGCCTCTCCATCTACTACTGACACTGCTGCTTCTCAAACTACTACTGACACTGCTGCTTTTCAAACTACTACTGACACTGCTGCCTCTCAATCTACTACTGACACTGCTGCTTCTCAATCTACTACCGACTACTGACACTGCTGCCTCTCAATCTACTACTGACTACTGACACTGCTGCTTCTTATCTACTACTGACTACTGACACTGCTGCTTCTCAAACTACTACTGACTACTGACACTGCTGCCTCTCCATCTACTACTGACACTGCTGCTTCTCAAACTACTACTGACACTGCTGCTTCTCAAACTTCTACTGACTACTGACACTGCTGCCTCTCGATCTACTACTGACTACCGACACTGCTGCTTCTCAATCTTCTACTGACTACCGACACTGCTGCTTCTCAATCTACTACTGACTACCCACACTGCTGCTTCTCAATCTACTACTGACTACCCACACTGCTGCTTCTCAATCTACTACTGACTACCCACACTGCTGCTTCTCAAACTTCTACTGACTACTGACACTGCTGCCTCTCGATCTACTACTGACTACCGACACTGCTGCTTCTCAATCTTCTACTGACTACTGACACTGCTGCTTCTCAAATGACTACTGACTACCGACACTGCTGCTTCTCAATCTACTACTGACACTGCTGCTTCTCAAATGACTACTGACTACCGACACTGCTACTTCTCGATCTACTACTGACTACCGACACTGCTGCTTCTCAATCTTCTACTGACTACCCACACTGCTGCTTCTCAATCTACTACTGACTACCCACACTGCTGCTTCTCAATCTACTACTGACTACCCACACTGCTGCTTCTCAAACTTCTACTGACTACTGACACTGCTGCCTCTCGATCTACTACTGACTTACGACACTGCTGCTTCTCAATCTTCTACTGACTACTGACACTGCTGCTTCTCAAATGACTACTGACTACCGACACTGCTGCTTCTCGATCTACTACTGACTACCCACACTGCTGCTTCTCAATCTACTACTGACTACCCACGCTGCTGCTTCTCAAACTACTACTGACTACTGACATTATTGCATCTCAATCTACTACTGACACTGCTGCTTCTCAATCTACTACTGACTACTGACACTGCTGCCTCTCAATCTACTACTGACACTGCTGCTTCTCAAACTACTATTGACTACTGACACTGCTGCTTCTCAAACTACTATTGACTACTGACACTGCTGCTTCTCAAACTACTACTGACACTGCTGCTTCTCAAACTACTACTGACACTGCTGCTTCTCAAACTACTACTGACTACTGACTACCGACACTGCTGCTTCTCGATCTACTACTGACTACTGACTACCGACACTGCTGCTTCTCGATCTACTACTGACTACTGACACTGCTGCTTCTCAATCTACTACTGACACTGCTGCTTCTCAAATGACTACTGACTACCGACACTGCTACTTCTCGATCTACTACTGACTACCGACACTGCTGCTTCTCGATCTACTACTGACTACTGACACTGCTGCTTCTCAATCTACTACTGACACTGCTGCTTCTCAAATGACTACTGACTACCGACACTGCTACTTCTCGATCTACTACTGACTACCGACACTGCTGCTTCTCGATCTACTACTGACTACTGACACTGCTGCTTCTCAATCTACTACTGACACTGCTGCTTCTCGAACTACTACTGACTACTGACACTGCTGCTTCTCAAACTACTACTGACTACTGACTATCGATACTGCTGCCTTCCGATCTACTACTGACTACCGACACTGCTGCTTCTCAATCTACTACTGACTACCGACACTGCTGCTTCTCAATCTACTACTGACACTGCTGCTTCTCAAATTACTACCGACACGGCTGCTTCTCGATCTACTACTGACTACCGACACTGCTGCTTCTCGATCTACTACTGACTACCGACACTGCTGCTTCTCAATCTACTACTGACCACTGACTACGATACTGCTGCCTTTCGATCTACTACTGACTACTGACACTGCTGCTTCTCAATCTACTACTGACACTGCTGCTTCTCAAACTACTACTGACTACTGACTACCGACACTGCTGCTTCTCGATCTACTACTGACTACCGACACTGCTGCTTTTCAATCTACTACTGACACTGCTGCTTCTCAAATTACTACCGACACGGCTGCTTCTCGATCTACTACTGACTACCGACACTGCTGCTTCTCGATCTACTACTGACTACCGACACTGCTGCTTCTCAATCTACTACTGACTACTGACTACGATACTGCTGCCTTTCGATCTACTACTGACTACTGACACTGCTGCTTCTCAATCTACTACTGACACTGCTGCTTCTCAAACTACTACTGACTACTGACTACCGACACTGCTGCTTCTCGATCTACTACTGACTACCGACACTGCTGCTTTTCAATCTACTACTGACACTGCTGCTTCTCAAATTACTACCGACACGGCTGCTTCTCGATCTACTACTGACTACCGACACTGCTGCTTCTCGATCTACTACTGACTACCGACACTGCTGCTTCTCAATCTACTACTGACTACCGACACTGCTGCTTCTCAATCTACTAACCACTGACACTGTGGGAGTCTGGGTGATGAACTGGCCTACCTGCAGTCTAGATTTTTTCACTATCATCACACACAGTCAACTGTCCCAGTGCAGTAAAATATCAGCACTTGGATTAGTGGAACAGAACTAATTGTTTTATAATATGATGCATCACATTTGCACCACCTTGAGTTCAGTCTCATTATCTGACCCAAGGTTACATAAGTTCATTTCCAGACCAGATCCTTCTTGTTGTTGGAGAAACAGAAATCTGTAGTGGAATGTTAATGATGGTGTGTTCCTTCTCTCAGGAAATGGAACAATCGACTTCCCTGAGTTCTTAACCATGATGGCCAGGAAGATGAAGGACACAGACAGTGAGGAGGAGATCCGCGAGGCCTTCCGGGTTTTTGATAAGGTTTGTCTAAGGTGCACACGATACACATCACACATCCAGGGTATGATTCTGTCCTGGAAGCTGATATGATGTCTAATTTGTGTGTCCAGGATGGAAATGGCTACATCAGTGCTGCAGAACTACGTCACGTCATGACAAACCTGGGCGAGAAGCTCACGGACGAGGAAGTGGACGAGATGATCAGAGAAGCAGATATTGATGGAGACGGTCAGGTGAACTACGAAGGTACAGAAGAAGGCTTCATCTCCAATTTCTCCTGCAGATTTATTTACTTATGCAGAAACTGCTCACACTGGAGACTCCTTCAACCTGACACTAATCCCTAACTGCTCAGATCTCTTCTCGGATTAGATAGTCTGAGCTCTGAGTAGTGGTTTAGAGGTTAGGGCTAGTGTTGATTAGGATTATCGGTAAGGGTGAGAGATTAGTGGTGTAGAGGTGAATATAACATTAGGATTATTGGTGACGATCGGATTTTAGAATTGAAGGTGGAGATTATAGAATGGCGAGGAAAATCTGCCCGAGTTCGGATTAGTGGATGAGAGAGTTGAGATTTGGGATAGTGTTAATAAATAGGATTAGTAGTAAGGGTTAGATATTAGGATTAATTTAAGAAAGTTAGAGATTAGTAGTAAAGATTAGAGTTTAAGGGCCCAAGTTTGACATATTGGCGATATCGAGACTTGAACCCCCGACCTTCTGATCAGTAACCCAGCACCTTAACCACTGAGCTCCCACAGATTAGTATTTGATTTAGCGCAGAGGGTTAGTGATCATTCAGTTGTTAATAAGCATGGATCAGTGGTGGCTAATGTTAAGAATGAGGGATTATATATGATAAGGGTTTTGATGAAATATTTTATTAGCAAAGTGTTTTTCTTTTTTTCAGAATTTGTACAGATGATGACTGCAAAGTGAAGCGTCCTGCAATCTCAGAAGAAAAGTTTTATTTACCTCTTATGGAAAAAAATACACTTATTGAGAGATGTTTCTGTACAGAAAATGTTTGAATGTTGAAATGAAAACTTCATCCTTTTGTCCACACGGATATCAAATCAAACAATCTGCATGCAATAGTTAGTACTCTCTCCTTCCCTGCAGACACCCCCCCCCCCCCAAAAAAAAAAAAAAACACACACTCAAACCAATAAATAACCTGCAGCTTCCTACACACTCCACACACGTTACTCTCTGGTCACGTCTGATCTCACCATCCCTCCATTTCTTTTACCTGCATGCAGAGTGACTGCGAGTTTCATAAAACTCATGACTTTTTTATCTCAAGATGAACAGCTACTGATGTGTTTCTTAGGCATGTGCTGATATTTATGTACGTACACACACACACACACACACACACACACACACGCACACATTTATATATAAATTGAACTTATTTAAAATCTAAATCAAATCTAAAAGTCAGAACAGTTCCTCACAATAATATCACACATGCCTAATGAATAATCTCTGGGAGAAAGGGACTGTTACTGTCTGCTCAGAATCTTTTTTTAAAAACTAATAAAAATATGTTAAAGTTTTAAACATTTGGCATGATTTAGGTTCCAGTGATGTTTATTTTTTTGGTGTTCATTTTTGCTTGGATGATCACCTTCCACTGTGGAGGAGAATCGCATGCATTATTAATTATTATTATTATTACTAATAAAAAACACATTTCCTTTGCTGAGTTTCGTTTACATCCATTCCAAGTTGTACATGCTACATTTTCTTTTTTTTTTTTCGAAAATAAAAAATCATAAACAACGGTGTGTTGTAATTATTTATGGCTCATTTTATTGAAACTTGAAATAACACATGGTCTCCCTCCCTCCCTCTCTCTCGCTTCCTCCCTCCCTCATGTGTATTTGCTTATTTAGCGGTGTTTCTCTCTGCCAGACTTTGTTGTCTTGTCTCTTACAGTGTTAATAAAGAAGCTGTCCGTCAGTGTCTCATAACCTGTCTTTTTCCCTAAATCTGTATCTCTATAACCAATCCAACTCTGTATATTCAGGTCCATCTTCTCTCTCTCTCTCTCTCTCTCTCTCTCTCTATTTCAGTTCATGCATCATTCCTAACTTCCCTCCACTCACAGATCCTTCTGTACTTCCATCTTTCCCCTCCTCCTTTTTCCCCACAGGTCCTTCCATCCATTTTCCTTTACTTCCTTTTCCCTACACACCATTTTGTTTTTCCTTCCGTCTTTTCATTACTTTCCGTTATTGTGTATGTGCTTTCTTTCCTGCAGTTCTAACCCACACATCCTCCCTTCCTCTACTCATTTGTAAATCTCACTCATCTCTTTTATATTAACACTAGAACAAAAAGGCTAAAAATAATCCCTGTAAACCTCTTTACCTTGTTGACCAGGTAACCAGTTGCCCTGCCCCCTGCTCATGACATCACTTCCACTGCTTCAGTTTCAATGGTTTTGTGTTGTTTATTGACAGTTTTGTCTTGAGCATGTTCTTGAGTCTTTTGCTCATGTTCCATATTTGTACATGAATTTTAACATAAAAACAGAACCACCACATTTCATCTGCACACACACACACACACATACACACACACACACACACACCCCAGAGAACAACTCACAGGCAAAAATATATAAATAAAAAAAACATTTATTTTCAGTTCCACATAGTCCTTTTCACTCACTCACACACACACACACACACACACACACACACACACACACACACACACACACACACACACACACACACACACACCGGGTTACAGGTACAAGCCTTCTGGAGTTCCCTCCTGCTTCTTATACAAAACGTTCTCTTTAGACTTCTTAAAATCTTCATTAGTGACCTTCATCCTGCGCTCACGGAGCGCCATGAGTCCGGCCTCGGTGCAGATCGCCTGACAGACACACACACACACACACACACACACACACACACACAGTAAAAAAATTAATTTTTTTTTAAACGTTAAATGTTCATTCATTAATGTTTATGAGCCAGTTTGCTCTGATGGAGGGAGTCTCCAGTGTCAACACTTTCTAAAAGGTGAGAGAAGATTAATATCTGCTATAACATTACTCAGAACCTGTTTCATGGACATTTCACAGCATTAATATAACTATAAACCTATAAAAAGTATGACATGGAGTCATTGTAATGTGTAGTCTTTCAGCTCTGCCCCGCCCACTAGTGGAGAAAGGTATTAGTGCAAGCCTTATACACTATAGATCAGCCATAACATTAAACCCACCTGCCTAATATTGAGGAGTTCCTCCTGGGCAGTAACAATGATTAGGTAGGTGGTACGTGTCATAGTATCATCTACATGATAGCCAGGACCCAGAGCATCAAACTGCCTCATCTGGCCTCAGCATCACTCACATTGTCTAGGTTGCTTTCCCCCCCCATTATGCATCCTATTGCCAACTTCATTCATCGCTCCATCATCCACTGTAGAAGCTTTGGGTGGTGTACTGGGGTCAGCATGGGCTCTCTGACTGTTCTACAGCTAAGCAGCAATAATGACCCATGACCCAGTGTCCAGCTCATCAGTTCTCCTTCTTTGTTAGAGGTTAGGAGTAGGTACTAACCCCTTCATACCAGGATAAAACACATTTAACCTGGTGATTTAGAGACGCTCTGACCCAGACGTCTAGACGCCACAATTTTGGTAAAGACGCTCTGATTCTTTACCATTTTTTCACAACTGACTGTTAACCTGCTTAAAACAAACTGACTGCTTGTGGATTTGATCTGGTATCACACACATTGGTGTATCACAAACACACACACACACACACACACACACACACACACACACACACACACACTCTGCTCAATCGTACCTTGATGTCGGCTCCAGAGAGATCGTCTTTCGCCAGTATGAGTTCATCAAGAGTGACATCATCAGCCAGAGTCATCCGGCTGGTGTGAATCTGGAAAATTCTTTTCTTGGTCTTCTCATCAGGCAGAGGAAACTCAATCTTACGATCGATCCTGCCTGAAATGACCACGACACATGGGTTCTCATCAGGAAACGCTGTTATGGATTTATTCCCTTCAGTAGCTGAGTGTATATTATATGACTGTGCGTTTATAGTGTACTGTAAATCGTTCCAGTGTGACACGTTCTGTGTGTGTGTGTGTGTGTGTGTGTTTAAAACCTGGTCTGATGAGCGCAGGGTCGAGCGTCTCGATGCGGTTCGTAGCCATGACGACTTTAACATCTCCACGCGAGTCGAAGCCGTCCAGCTGGTTGAGCAGCTCCAGCATCGTCCTCTGAATCTCACGCTCGCCTCCGGAGTTTGAGTCGTACCTGCGGCAAACGAGGAAATCAGATCAATCTTTTAAATCAGATCATTATTTCTGTTTTTATTCATTAACCAGAAAACAATGTAAATGAAATACAAATAAGAAGATTTGTCTCTCTGTTCATCATTAATATATTAGAAGTCTTTTTTATTTAGAAATCATTATCCAGTCGTTCCCAAGCTTTCAGTATAAACTGAACAGTCACACGCACACTAAATGTTCCAGTATCTGCATCGCTGTCAGGGTTTCTGCAGGTTTCACAGTCAAATGTAGGACTTTTTAAGACCTATTTCATTATTTCAAAACAAACAAAAAAACAAATGAAATAAATCTGTTTCTGTGGTACAATCCGAGAGATTCACCCCAATATTCTGATTGAAATCGTATCTGAAATGGATTTTTACGGCGCTGAATTTCGCAGCGTTGTCGTACCTCTTGGTCCCGATGGCGTCGATCTCATCGATGAAGACGATGGAGGGCGCGTGCTCTTCGGCCACTCTGAACAGCTCACGCACCAGTTTGGGTCCGTCGCCCAGGTACTTCTGGATCAGCTCGGAACCCACCACACGCAGGAACGTCGCTGACGTCTGATTGGCTACTGCTTTAGCCAGAAGGGTTTTACCTGCAGTGCGACATAAAAAAAAATAATTACTAATAATAACAATAATAATATAAAAACAGAATTCAAAATATATAAATTATGTAAAAGAAATACACTGAAGAGAGATTTTTTTTTTTTAATGAAATAGTTTTAGTTTTAAATAACTATTTACTTTTTAATATCAGTGAATAAAAACAGCCTGACTCCTCCCCCTTCTTTTTCAAAGGACACCTTAATATAATAATTCAATAAATAAATAAGCACTTTATGACTAGTACTAAAAAACTAGCTTAAAAAAATAACACTTTTAAAAATCCGTTTATAGTTTTCATCTGAACTGTTTTTTTTTTTTAGGGTTTATTTATAATTTACAAATAAATGCTGTACTTTTTCTTTATTGAATAACAATAATGTACAAGAGAAAATAAAACAGATCCTTTATTTAGTTTTAATTGCTGAAATTGTATAAAAGAATATCTGTGAAAACTAAACCCATTTAGTGCAAAATAAATCAATAAAAAAATTAAAATCTATTTTGAATGAGTTTAAAACAAAGGCAAACGCACTGTACTGTGTTTTCTTTATGTTTTAGTTTGAATTAAACACAAACTTTGGAATCTTTCTGTCGTTTTCTTTGGTCTGAATCTCTCCATCGCTAGTTTCATTCTGCAGCATCTTCTGTGTTACTGAGTTTAGCAGGTGGTGTGTCAGTAATAATGGTCCGTGGGGAAACACGGTGCTCCATGTGTAGTTAATAAAACATTTGTATTCTAATTACTCAAGTTAATTGAGGAATCGTTACAGCCCGATTTTACATATTTTTTTATATTAGTTCCTAAAGATTTCATTTTTAATATTTTAATAACTAAACACATATTATTATTTGGCCAAACGTTTGTGGACACTTCACCATATCCTTTTTGTGCTTTGTGAACTTCCACATTTAGTTTATTCTTATATCAGGGCTCCAGACAAAACAATAGGTGCAAAATAAAATTTTTAAGTGCCACACAAGAATTAACTTTAAAAACACTTTCTTCTTGCCATCATTTTACAGCATGGCCTGGGAACTGAAGCGATCATACAGGCGGTGTTGTATTTGATTTTTACCCCTTTCCATTATCTTTCAGCACGCAGTCCACCTGCACGAGACACTGCAAGTGCTAACGGTGTTTTCTGTGGCGCGCTTTTCACTATTATGTGATCACGAGCATTTTTACGCTTTTGACTATTGCAGTGTTTTTGTACCATTTTCAAAAAGTTGGAGCTCTATAGCAGGAGATTTTCCACTCTAACTCATCTAAAGCAGATCTCCATGGAGCTGGTTTTGTGCACAGGGGCATTGTCATGCTGGAACAGGTTTTGGGTCTCCAAGTACAACAGAAGCTCCAAAGTCTTTAAACAATTGTGTGGAAAAGTCAGGTGTCTTTGTCTGGGTCATGTAGTGTAGTGTGTATTAGGAATAGGATCAGAATGGGGATGAATATGGGGCAGGGGAGACTGGATAGAGGAATTTGATAATTTATCATGGTTATATAGTCGTTCTGATGAAGTGTGAGTGTGATGAGATCGAGACTGACCGGTTCCGGGAGGTCCGTACAGAATGACTCCTTTAGGAGGTTTAATTCCCATTTCCTCATAATACTCTGGGTGTGTGAGAGGCAGCTCTACTGACTCCTGTACATCAGCGTGCGCACACACACACACACACACACACACACACACACTTTAGTCACACGTGCATATAGCTGAACGAGCTGCTGTTTCAGATTAGAAATTCTCAGCAAGCACGTTCTCCTAATAACAATAACGTGCCGCAGGGTGACAGCCGTCAGCACATCACAGGTGTGACAGGTGTGAATTTACCCAGAATTCAGCAGAGCAGATAAATGAGCTCAGGTAAGTGAGTGGAGAAGAGTGTTAGAGAGACGTTCTTGCCTTGATCTCCTGGATCTGACTGTCCAGGCCTCCGATATCAGCGTATGTCTCCTGAGGAGCTTTCTCCACCTTCATCACCGTCACCAGGGGATCAGTGTCATCCATCAGCACACCGATCACCGCATGGACCTGCATATACACACACACACACTTATTATTGTCTTCTTATTCCAGTATGAAATTCTGTCATCATTATTTAATAGAGGGTCATTATGATTCCATTTCAGATAATAATCAAAAAAAATTAAACAGAAATGTGAAAATATCAGGGTTGGCAGATCATCCGTCTCCATACCCCCTGTCCTCTACATCTGCCTCTTTCAAACCAAAAACTTGAGGTTGGGGTTGAGGGGCAGAGCACAGTGAACGGTATATATACATACATACACACACACATACACATATATACATATATACACACACACACACACACACACACACACACACACACACACACACACACACACACACACACACACACAAGATAAAAATTAGAGAACAATTTATAAACAATTGAACAATTCTAAAATAATGTGATCTTCACTGCTCAACAGTTGAAGGAGTTTTTGTCGTGTCTATACCATGCTACCAGAACACCTCCACAAAATAACTAAGGCACTAAAAAAAACAATATTATTTTCCAGAAAACAAAAATTGATCAAAATTAGAGAACACTTTCAGATTCCTCCCAGTTATGGGTGTTAATCTGGTACCTGGTGCTAATTTCCTTGATTATCTGGCAACCCCTATTTAACTGGCAGCCTAACTTCCAGTTTCACTGACTCTGCGAGATGGTGCGCCGTACTAA